>NC_091246.1:106841060-107144090 GCF_042477335.2 Ovis canadensis
AGGCTGCAGTCCACGGGATCGCTAGGAGTTGGACACGGCTTCACTTTCACTTTTCACTTTCATGCATTGGAGAAGGAAATGGCAACCCACTCCAGTGTTCTTGCCTGGAGAATCCCGGGGCGGGGGAGCCTGGTGGGCTGCCATCTATGGGGTCACACAGAGATGGACACGACTGACGTGACTTAGCAGCAGCAGCAGCAGCTTTTAGAGTAAGTCAATTCAGTGATGTTCATAAACAAATATAGATAGACTTATTCATTTCCCTGGAATTTTGTTATACCAGCAATGATAATCCCCTCTTTTGGGTTAATCCTATGGTTTCCATGTTCTCTGTTCTTGTACCCAGTACTGTTGATTGTAGTCATTCAAAACCATGTTGACTGAATTCAACAAAGCTTGAACTAGTTAGCAACCTTTTCTTCATTATTTCCTTTAGAGGCTAGTTTAAATCATTTTCATATTCCTCAAACTCTTAATGTGTCTTTTACACCCAAATGCAGAGGCTATTTCATTGAAAAGATTTAAGTCATTAATAGTAAGCTTTGTTGACTTTCTTTTCTAATCTGAAAATATTACCTTATTTTCTCTTATTCACTTTTCCAGTTTTGTCACAAATATCCTGCTCCCATTTTCAAAACTAACCCTTTCACCTGTCCTAACAACCCCATTTTGGTTTCAAGCCATTGCACTGCCTTACTTTTACACTCTCTGGATTGTATTTCTCAGTTTCCCTCACAGCCACATATAATAGATATCAACAACATGGAAGCATACAAATCTCAACAAGCTAGATTATTTCTCCATAACATTTTTTATAGAGGAGTATTGTTGCTTTAAAATGTTGGGTTAGTTTCTGCTGTATAACAAAGTGAATCAGCTGTGTATATACATACATCCCCTCCCTCTTGGACCTCCCTCCCACTCCCCCACCTCACCCATCTAGGTCATCACAGAGCACTGAGCTGTGCTCCCTACCTTATATAGTAGGTTCCCACTATCTATTTCACATGGTAGTGCACATACATCAATCTCAATCTTCTGTAGCATTATTAAGCACAAGAACATTACAGAAAGAAGATTGTCTGCTTTTCTAAGAATTTAGGCAAGACTGGGAGCTATAGAACTACCTGCCATGCTTCTCAAATTTCTAGGGAAATAAAAAGAAAGAAAAGTGGCCAAAGCAAAAAATATAATAATTCAGTTTTATTTTTTAAGTCTTTCCACTGTACATTTCTAAAATTAACAGAACTATTTCTATAATTCCCAGGGTATGACAGGAATTGCAAAATTATTTACTGCAACCCTGGAATTGGCTTCCCAGGTAGCTCAATAGTAAAGAATCTGTCTGCCAAGCAGGAGACATGGGTTCAATCCCTGGATCAGAAAGATACCATGGAGAAGGAAATGGCATCCACTCCAATATTCTCACCTGGGAAATCACATGGACAGAAAACCCTGGTGGGCTAGAGTCTTTGGGGTTGCAAAATGTGTCAGATATGATTTAGCAATGAAATAACAACCCTGAAATTGATGAAGAAAAAGAAAGGTGTGGTAATAATAGTAGAAGTAGGAAAAAGAGGGCGAAGGGAAAAAAGAGAATGTAGGGGAGGAGGAGGAAAAACAAGGGGAAGGAGGAGGAGAAGGAAGAGATTAAAAAGTAGATAGAAAGTAAAGGTTCTTTTGTTTGTTTTCTTGGCATGCTTCCAAAGGTAAGTTCAGAGGACAAATAAGAGAGCAACAGTCAACTCTATGCTCTAGCTAACCATTATATAGATTCAGAATCATTATCCAGGTGCTGCCAAAATCTTGGCTTCTAGTTCTAATCAACAAGCTTGTGTATATTGGAAACAAAACTTGAGCATTCTGAAGGTGTCTGTTACCTCTTCCCTATAATCACTTGTTTCTTAGGATAGAAATAGAGCATTTTTATGGTCAAACACTTAATGGAATTCTGCACCAAACACTATTAGAATTATACAAATAGAGAAGGCATAGTGTCCATTCTATGGACTAGGTGGTGAGTATAAGATTGAACTGACAGCTGTGGTCCATTCCCTGGAGACAGAGATAAAAATTAAACACTAAATCAATGATTTCTTATTTTGAAAAGTGCTAAGAAGAAAAGCATAATTTTCTAATGTCTATGTAATCTATGGAAAATTCTTAAAGAGACGGGAATACAAGATCACCTGACCTGCCTCCTGAGAAATCTGTATGCAGGTCAAGAAACAACAGTTAGAACTGGACATGGAACAACAAACTGGTTCCAAATCGGGAAAGAAGTACCTCAATGCTGTATACTGTCACCCTGCTTTTTTAACTTATATTCAGAGTACATCTGGAGAAGGCAATGGCACTCCACTCCAGTACTCTTGCCTGGAAAATCCCATGGATGGAGGAGCCTGGTAAGCTGCAGTCCATGAAGTCAATAAGAGTTGGAGATGACTGAGCGACTTCACTTTCACTTTTCACTTTCATGCATTGGAGAAGGAAATGGCAACCCACTCCAGTGTTGTTGCCTGGAGAATCCCAGGGACAGAGGAGCCTGGTAGGAGGCCGTCTATGGGGTTGCACAGAGTAGGACATGACTGAAGTGATTTAGCAGCAGTAGCAGCAGCAGCAGAGTACATCACGAGAAATGCTGGGCTGGAGGAAGCACAACCTGAAATCAAGATTGCCGGGAGAAATATCAATAACCTCAGATATGCATACGACATGACACTTATGGCAGAAAGTGAAGAAGAACTAAAGAGCCTCTTGATGAAAGTGAAAGAGGAGAGTGAAAAGTTGGCTTAAAACTCAACATTCAGAAAACGAAGATCATGGCATTCTGTCCTATCACTTCAAGGCAAATAGATGGGGAAACAATGGAAGCAGTGACAGACTTTATTATGGGGGGTTCCAAAATCACTGCAGATGGTGACTTCAGCCATGAAATTAAAAGACACTCGCTCCTTGGAAGAAAAGCTATGACCAACCTAGGCAGCATATTAAAAAAAAAAAAAGGGAGAGAGAGAGACATTACTTTGCCAACAAAGGTCTGTCTAGTCAAAGCTATGGTTTTTCCAGCAGTCATGTATGGATGTGAGAGTTGGACTATAAAGAAAGCTGAGCACTGAAGAAATGATGTTTTTGAACTGTGGTGTTGGAGAAGACTCTTGAGATTCCCTTGGACTGAAAGGAGATCCAAATAGTCAATCCTAAAGGAAATCATTCCTGAATATTCATTGGAAGGACCAATGCTGCAGCTGATGCTCCAGTACTTTGGCCACCTGATGCAAAGAACTGACTCATGGGAAAAGACACTGATGCTGAGAAAGATTGAAGGCTGGAGGAGAAGGGGATGACAAAGGATGAGATGGTTGGATGGCATCACTGACTTGATGAACATGAGTTTGAGTAAATATGGGAATTGGTTTTGGACAAGGAGGCCTGGTGTGCTACAGTCCATGGGGTCACAGAGTCAGACACGACTGAGCGACTGAACTGAACTGATGTAATCTACAAAACTGTGATTCCCTGCAATGTTAAAGACTCTTGCCTATCATCTTCCTCTTTTTACAATCAAGCACCTCCATAGAACATATGTGTTGTATATATTTACTGTGATAGAAAAAAAATATGACTTACTAGCAGGTTTCTTGTATTTGCTGATAAATATTAAAGGATCCTGAAACGGACAGATAGATAGATAATAGATCAAAAATGTGTGAGGTGGATAACTTACTGCTCAGTATAACTTAGCTCACAGGAGAAAAGATTATGGTGGGGCAGGGGGGAGGGAAATGGTAGAGCATTTAGAGAACTCACAGTAGTACAGTTGACATGGAATTAGAACTAGATTGTGACTGTGGAAAGAAAAAGATAAATCTTGAGGATATCTGCAGAAAGAATGAGTCAGACATGATGATGGGGTGAAAGGCAAGAATAAAGATGTAAGAGATGGAGCTGCTACCACTAACAGTCTAGAAAATCATGCCCTTGGAGAAAAGGCTTCAGGCTTACAATGATACAGTCTCTAGCACTGTTGTTGTCTACTAGAAAGATAGGTTTGATGGCATTTGCATTGGAATGTGTGTGTAAGACATTCTGGGGCTGAAAGGAAAAGCGAACATGGGAATCACTCAACTGTCCATGAATACCAACCAGCTCGACCACCATTCATTTCCTTTTAACCTCCAAATAACAACTTGTTCTATTTTCCCATGTGTCTAAGGACAAGAATTCCCTAGCTTTCCAAAACCAAACAAATTTCAAGTGTCCTGTTGGCAAACTCCCACTGAGAATAATAAAAGTATTCAGAAATTTTGAGGAAACTCCCTTCTTTGCTGCCAAACTCTCCCCTCCTCCCCGCAAAAACAAAACAAAACACATACAGCTCCTGAAATGATTTCAACATGATGCATTGAATCTACAACCAAAAAGCATGAACTCTAACATATTGGCATTCCAAGCAAATTTGTCTTCTCAGGAACATTTTTTGAAAAATATTAACATATTGTGAGAAGTGAGAGCACCCACCCATTTATTTTGTCTGCAAAATAAATGATTCAACCATTCCTCAAGCATTCTCACAAAGGAAATGCAGGCTTATCACATTAAATAAGAACACATGAAGAGACTTCAATGTGTTAGAATTCCAGACACATTCAGGTATAGTGATATCATGGGCTACCCTTTCATATTTATTCCAAGATTGGCTTTGAGGCTATTTGTTTTGAAATCCTATAAACATTAGTGCTCTGAAATTATACTGGGAAAAGGCTTTCTTATTCCATATCACATTTAATCCTAGAATTTTGTTGTTGTTTTAGTTGCTAAGTCATGTCCAAATCTTGGTTACCCCATGGACTGTGGCCCACCAGGCTCCTCTGTCCATGGGATTTCCCAGGCAAGAATACTGGAGTGGGTGGCCATTTCCTCCCCCAAGGGATCTTCCCGACCCAGGGATCAAACTCCTTCATTCCAGGCTGATTCTCTACCACTGAGCCACCAGGGAGGCCCTAATCCTAGTATACTAGCATTAAATATTTGATTGGCCAAAAAATTCATTCAAGTTTTTCATATGTATGGAAAAACCAAAGTGAACTTTTTAGCCAACCCAATACATAGATATTTAACTCAATTAGGGCCTTTGAAATTATGTATTCTAATTTTGTTGATTTGTGTGTTGTCAGTGATTTTTGAATACAGGCTTCTTTGGAAATCTGACATTATCTCTGAACTCTCTGCTTAGAAAACTGCATGTGTTCCACATGTCCTGCAGAAGTTCAGACTTGTAAAGAACCCAAAAACTCTTCATGAATGACGCAACTTCCAGGGTGGGAAGGGAGGGCTTCCTGGATCCCAGGTGAGACATATGTGATTTGGCCCAAGCACCTTACCTATCAAGGAAGAATGAAACCCAGAGAAGTTCAGTGACAAAAGTCATACAACGAATGCGTGGGGGAACCATCCCAAGTGGAAGTGGAACTTCCTAACTAATTCTTACCCCTACACATTCCTACCTACTGGGAATTTAAATTACCACAAACAATCACAGTTTGGGACGTCTATCTCTGCCTCTCCTCTCCAAGACTGGAGTGTCACCGTCAAGAGAGAGTGAGGTCAGAGGTTGGAGAGACTTGGTTTTGCTCCTGATGGATGAGTTGATTATTGCATGACTGGTCGTAAATGTTTTGTCCACATCAATTTATCTGCAAAGTAAAAACAATTACTTCTGGCCAATTCAACCACTTTGGACTAATGCAAGAATCAGCGCGATAATATCTATAGCATATTGTTGTACCCCTGAAACTAATGCAACACTGTAAATCCAGCATACGTCAATAAAATAAATAAACAGTAAAAATAAATATAAACGATTTTTGAATGTTTTCTATGGTGGTAAAAGTTGCATGATGTAAAACATACTATTTTGACCATATTTATGTTTATTTCAGTGATACTGTTGTGCAGCTTTCACCATCATCCATCTCCCGAATTTTTCACCTTCCTGAACTGAAACTCTGTCCCTATTAAACACCAACTCCTTATTCTGTCTCCCCATCACCCCATCCTGCCCTCAGCCCCTGTCATCTATCAGTGTACTTTCTGACTCCATGAATTTGATTAATCTGGATACTTCATATACGTGGAACCAAACAATATTTTTCAGTATCTACTGTATATACTATGACCACCTGATGTAAACAGCAGACTCATTGAAATAAACTCTGATTCTGGGAAAGATCAATGGCAAAAGAAGAAGTGGGCAACAGAGGATGAGCTGGTTCAATGATATCACTGACTCAGTGGACACGAGCTTGAACAAACTCCAGGAGATAGTGAAGGAAAGGGAAGCCTGGTGTGCCACAGTTCATGGGATCTGGAAGAGTTGGACACAACTTAGTGACTGAACAGTCACAACTGTATATTAGAATGTATTTTTATAGTTAATATATGTCCTAAAAATCATATAATTAAAAAATATCAATAACATATAATCAAAAGCATATAACTTCAGAGGGAAACGTCCTGGAATAACAACAACAACAACCAGTATAATCATCTGTGTTTTCCAGAGTCTTACAACATAGCATTTCAACTGGGAAGTAACAAGTTTGGTACAAAGAAGTTTACCCTGATTCTTATGTTCACTGGAAAGATGAGTGGCACATTAAACTGGTTGCTCCTTGAAGTCTCAGCTGTGTCCTGGTCCTCATATGAAAGTTGTCTCTGCTATTGGACCCCCACCCTCCTCCTTAGGGTCTAGAATCTTAGAGGTAAGCATCTGAAACCCAGATGCTTTAAACCTGTTGCTGCTGCTTCCTACTTACAACACCTCCCACCAAATTGTTCAACACCATTCCGCGATGGGGTGGGATTGGCACTATTTTTACTGAGATCCCAACAACGTGGCCCACTGTCACTTACCCCGCTCTGGATTCACCCCATTGAAGAGCAGACCACACATATATAATTTATCTCAAGCAATACTATGTAGCATTCCTAATGCCCCACAGAGATTTTTATATTTCTGGTAACTGGTGCATACTCGGTCTCAAATAAATGCTGATGGAAATGCATTTTGAAGAACTCTGACTCTGCAATATTATTATTATTTCAGTCTAAGAGTGTAGTCCCTGAACTATGTTGCCAGTTAAGACATTGAGTCTCGATCTTACTGGTGAAATAACACAAAAATGCCAGACCTCAAAATAGATTTATCTAATAGATGGGGAAACAGTGGAAACAATGTCAGATTTTATTTTTTGGCGCTCCAAAATCACTGCAGATAGTGACTGCAGCCATGAAATTAAAAGACACATACTCCTTGGAAGGAAAGTTGTGACCAACCTAGATAGCATATTCAAAAGCAGAGACATTACTTTGCCAACAAACGTCCATCTAGTCAAGGCTATAGTTTTTCCTGTGCTCATGTATGGATGTGAGAGTTGGACTGTGAAGAAAGCTGAGCACCGAAGAATTGATACTTTTGAACTGTGATGTTGGAGAAGACTCTTGAGAGTCCCTTGGACTGCAAGGAGATCCAACCAGTCCATTCTAAAGGAGATCAGCCCTGGGATTTCTTTGGAAGGAATGATGCTAAAGCTGAAACTCCAGTACTTTGGCCACCTCATGCGAAGAGTTGACTCATTGGGAAAAACTCTGATGCAGGGGGGGATTGGGGGCAGGAGGAAAAGGGGATGACAGAGGATGAGATGGCTGGATGGCATCACCGACTTGATGGACATGAGTCTGAGTGAACTCCAGGAGTTGGTGATGGACAGGGAGGCCTGGCGTGCTGCGATTCATGGGGTCACAAAGAGTCGGACACGACTGAGTGACTGAACTGAATTGAACTGAACTGAAAATGACATTTAAATGTGTCTGCTTATAAAAATATTTGTTCATCTCTTAAATTTCAATTTCTGAGAAATTTCCTTCAGAAACTGTGATGAATACATATAATTATTTAAATTGTGAACTTGGCTTCATGCTAATAAATACAGTAATAGATATTTTTACTCTGTATTGTGGACCTTTTGGACAAACTGGAAAAACAGTGGATATTTCACAATGAAAGTCATTGAATAAACTTAAGAAAGACAAAGGGAAAGTCATTTGCAAAGGGATTTAAAGATAATATTCACATTTAGAAGTTCCTTTCAAGTTTCTTAATTGAGGTGATCTGACTTAAGCCGGGGAAAAATCTAGAAAGCTTTTTACTACTCCAATTTATTTCTCCAGGGTATTATTAAATGTTTTACCCATTTATGGAAAAAATATAAACAGAAATAGGTATTAGATACTGCTGTACACAAAAAAAGACAGTGCTAGAAAGGCAAGAAATGCAAACCACACTTGCAGGCAATTTGAAGTCACATGGGAAATAGAAATATACAATTTGTTGTTGTTGCCATTGCTGTTGTTTAAGTCATATTCCACTCTTTTGTGACCCCATGGACTGTAGCCCGCCAGGCTCCTCTGTCCATGGTATTCTCCAGGCAAGAATATTGGAGTGGGTTGCCATTTCCATCTCCAGGGGAATTTTCCTGACCCAGAGATTGAACCTATATATCCTGCATTGGTAGGCAGATTCTCTTCCACTGAGCCACCAGGGAAATTAAAATATCCTGACCATAAAAAGAGGAGCCTAGGATGTGGATGGTGAATGGTGGAGAAGGGGACAAAGCAGCCATTCTTTGGAAGGTAACCTCTTTTTTGTGCCATTTTATTCACTAGTTTTCAACTTCAAACTGCACTGCAAAATTATGTTTTACCATAGAAACCACGTTGACAGCAACAAAATTTTGTATTTAAAGGACAGAAATGGTGCATGCATAGAACATACTCACAAGTCACCCCCTGCCCCTCAGTGTATGTAAACAAAGAGCAATTCTGAATTCACCTAAACATTGTTCTATCTAATATTCTATATAATATTCTCAGACTCTGCACTGTTGTGTCGTCTCTTGATGAGTATGTCTTTGCCTAAAAACATAATGTGAGAATATTCCTTTTCGTAGTATACATCTTTACCACACTTGAGGGGAAAATTGTACTAAAAATCAAAGGACTTACTCACAAAGAGATAAACTTTTTAAGCAATGTCTGACAGAAAGTTATAAAGCAACAACTGTAAGGAGGAAGCTCTGTAACCTTTTTGTCTCCTAGGGTGTAAGGCTTTGTTCCCAGCCTGTAGAATGAGTGAAGTGCATGAATACAAAGACTGGGGGTAAGCAGGACTGATCTGTTGTCACTAGCAGTTTATTGAAGAGAAGAAGGGTTCTGAAACAGGACTTCAGGACTTCTCTGGTGGTCCAGTGGCTGATTCTAAGCTGTTACTGCAAGGAGTCCAGGTTCGATCCCTGATCAGGGAACTGGATTCCACAGGCCGAAACTAAGAATTCAAATGCTGCAACTAAAAGATCTCACATACCGCAATGAAGATCAAAGATCCTGAGTGCCGCAACTAAGACCTGGCGCAGCCAAATAAATAAATATTATTTTAAAAATAAATAAATGTCAATTAAAAATAAATAAATTTTAAAAAGAAACAGGACTTGCATTTCCTTTTTCCAGAGGAGAAGCTGAGACTTGAAGATGAGAGAACTGGGCATGGAATTCTCTGGGCTCCTGGTGAAAGGCAGGCCCACAGAGCTTCAGGGATGTACACAGAGATGCATGAAAGAATATTCACCATATGTCAGTGTTAGTGCCAGGGAAAGGGTTTTTGTTTTATTTTTACTTCCTGCTTATGTGTATCTACAGTGGTAATTTTTAAATAGTAAACTATATTACTCTTGTAATGAAAAAATCATAACCTTATTTCATTTGGAAATAGAATTTAAACAGAAAAAAAAATTGACTCATCCAAAAGTTTAAAAACCTAAATTCTTGGTTCATCTCAAAGACATTCAGAAACCCGGGGACTTTCTTAAACCATTCAAAATGATTCTTGAGCTCAGGCAGCTGCAGGGCAGCAGCGGCCAAAGGTTTACCCTGTGGGTTGTCAGATCGTAATACATCTGTTGAATTCTCTTAGCCAAGTCTCATAATGATAGTCATGGCTGGCACTTAGAAAAGCCTATGTTCAAAGCACTGTGCTGACTACTGTATTTGTATCATCACATTTAATACTCAGAGGAATCCTTTTAAGTATTACTGTCTTTATTTCAAAAATTAAGAAAAGAAGACACAGAAAAGTTAAGTAAATGGTTATAGATCAAATACCAGGCAATGGTGGTGTGTGCATCCTCACTCAGCTGTGTTCAACTCTGCAACCCCATGGACTGTAGCCAGCCAGGCCCCTTTGTCCATGAGATTTTCCAGGCAAAAATACTGGAGCGAGGTGCCATTTCCTGTTCTGGAGGATTTTCCTGACACAGGGATCAAACTCGTGTCTCTTGCATCTCCTGCACTGGCAGGCAGATTCTTTGCCATTGCGCCACCTGGGAAATCTACTCCTTAGCTCTTAGAGCCATCAAATATAATATGATATATATTTTATTTGTTTCTCATGGGTATTATATGTCTCTTCCACTCTAATGAAATTTCCATGATGATGGGGATTTGTAATCATTCTTTCTTATCACATTTCCATTTCTGAGAGCAGTACCTGGCATGGAGTTGACATGTCCTAGTTGTTGAATTCATAAAAGGATACTCCACAATGTCAGTTAAAGAATCAAACCTCACAGTGTGAAAAGTATATTTACTGAGGACATCTCAGCCTTTGAAAGTCAGGCAAAATTGCGTTAAGCCCTTTATCCCATCTTCTATGGGGAGTCTAGTGCCCTCACCAAGATTTCCAAGAATTCCCTGGTGCTAATGTTTTCATGATTACTCTGGATTGCCTACCTGCCTCCCTGGACTGTTAATGTCATTGGCATTTAGACCCCTATAACTATTCTCTGTATCCTGCTCTGTGACAAACTAAGACACAGAAATCAGCATCTTTCCTTCCAATACTTCTACAAACTCTGGTCCATTGTGTCTGTATATATAGTATATTTAACTTATAATTTGCAATTACAGAAGTGTATTTACATGGCTTCAAAAGGTTAAAATTTCATATTATACATCCTTAATCTTTACACTGCTTTGACATGTCTTTAACACTGTCTTACTATACATTTTTCTCCATAGACGTCTGTCAAGTTGCTTGATCATTTCTCCTCAATTCTCTCTCTCTTTTCACCATTTCTTTTCCTAATATCTGTTCATCATTTTTTTAAAGAGAATATTGCCTCTTCTCTTTTATTTTATGTTCCATGCTACTAAATTTTCACATTGTACTAAGAAATAACTTCTCAAGTTTTATCATTTTACACAAAAGGCAATTCCTCCTCATCAAAGGAAATTCAATGTCAACTTTTAAAATTCTTTGCTTCCAAGAGCCCTGGGCAGTTGGACAATGACAGCTACCTAACCAAAATCTTTTCCAACAACCTCCAAATGACAAGAAGAACAAATAAAACCACACAAAACTCATCCCATTGGCATAATTAGAAGACAGAAAATTTTATACTGCAAATTACCTATAAGTGAAAAACAAGTACCGATTTCCAGCAGAGCCAACTTCAGAGTGCAAAGAGTTTCTGAAAAAAATACACAAGAAAGATAAGAAAGGATAGAGATAAAGCCACCTTCAGAAATTGTATCCTTCAGTGTGAAAATATTGAAAAAAGAATTCTGATGTTGGTGGTAACAGATTCAATGAATACACTGAATTCAATAAGAATCCATGAATACAGTAAAAATCCTTGAATCCATACAAATACCAATCAATAAATTAAAGCTAAATGAATAAGAGGTGGGAGGGAAGAATCTTACTCCTTCAGCTAGACTATCAACTAATAAATAAGGGTGGAATTATAGAGTCGGAAAAATCATTTTATTATAATCACCATTATAATAAAAATTTATTTAAGCAAAATTATTGATGAATGCTTAGCATAGGTGAAAGTTTTTACTCTGCCTAAAAATACTTATTTTCCCCTTGGTATTAATTACCAAGGGGAGATAGTGACTTGACAGTAGAGAAACCTGGCAGAATCATCATAGCCATATGATTATAGTAAAAAACACCAAAAATGTGACAACATAGACTGCCTCCTGATGTGATGGCCTGAGGAGGACACAATGTCACATCTGTTTCCCTGTACAACATCCATAACCTGAATTTAATCAGAAGAAACCTCAGGTAAGTTCAAATTGATGGATGTTCTATAAATAATAGGTGCTCTTTGAAACTGCCAACATTATGAGAGAAAAGGAAAGAATGATCAGCATTATTCCAGATCCAAGGACACTCAAGACACAAGACAACAAAGTATAATTCATAACCATGGATATATTTTTTTTAACTTTTTATTTTATGTTGGAGTATAGCTGATTTAGAAAGCATATTAAAAAGCAGAGCCATTACTTTGCCAATAAATGTCCATCTAGTCAAAGCCATGGTTTTTCCAGTAGTCATGCATGGACATGAAAGTTGGAATATAAAGAAAGCTGAGCACCAAGAATTGATGCGTTTGAACTGTGGTATTAGAGAAGACTCTTGAGAGTCCCTTGGACTTAAGGAGATCAATCACTGCAACCAGTCAATCCTAAAGGAAATCATTCCTGAATATTCATTGGAAGGACAGATGCTGAAGCTGAAGCACCAATACTTTGGGAAGTACTGACTTATTGGAAAAGACCCTGATGCTGGGAAAGATTGAGGGCAGGAGGAGACGGGGATAGCAGAGGATGAGATGGTTGAATGGCATCACTGACTCAATGGACGTGAGTTTGAGCAAGCTCTGGGAGTTGGTGATGGACAGGGAGGCCTGGTGTGCTGCAGTCCATGGGGTCACAAAGAGTCAGACAGGACTAAGTAACTGAACTGAACTGAATAGCTGATTACCCTGAATATTTATTAGGAGGTCTGATGCTGAAGATGAAGCTACAATACTTTGGCCACCTGATGTGAAAAACTGACTTATTGGAAAAGACTTTGATGCTAGGGAAAATTGAAGGTTGGAGGAGAAGGGGATGACAGAGGAGGAAATGGTTGGATGGCATCACTGACTCAATGGACATGCGTTGGAGCAAACTCCGGGAGATAGTGAAGGACAGGGAAGCCTAGAGTGCTGCAGTCCCCTGGGGTCATAAAGAGTGGAACACAACTGAGCAGCAGCAATAACCAATTAACAAAAATGTGATAGTCTAGATGGACAACAAAGTTGTGATAGTTTTAGATGGACACCACAGGGTCTCAGCCATACATGTATCCATCTCTCCCAAACACCCCTCCCATCCAGGCTGCCAAGTAACATTGAGCAGAGTTCCCTGTGCTGTACAGTACATCCTCGTTATATAACCCTGGATATCTCAAGCCAAGAAAAATGAATTAGCTGTACAGGGCATTATTGAGATAGTAGATAAAATTCAAATAGGAACTCTGGACAAATGAGCTCTCTGTGTATCCTGGCAATAAGGCAACTGAGATTAAAAAAGAATTTTAAAATAGACTTTTAATATCCTAGCAGAATCCACAGTGTAGGAAATCCAGAAATAGCTAAGAGTAATTAACTCTAAAGAATTAAAAGGATGGACTAGAGCAGAGGAATGAAACCTCCAAATACTACATATTTGATTTTGAAGTTTAGGCTTTTATTCTACGTCAATGAAAAAGATCTCATAACAAAATTCAAAGATCGAGAAATCAAATCCTTATAAACAGTCTTTGTTTTGAAAGTCTTTGAAGTTGGTTTTCTTTCTTTTTCAGTTAATTAATTGATGGGGGGGTGGGGGGGTGGGGGTGGCGGGTGCTATGATAGTTGTTCCTGGCTGTGTGTAGGCTTTCTCTAGCCATGGCAAGAAGGGGCTACTCTCTAGTTGTGGAGCTTGGGCTTCTCATTGCAGTAGCTTCTTCTTGTTGTGAATCACGGGCTGTAGGGCACTCAAGCATCAGTGGTTGCTGCACGCAGGCTCAGTAGTGGTGGTGCATGGGCTTAGTTACCTTGCAGCCTGTGCAGACCAAGGATAGAACCTGTGTTCCCTGCTTTAGCAGGTATATTCTTAACAACTGGACCACCAAGGAAGTCCCTAAAGCTGGCTTTTATATTGAACTGTCAGGAAGGTAGCTGGCTGGCTACCCATCACCTTCAGACAGAGTAGCTCTGTTTACCTGGCCACTGCCAACACATGAGTCATGGAATCAGACTGCAACATGCCTACAGCTTGTCTTATTATTTAACCCATCACTTAAGAAAACACACACATGGAGAAAAGTACACTCTCTACCAGCCAGTCATTTTAGCATCAGTGCCGAATTGCATACAACAGACACAGCTGCATTTCTTAAGCAGTCTGACTAGCAACTTCAGTGATTCTATGCAAGGCTGTAACATGTTTTTGCTATCAGTTATTTCAATGGAATTTTAGATAACAATCCAAAATTAACTGTGATCTATGGGTATTGTAATCACAAACCATTCCAATATTCTTGCCTGGGAAATCCCATGCACAGAGGAGCCTGGCAGGCTACAGTTATGGGCTTGCAAAAGAGTCAGACATAACATAGCAACTAAGCAACAACAATAAATGGGTACTGTAGCATTTATCTGGAAAAAAATGCAAACCTAGAAGTGGTTTGACTGGGCTCCCCACTTGATGAAAATCTAGATTCTTCTAACTTGTCAAAGAGATAGAGGACTACTAAAAGTGTCTAAATTATGGAAAGGACCAATTTAGCAGTTTTGTAAAAAAGAAATGAAAGTAACTATGTCATAATAAAGTCAAAATATTTAATCATTCATTTTTTGAAATTGACTTCTCTCCTAAAATTAAAATTTATTTGTTTTCTTTTCTTCTTCAAAAACTGAGTTTAATTGAGGTCCTGGAAATGACTTAGTAGTTTACTTTAGACTAAATAAGCTGAAAATTCACTAAATATCAGCATTAAATCTATTAAAAACTAGTTTGTATACGAGCATATTTTTAAATTCCATAAATTTAATCTACTAAAGTCTAAAATTCAGCTCAGAGATTTTTTTTGGACAGATTAGTGTAGAGAAAAATAAAAGCAATGAGCTTATTTCCTTTCACATCTATAAATGTACCACTTTTGCACAGTACATCATGAAGTCTGTTACATTCACATCTGAGAAGGAAAAACAATTGGTAATTATAATTATATTTATGTTTGATGAATGAAAATATGATCATCAAATAATTTATCACAAAATAATTTAGAGGATTTATTTGCACACTGCTTATTGTATATGTGAACCAAGTCAAACACAAGAAACATGATTTCCTTTCTCTGGAAGAATAAATAGAATATAAATAAACATAGAACAAATAAAAAGCACAGAGATGATCTCGAGAGATGATATGGGGTGGAAGGTGGGAGGGGGGTTCAGGATTGGGAACTCATGTACACCCGTGGCTGATTCATGTCAATGTATGGCAAAACCAATATAGTACTGTAAAGCAAAATAAAGTAAAAATAAAAATTAAAAAATAAATAAATATTTTCTTATTTGAAATGAATATATAATGATAAATATAAAAGAAAACAGTATGCAAGAAAAATACTTCTTTACTTAACCACATCCTCTGGGCAATATTGTGAAAAATTTCCTCACTAAACACAAGGAAGAGACTGCAGAAAATGAAGTATTAATGTCCATTTCCTGTGCACTGATTCAATGTGCTCCGTTGCTCAGTTGTGTCTGACTCTTCTGGCCCCAGAGACTGTAGCCTGCCAGGCTCTTTTGTACATTGGATTCTACAGGCAAGAATGCTGGAGTGGGATGACATTTCCTTCTCCAGGGGATCCTCTCAGCTCAGGGATGGAACCCAGCCTCCTGTGTCTCCTGCATTGGCAGTTAGATTCTTTCTGTCCATACAGTGATCCCCTTTCCCAGTTACCTTCCCTTGTGCCCCTTCCTATCTGTCAGGCACCACTGTGTTCTCTGTGTCTATATTTTTGTTTTGTTTCAGTTCAGTCACTCAGTCATATCCAACTCTTCGCAGCCCCATGGACTGCAGCATGCCAGGCTTCCCTGTCCATTACCAACTACTGGAACTTGCTCAAACTCATGTCCATTGAGTTGGTGATGCAATCCAACCATCTCATCCTCTGTCATCCCCTTTTCCTTCAACCTTCAATCTTTCCCAGATTCAGGGTCTTTTCCAATGAGTCAGTTCTTCACATCACATGGCCAAAGTATTGGAGCTTCAGCTTCAGCATCATTCCTTCCAATAAATACTCAGGACTGATTTCCTTTAAGATTGACTGATTTGATCTCCTTGCAGTCTAAGGGACTCTCAAGAGTCTTCTCCAACACCACAGTTCAAAAACATAAATTCTTTGGTGCTCAACTTTCTTTTTGGTCCAACTCTCATATCCATATATGACTGCTGAAAAAACCACAGTTTTGACTAGACAGACCTTTGTTGGCAAAGCAATGTCTCTGCTATATAATAAGCTGCCTAGGTTGGTCATAGCTTTTCTTCCAAGGAACAAGTGTCTTTTTCATTTCATGGCTGCAGTCACCATCTGCAGTGATGCTGGAGCCCAAGAATATAAAATCTGTCACTGTTTCCATTGTTTCCCCATCTCTTTGCCATGAAGTGATGGAACTGGATGCCATGATCTTCGTTTTCTGAATGTTGAGTTTTAAGCCAGCTTTTTCACTCTCATCTTTCGCTTTCATCAAGAGGCTCTTTAGTTCCTCTTTGCTTTCTGCCATTAGGGTGGTGTCCTCTGCATACTTGAAGTTTCTCTTGGCAATCTTGCTTCCAGCATGTGCTTCATCTAGCCCAGCATTTCCCATGATGTACTCTGCATGCAAGTTAAATAAGCATAGTGACGATATACAGCCTTGACATACTCCTTTCCCAATTTGGAACCAGTCTGTTGTTCCATGCCTGGTTCTAACTGTTGCTTCTTGACCTGCATATAGATTTCTCAGGAGGCAGGTAAATTGGTCTGGTATTCCCATCTATTTAAGAATTTTTCACAGTTTGTTGTGATCCACACAGTCAAGGCTTTAGCATAGTCAACAAAGCAGAAGTAGACGTTTTTCTGGAATTCTCTTGCTTTTTCTGTGATCCAACAGATTTCATCTCTAGTTCCTCTGCTTTTTCTAAATCCATCTTGAATATCCAGAAGTTATCACTTCACATCCTGCTGAAGCCTACCTTATAGAATTTTGAGCATTACTATGCTAATGTGAGGCTTCCCTGGTGACTCAGAGGTTAAAGTGTCTGCCTGGAATGCGGGAGACCTGGGTTCGATCCCTGGGTCAGGAAGATCCCCTGGAGAAGGAAATGGCAACCCACTCCAGTACTCTTGCCTGGAGAATCCCATGGAGGGAGGAGCCTGGTAGGCTAGAGTCCACGGGGTCACAAAGAGTCGGACATGACTGAGCGACTTAACTTGTGAGATGAGTGCATTTGTGCGGTTTGAAAGTTCTTTGGCATTGTGTTTCTTTGGGATTGAAATGAAGACCAACTTTTCCAATCCTGTGGACACTGCTGAGTTTTTCCAAATTTGCTGGCATATTGAGTGCAGCACTTCCACAGCATCATCTTTTAGGATGTGAAATAGCTTAACTAAAATTCCATCAGCTCCACTAGCTCTATTCATACTGATGAGTCCTAAGGCCCACTTGACTTCACACTTCAGGATATCTGACTGCAGGTGAGCGATCACACCATCGTGGTTATCTGGGTCGTGAAGATCTTTTCTGTATAGTTCTCCTGTGTATTCTGGCCACCTCTTCTTAATATCTTCTGCTTCTGTTAGGCCCATACGGTTTCTGTCCTTTATTGTGCCCATTTTGCATGAAATATTCCCTTGGTATCTCTAATTTTCTTGAAGAGATCTCTAGTCTTTTCTATTCTATTCCTTTCCTCTACTTCTTTCCATTGATCACTAAGGAAGGCTTTCATATCTCTCCTTGCTGTTCTTTGGAACTATGCATTCAGATGAGTATATCTTTCCTTTTCTCCTTTGCCTTTCACTTCTCTTTACTCAGCTATTTGTAAGGCATCCTCAGACAACCATTTTGCCTTTTTGCAGTTCTTTTTCTTGGAGATAGTTTTAATCATAGCCTCCTGTAACATGTTGCTATGACCAGTGCATTCTCTTGGCAAAACTCTGTTAGTTTTTGCCCTGTTTCATTTTGTACTCCAAGGCCAAACTTGTCTATTACTCCAGATATCTCTTAACTTCCTACTTTTGCATTGCAGTCCCCTATGATGAAAAGGATACCTTTTTTTGGTGTTAGTTCTAGAAGGTCTTGTAGGTCTTCACAGAGGCATTCAACTTCAGCTTTTTTGGTATTAGTGGTTGAGGCTTAGACTTGAATTGCTGTGATATTGAATGGTTTGCCTTGGAAACAAAGAAAGATCATTCTGTTGTTTTTGAAATTGCACCCAAATACTGCATTTCAGACTTCTGTTAACTATGCTGCTGCTGCTGCTAAGTCCCTTCAGTCGTGTCCGACTCTGTGCGACCGCATGGACGGCAGCCTATCAGGCTCCCCCGTCCCTGGGATTCTCTAGGCAAGAACACTGGAATGGGTTGCCATTTCCTTCTCCAATGCATGAAAGTGAAAAGTGAAAGTGAAGTCACTCAGTTGTGTCCGACTCTTAGCGACCCCATGGACTGCAGCCCACCAGGCTCCTCCATTCATGGGATTTTCCAGGCAAGAGTACTGGAGTGGGGTGCCATTGCCTTCTCTGTCTGTTGATTATGAGGACAACTCTATTTCTTCCAAGGGATTTTTGCCCACAGTAGTAGATATAATGGTCATCTGAGTTAACTTCACCCTTTCTGGTCCATTTTAGTTCATTGATTCCTAAAATGTAGACATTCACTCTGCCATCTCCTGTTTGACCACTTCCAATTTGCCTTGATTCATGAACCTAACATTCCAGGTTCCTATGCAATATTTTTCTTTACAGCATCAGACTTTTACTTTCATCACCAGTTATATCCACAGCTGAGTGTTGTTTTTGCTTTGGCTTGGCCTCTTCATTCTTTCTGGATCTATTTCTCCACTCTTCTCCAGTAGCATATTGGGCGCCTACCAATCTGGGGAGTCCATCTTTCAGTGTCCTATCTTTTTGCCTTTTCACACTGTTGATGGGGTTCCCATCTCCAGTGGACCAGGTTCTGTCAGAATGCTCCACCATGACCTGTCTGTCTTGGGTGGCCCTACATGGCGTGGTTCATAGTTTCACTGAGTTAGGCAAGGCTGTGATCCATGTGATGAGTTTGGTTAGTTTTCTGTGATTGTGGTTTTCATTCTGTCTGCCCTCTAATGGATAAGGATAAGAGGCTTGTTGAAACTTCCTGATGGGAAGGACTGGCTGTGGGGGAATCTGGGTCTTGCTTTGATGGGTGGAGCCATGTTCAGTAAATCTTTAATCCAATTTTCTGCTGATGGGAAGGGCTTTCCTGGTGGCTCAGTTGCTAAAGAATCTGCCTGCAATGCAGGAGACCCAGGTTCAATCCCTGGGCTGAGTTAATCCCCTGGAGAAGGAAATAGTAACCCACTCCAATGTCCTTGCCTGGAGAATTCCATGGGCAGAGGAGCCGGGTAGGCTACAATCCGTGGGGTTGAAAAAAATCTGATACAACTGAGCAAATTTCACTTTCACTTTCT
This sequence comes from Ovis canadensis, assembly GCF_042477335.2. Lineage (NCBI taxonomy): Eukaryota > Metazoa > Chordata > Mammalia > Artiodactyla > Bovidae > Ovis > Ovis canadensis. The sequence goes on from NC_091246.1 coordinate 106,860,719, forward strand.
GTTGATGGCTAGGGATATGTTCCCTCCCGGTAGTTTGACCTGAATCCAAACTATGGTAAGGGTGATGCCCCACAGCTCCCAGGACAGTTATATTCAGTGCCCCACACCTTCACTGGACACACACAGAAAAGTTTGGCTCAGTCTCTTGTGGGCCTTAGAACTTTTGCAACAGTGTGAGAACTTCTTTGGTATAATTGTTCTCCAGTTTGCAGGTTGTCTGCTTGGTGGCTCTGTGGTGGGGCTAATGGTGACCTCCTCCAAGAGGACTTATGCCACACACAGCACCTCCTCGGTCTGCTGCCAGCCAGAGCCCCTGTCTCCGAGGCAGGTCACTGCTGACCTGTGCCTCAGCAGGAGACACTCAAACTCAACGGCAGGTCTGGCTCAGTCTCTTGTGGGGTCTCTGGGTCCTGTTGTGCACAGTGTTTTCTCTGAGCCCTCCGAGCATCTCTGGCAGGTATGGGGTTTGATTCTAAATGTGATTTCACCCCTCCTACTGTCTTGTTGGGGCTTCTCCTTTCCCCTTGGATGTAGGTTATCATTTACTGGTGGGATCCAACATCCTCTCGAAGGTTGTTCAGCAGAGAGTTGCAATTTTGGAATTCTTGCAGGAGAGGATTCACACAGTCCTTCTACTCCACCATCTTTTCACAAGTCTACTTTGACCCTTGTTTTGTTTAGATCGTTCAATTATTTTGTTGTATGTTTATTCTTTTATACTGTACATATGATTTGTACATAGTATTTGTCTTTCTCATCCAACTTATTTCACTTAGTGTAATATCCTTAAGCAAAGAGTCAGACACAACTGAGCGACTGAACTGAACTGAATATCCTTAAGATCCATGTGTGTTACTGCAAATGGAAAGATTTCCTCTTTTATGGCTGAATAGTATTCTATGATGTCTGTGAATGCGTGTGTCCACATAAAGCTTAAAGTGACACAGTCCCTGCATTCCTAGAGCTTGCACAGTTCAAGAGAGAGGCATGCACACTCACAATACACCAGTATAAGTATGTGAGTATGACAACTGAGGTATTGTCAGGGGCTATAGGATCACCAAAGTGGAAATCTTATCTTGCCTGGAGAAGCCACAGAACATTTCATGAAGCAGATACATTTTAGCTGAGTAACAAGCAAGCACAAGGAACTCCCTGTGCAGTTGCCCAAAAAACCCTTGCAAAGGTGTAGAAGAGAAAGCACATACCATATTTTGAAAAGCTAAATGTTTCAGTGGTGCTAGAGTATGAGAGGGAAAAGTTAACAACATACCATTATATTAACAGTATTTAGGAATCACTGAAATATTTTTATTGATTTTTTTGCTGTCAAATTAATTCATGTTCATCAATAAATGTTTTTAAATTGAGAAAACATAAAGAAGAAAATTAAACCTACTTTACATCTTATCACTAAATAATCATGTGACTTATACATTTTATACCATAGCTCTGCTTCTCATAGCCTTTCCAGGCTACTGATCAGAGAAAGGGGATGGTAAATACTGCCTGAAATCTCCTGAAATCAGTTCTTCTGAAATCAATCATATATCCCACATTTCTCACCAGAATCTTCTCCACTTATTTTGCACATCAATCATTTCTTCTCTCAGTTTTGGTTCCTTTGGGTTGATTCAATTTCCCTACACTCTGCAGACATTTCTTGAATCTTGTGATATGAAGTTGCCATTTTCTTATCTTGGTACACTAATAAATATAGGGTGGGTTTTTTTTTTTTCTGTTATCAATGTTTCCTCCTTTTGTTTTTCTTGTATAGATTGATCAGTAGCTGAGAGGGGTTTTTAGAAGTTTGCTCACAGACACAGCTGTGCTGGGAATCCAGATCATACTGTCTGGTTTCCGTTCATAATAAGCACATATTAGTGGCACTACTGGGCTAACAAGTACTGTTGAAAGTTGTCTTGTCCACAAGGCAAACCGCTTTCTGGAGAAATAGCAATATTCAGTTCCATTGGTACTGGATGAATGCTATTATCTGGCGTTCCTACTAACTCTACGTGTCATCTTTAATCTTTGCAAGCAGTTGAAGAATTTCAAAGAGTGATGCTATCAGGACTGCCTTTTATTCCTATCGCTTTTCCTGCAGTGTCGGGGACAGATACGGGGTGCAGGGGTGTGGTGCCGTTGTAGTCAGGAAGACAAGGAAGTTAGTGAAATAATCTATAAGAGAAATGAACCAAGGAAGTGACAAGAAGAAAATGAGATAAGGAAACAGATTTGAGAGATAATAAGAAAGTACAAGCATTGTAACCAAGAACATGTTGCTAAGGGAGAGATGAAAAATCATTTTGAAAGCGGCCATTGTCTATAAGACACGTGACATACTTGGGCGTGTGTAAATCTCACAACAAATTTAGGAAATCAGTTTTATTATTCTGATTGTTTGGATTTGTAAAATAGGTTAAAGTATACATTTAGGAAGTTTCTTTGTGAGGATCCCATTGGTGACTAAAACCCACACTCATGTGGACGATATCTCCCCACACCACACTGGACCGCACTGGCTTCTGAAATGAGGCCTACTTTGCTAATGTGAGTGCCTGGGTATTGAAAGAAATTTCTACCTCCAGCTCCACTTCCTTTGGAAGTGCCTGCCTTTCCTTAGATTTCAGGTCAGTCTGCCACCCTGCTGTCTCAGTTTTATAATGCAGCTTAGCATTTACCAATTGTAAATTTTTAAATTTCCTGTTCTTTGGGGTAGAAGTCATGCTCTTGCCATGGCTTCCCCAAAGGCTCAGCAGGCAAAGAACCTGCTTGTCAACGCAGGAGACGCAGGAGGTGCAGGTTCGATCCCTGTGTCAGGGTAATCCCCTGGAGAAGGAATGGCGACCCAGTCCCGAGTTCTTGCCTGGAAAATCCCATGGACAGAGGAGCCCAGCAAGCTACAGTCCATGGGGTCGCAAAGAGTCAGACACAACTGAGCGACTAAGCACAAGCATGGTGTTCTTTCTACATCATAAGCAGAAGCTACTGTCTCTCCATTGATTTTTCAGGCTCTGAGACTCTTCAAGGGCCTAGGTCTATGTTCATCCTCCTTATTATTTATGTTTCCTTTTGTATTTCCCACAAATTTACCCATGCAAGATGCCTTCTGGGAGAGTTCCTGGAACTAATTTTCCCCATCATGAATTCCTGTGAATGCAAATCCACCCCTCTATCCCAGTTCCCACTCTTTTCTAAAGATTCCTCATTGTTTTCCCTCTATTTCCTTTTGTTGTTGTTGTTCTGTTTCTGTTTGTCTTATTCTTTAATTGTAATCTCATCTGTGGAGAATGGCAGTTGTGAGAAGGAAGGATAAGGACCTGCTTGGGGTTCCACTGACCTGCCTGCAGGGTTCCCTGGTTCAGCAGTCTCTGGCTTTCCTGGCTTCTGAGCAGTAAGACAGGCAGCCATCTGTCTCCAGAGTGACAGCTGGAAATAAAGACCCGGTGTAGCCTTCTCAACCTGTTAGCCACTGTGCCAGGTCCTCTCCTGTCCTAGGCTTTGAATTCACACACACACACTGGGAAGGATTCCCAGATGAATATTCTTTGATTTCATGTTTCACTTTCTGATCAGCTCACCACCTTCTCACTTTTGTGATATTTCAAGACTTCAGGAAAAAGAGATGTTTGCTCTTGTTTATAGATCATTTAATACTCTTAAATAACAGTGAAAAAAGGCACTCTTCCACAATATGGTTTTTACATTTAAATATATATATATATATATATATATATATATATATAGCCTCACTTTAGCACCCAAATGCCAGAGGAAAATAAGTCAGAAATGTAGCTTTAAAATTCAGTCCCAACAGTAAATAAGTGATTTTGATAAAGCAACAGAAAAACCTGGCAGCCTACCCAGGAAAACAATTTATATCATGTAAGTGTGTACCAAAAGACCAGAGCATCAAGCAAAATACCTAGGCATATGCATCTTTGCCTAGGTTCTAAGGCTAGTAATGAACCAAAAAAAAAATTTTAATAGTGATCTGGAATTTTGATGTTGACTAAATTTGGTAATATAATGAGTGAATACCAGTATATTCTGAGGAACCAATCTGACGGAAGGAATCGAACCATCAAATTTTTGGATCAGTAAGCGATAGTTTGGTTTGACTTACTTTCTACTACATTAATATTTTACTTTATTTTATTCTCCTCAAGTTTTTCAAATATAACCAGCAAGTCAGACATTTGACTTGCCATTTGCTTAAAGAAAAGCTTGCTTCATATATGAAAATATGTAAAATCAAACCCATATAAGTCAATGTTCCTTTTATTGACAATTTATCTGGAGTCAAATCAGCTCTATCCAAAGCAGCAGCATGCACCCGTGCTCAGTCATGTCTGACTCTTTGTGACCCCATGGACTGTAGCCCATCAAGCTCCTCTGTCCATGGCATTTCCCAGGCAAGAATATTGGAGTGGATTGCCATTTCCTCCTCCAGGAGATCTTCACAAGTGAATGCTTTATTACTGAGCCACCTGGGGCGCCAAGAAGTAGCAGCAAGTAAACATGTTCCCCTGCGTCAAAGACTCAAAATGGCAGCTGGGCTTACCCTCTATCCTTTGGGAAATATTAATTTCCTACAAAATGTGAAAACTCACTAGTTTGTTATATTTCTAGAGAAACGAAAATATTACAAGACTTTCAAAAGTAAATTGAAATGCATATACTTTTAGGGACAATAAAATGTTTTTAAGTTTAGGTTTAGGTGGAAAGGATGAAACTGAGATCATTCCCCCACCACGTTTCACAAATACCGCATCCCTCACATTCACTGATGGAAAAGGCAATGGCACCCCACTCCAGTACCCTTGCCTGGAAAATCCCATGGATGGAGGAGCCTGGAAGGCTGCAGTCCATGGGGTCGCTGAGGGTCAGACACTACTGAGCGAGTTCACTTTCACTTTTCACTTCCATGCACTGGAGAAGGAAATGGCAACCCACTCCAGTGTTCTTGCCTGGAGAATCCCAGGGACGGGGAGCCTGGTGGGCTGCCCCCCTGGGGTCGCACAGAGGCGGACACGACTGAAGTGACTTAGCAGCACATTCACTGAAGACAGGGGAACCCAAGTCGTTCATTCAATGTTCAGTAAACCCGGAAGACTCCAAAATTAGAAAACCTGATTAAAAAACAAGTTCCAGTTGCTTTACAAGTTACTTAGTTCCAAGTGCATTAAAATTTAAATCTTGACTATTTATACTAATAAACAAGTTACCAGATAACAAATAATAGAAAAATCATAGTTACATCACCACGGATTTGATCCTTTCAAGGGGAAGCCTGAGATTCACGACCAGACCCAGCTGTGGTTTGACATGAGACCCCATCTCTTTATTTAAAATACTATTAACTCAAGAACCAGAGAACAGTCTTATTAAGGCAATTTAAGGTTTTTTTTGACAAATGATCACCTCTAATTCTGACGCTTGATTTGTGGGATTGAATTTTTTAACCACTGCATTTTACTCATACCAGAATCTGTAGACTTCTGAAAGCAGAGTCTCTGATGTACAATAAATTAGCACCTGAGGCCCACATCTTCAGGCACGTTAGTGAATTATGAGACAGAAATACACTTCAAAGTTCATCTAGTTCTGTGCCCTTGGTTGTGTCTCAGTGATGACTGTTAAGATAAAAAGGGGTCTATTTCTCAGCTTTTTAACTCAAGTAAGTAACTTAAACAGAGTATCAACTTCATTTCAGAAACTTTCAAAGTAACTTCAAAAATTATTTAAAATTTAAATAATCAACAAAAACTAGGCTATTGAAGGTAAAACATGCTGTAATTTTATATCTACATTTAATTATTGGACAAAACTAGCCTTAATAGAATGGAAAACAATATTCTTATATTAAAAATTAATTTAAGAAAAGTAAGTATATAGTGTTTAAATATTTTAAATATCTATATTTTTATTGTTAAAATAATCACAATTAAAAACATAATGTATATATTTCTAAATTACACCATATATAAAGTATTAAAAACTGGAGTATAAGTGTAGAAGTATTCGTTGTCATTAAGTCACTCAGTCGTGCCCAGTTCTTTGCCATCCCATTTACTGCAGCACACCAGGCCTTCTTGTACTTCACTGTCTCCCAGAGTTTGCTCAAACTCATGTCCATTGAGTTGGTGATGCCATCCAACCATCTCATCCTCTTCTCCTCCTCTGTCATCCCCTTCTCCTCCTACCTTCAATCTTTCCCACCAGCAGGGTCTTTTCCCGTGAGTCAGATCTTCGCATCAAGTGGCCAAAGTATTAAAGCTTCAGCTTCAGCATCAGTGCTTCCAAAGAATATTCAGGGTTGGTTTCTTTTAGGATTGGCTGGTTTGATCTCTTTGCAATCCAAGGGACTCTCAAGAGTCTACTCCAACACCAGAGTTCAAAAGCATCAATTCTTCACTGCTCAGCCTTCTTTATGGTCCAACTGTCACATCCTTACATGACTACTGGAAAAACCACTGCTTTGACTATACAGACCATTGGCAGCAAAGTAAAGGCAGACCTTTAAATAGAAATTGGACCAAAATCTACATACTGTGTTGTATCCTGTTTCCTTCACTTAGATGACATTATGAACATTTTCCCTGTTAAAAAGTCAGTTCAGTTCAGTTCAGTTCAGTTCAGTCACTCAGTGATGTTTGACTCTTTTCAACACCATGGACTGCAGCACGCCAGGCCTCCCTGTCCATCACTAACTCATTATTCAAATTCATGTCCATTGAGTCAGTGGTGCCATCCAACCATCCCATCTGTCTTCCCCTTCTCCTCCCACCTTCAATTTTTCCCAGCATCAGAGTCTTTTCAAATGAGTCAGTTCTTCACATCAGGTGGCCAAAGTATTGGAGTTTCCAGCTTCACCATCAGTTCTTCCAATGAATATTCAGGACTGATTTCCTTTAGGATGGACTGGTTGGATCTCCTTGCAGTCCAAGGGACTTTCAAGAGTCTTTTCCAACACCACAGTTCAAAAGCATCAGTTCTTTGGTGCTCAGCTTTCTTTATACTCCAACTCTCACACTCATACATGACTACTGGAAAAACCATAGCTTTGACTAGACGGACCTTTGTCAACAAAGTAATGTCTCTGCTTTTTAATATGCTGTCTAGGTTGGTCATAGCTTTTCTTCCAAGGAGCAAATGTCTCTCATGGCTGCAGTCACTATCTGCAATGATTTTGGAACCCCCAAAAATAAAGTCAGCTATTGTTTCCACTGTTTCCCCATCTATTTGCCATGAAGTAACGGGACCAGATGCCATGATCTTACTTTTCTGAATGTTGAGTTATAAGCCAACTTTTTGACTCTCTTCTTTCATTTTCATCAAGAGGCTTGATAGTTTTTCTTCACTTTCTGCCATAAGGGTGGCATATCTGGGGTTATTGATACTTCTCCCAGCAATCTGGATTCCAGTTTGTGCTTCATCCATCCTGGCATTTTGCATGATGTACTCCGCATATAAGTTAAATAAGCAGGGTGACAATACAGCCTTGACATACTCCATTCCCGATTTGAAACCAGTCTGTTGTTCCATGTCCAGTTCTAGCTGTTGATTCCTGATCTCGTACAGGTTTCTCAAGAGGCATATCAGGTGGTCTGGTATTCCCATCTCTTGAAGAACTTTCCACAGTTTGTTGTGATCCACACTATCAAAGGCTTTAGCATAGTCAATGGAGTAGAAGTAGATTTTTTTTCCTGGAACTCTCTTGCTTTTTTGATGATCCAACAGATGGTGGCAATTTGATCTCTAGTTCCTCTGCCTTTTCTAAATCCAACTTGAACATCTGGAATTTCATGGTTCCCATATTGCTGAAGCCTGGCCTGGAGAATTTTGAGCATTACTTTGCTAGCATGTGAGATGAGTGCATTTGTGCGGTAGTTTGAATATTCTTTGGCATTGCCTTTTTTGGGGACTGGAATGAAAACTGACCCTTTCCGGTCCTGTGGCCACTGCTGAGTTTTTCAAATTTGCTGACCTATTGAGTGCAACACTTTCACAGCATCATCTTTCAGGATTTGAATTAGCTCAATTGGAATCCCATCACCTCCACTAGCTTTGTTCATAGTGATGATTCCTAAGGCCCACTTGACTTCGCATTCCAGGATGTCTGGCTCTAGGTGAGTGATCACACCATCATCATTATTTGGGTTGTGAAGATCTTTTTTGTATAGTTCTTCTGTGTATTCTTGCCACCTCTTCTTAATATCTTCTGCTTCTGTTAGGTCCATACCATTTCTGTCCTTTATTGAGCCCATCTTTGCATGAAATATTCTCTTGGTATCCCTAATTTTCTTGAAATGATCTCTAGTCTTTCCCATTCTATTGTTTTCCTCTATTTCTCTGCACTGATCACTGAAGAAGGCTTTCTTATCTCTCCTTGCTATTCTTTGGAACTCTGCATTGAAACGGGTATATCTTTCCTTTTCTTCTTTGCCTTTCACATCTCTTCTTTTCACAGCTATTTGTAAAGCCTCCTCAATCATTTTGCCATTTGCATTTCTTTTTTCTTGGGGATGGTCTTGATCACTGCCTCCTGTACAGTGTCATGAATCCCATCTATAGTTCTTCAGGCACTCTGAAAAACTATTAAAAAAAAAAGTATTTACTTACAATATCCTCTATGGCTCTAAATAGACCATTTAATATATATCCCATAGTTTATTTAACCAGATTCTTTATTATTGGTGTTTTAGAGATTTTTCATGCTTATTTATATAACAATTTCTTGTGTTGTGTGCTTTATATTTAAATCATCAGCTATAACCTTAATAATTTAAGGTTATTTAGAATGATTTTGAAATAAAGGAATTGATAGGGGAAAGTATATTTTTAACCATTTGATATCTAATTTTGCCTAAGCACAGGTAATAGAAATTATTCCAACTTCATTTACCAAATTCTATGTTAATCTACCAGAGAAAGAATTTCTGAGAAATGTGGATAGTTTGACATCAGTCTGACAGAGCAAATAATTAGAAATAGCATTCTAGTTTTCATTTGGAGAGTTTTGATTTATTTCACTCCTACCAGGTAGAGAAAAGCCACTTTAGGACACAACATTTTTTTCTTCCTCTAAATTTGTTCCTTTTTTTGTAAAGAAATTACCACTTAATGAAAGACAACCAAGAAGAATGAAACTCAATTTTTTTTATTGTTTTTAAGCCCCTTAAATGTCAAGTCTGTATGAATTATCTGACAAGGGATTGAATGATATTAAAATTGAAAATATTGTCTTTGAAAGTGGATTTGACCTTATGAATCAATGCTTCATTAGCTCTTTCCTGTCTCTCTTTATCTTTACACACTCACCTTTCAACTATTGCTCTTCATAGGTTTTCACTGCAGTCAGAGAAAGCTGATTGATAAGTTATGTCTTTAGTAAAGTTATGACATAACTTTAACTAAAGTTATGTCTTTAGTCGCATATGCACAATTATAAATTAAGCCCTTTGCATTTGCTATTTGCTTCAGCATATCTTCATCAGCAGGGAAAAAAAGAACTTATAGAAATAAAGCTTTTAAAAATTAAACTGATTCATTGAACTAGAAGGTTGGAAATTTTTTTCTCTAAAAAGCCAAATAACAACTATTTTGAACCTTAAAGTCCTAAAGATCTCTACTACAATTACAAAACTTCACCCTAGCCATACCCAAGACATTTAAAAATAAAAAAAAAGGTGAAGCTTTGTTCTAATAAAGTTTTATTAGCAAAAACTAGTGGTGGGCTGATTTGTTTAACCTATCTGCACTGAACTCTCCATTTCAAACTTTCCAAAAACTTACTCACGACAGTTTCCATTATTGGACCAATAATCATTTTCATTTTTCATTTTCTGAAATAATTTCCACAACTTTATCTATAAAAATAGGAAAGAAAATGTGGACAAGGAGAAAGTAACATTCAGCTATTCTTTTTTTTCTTTTCCAATAATCCTCATAAGAGCTCTCTGTGATTTTTACCCACCTTGTATCAGAGCTTATTTGTGTTTGTGCTGTGCTGTGCTTAGTAATTCAGTTGTGTCTGACTCTGTGACCCCATGGAGTCTCAAGTGGAAAATCTTCACCAATTGCACATCCTGGTGGAATTTGTCATGTCTTGAGATCTTCAATGGTGGCCCCTGACTTTCCAATTGGAACCTCCAGACCATTCCAAAATCTCCAGATTTGTTCAATCTGGATAGTCATTGAGGATTCTGGTCCCACTGGGCGGCAGAATCTGTCCAAGTACAGCATATTCCTGGCCCTTTATAGACTCAACAATGATACACTTTGCTACTCTGATGCAACATTTCATGTGTGGTAGAAATTACATCTCATATTTTTCTAGACCTACCAGAAATGTGTCAAGGCTAATTGTGCACTAATGAGAGCCTACTGTATAGCACATGGAGCTACACTCCGTGCTCTGTGGTGACCTAAATGGGAAGGAAATCTAACAAAGAGGGGATATTTGTATATATATAGTTGATGCATTTTTCTCTACAGCAGAAACTAACATAACATTGTAAACCATCTATACTCCAATAAAAATTAATTTAAAAAACATTTTTTCTCTCAGTAATGTAAGCTTCTCCAACACCACAGCCGAAGAATTGATGCTTTTGAACTGTGGTATTAGAGAAGACTCTTGAAATTTCCTGGACTGCAAGGAGATCAAACCAGTCAATTCTAAGGGAAATCAGTCCTGAACATTTACTGGAAGGACTGATTCTGAGCTGAAGCTCCAATACTTTGGCTACCTGATGTGAAGAACCAACTCATTGGAAAAGATTCTGATGCTGGGAAAGATTGAAGGCAGGAGGAGAAGGGGACAACAGAGGACGAGATGGTTGGATGGCATCACTGACTCGATGGACATGAGTTTGAGCAAGCTCCGGGAGTTGGTGATGGACAGGGAAACCTGGTGTGCTGCAGTCAATGCAGTCGCAGAGAGTCAAACATGACTGAGCAACTGAACTGACTGAGTGTAACCTAAATAAGTATTTTATACCACAAACTTTTTCACTTTACCTAAAACAAGGAGTTTGCATAGCTTGGCACCCTTTGGCTGTTTAATATAATGCTGAACACTGTTATTCAGAAAGTTGAAGACTCACTGTGAAATGGGTAACAAATGGATGGCTAGGCTTCAAAATGTCCAATTTCAAACATCTTGTCAACAATTAAATCCAAACTAAGCTTATATTAAGGATATTATGAGCCAAAATAAATTTCATAGCTTGGAAGAAAAATTATGACCAACTTAGATAGCATATTCAAAAGAAGAGACATTACTTTGCCGACTAAAGTCCGTCTAGACAAGGCTATGGTTTTTCCAGTAGTCATGTATGGATGTGAGAGTTGGACTGTGAAGAAGGTTGAGCGCCGAAGAATTGATGCTTTTGAACTGTGGTGTTGGAGAAGACTCTTGAGAGTCCCTTGGCCTGCAAGGAGATCCAACCAGTCCATTCTGAAGCCCTGGAATTTCTTTGGAAGGAATGATGCTAAAGCTGAAACTCCAATACTTTGGCCACCTCATGTGAAGAGTTGACTCATTGGAAAAGACTTTGATGCTGTGAGGGATTGGGGGCAGGAGGAGAAGGGGACGGCCGAGGATGAGATGGCTGGATGGCATCACTGACTCAATGGACGTGAGTCTGAGTGAACTCCGGGAGTTGGTGATGGACAGGGAGGCCTGGCGTGATGCGATTCATGGGGTCGCAAAGAGTCAGACACGACTGAGCGACTGAACTGAACTGAACTGAAATGTTCTAGCGTGTTTGACAGATCATGGAAACAGCACGGAAATATAATACTACTGTCATACTTAGCAAAATTTCCTGATATTTGATTTTACCCACATGTCAGACTGTCACATCTATTTTAAAATATAATGATTTGAACATTTTCTTCAATTATGCTGGTGCCTTCAACCACTCACTTTCTAATGATTGTTTTGTGTAAGTATGAAGCATGTTTGAGCATCTCCTACATTAACAAGTTAAAAAAAAAACAACTTCAAACTGCACTTTCTCTTCTAGCTACCCTTCTGTTGAGAGAAGCACCTCTTCAATGAAGCATCTTTAGGTACTTTCCTGGTGGTCTAGTGGTTAAGACTGCACTCTTCTGATGCATGGGACATGAGTTCAATCTCTGATTCAGAAGGAAAAAAGTGAGTATTTTGATCCCCATTCCCTGGTATCCCACTGCAAGCCAGCCTTCTTCCTACCAAAACCACTACTGTCAAGATAACTGGTGAATTTCTCTTTGACAGATCTGCTGGGGACTTTTCATCACTTGCGGACCATCCTTTCTTGAAACACTTTCTTCCATTGAGTTCCATACTTCTAACCTCTCTTCTTCTCAGATATTTTTTCAAGTTCCCCTCTTCTGCTTGCCCTATAAATATGTAATATTTCCTCACAGTTTAGTCATACTGAGACCATCTTCTTACTCTGCACATGTGCTACTGGTGATTTTTAACTCCATGGCTAAAATCTCAAATCTTGGTGCCTGCTTCCCCTGTGAGGCTTCTGACCTGCATGCATGCTTGTCTACTGGACAAAGCTACTTGGCTGGCTTCTGGGCATTTTAAACTCAGTACATACAAACCAGGGCTACCTAGGTGGTGTAAGTGGCAAAGAATATGCCTGCCAATGCAGGAGACATGGATTCCATCCCTCGGTCAGGAAGATTTCCTGGAGGAGGGTATGGTAACCCACTCCAGTATTCTGGAAAATCCCATGGACAGAGGAGTCCATGGGGTCACAATGAGTAGGACACAACAGAGTGCACACACACTCACACACACACATCCAAAACCAAATTTCATCATCTTCACATCCCCTCCAACAAGCTTCTCCCATGCCAGAAATTCAAGGTCTCCTTTGACTCTTTTCTGTCCTTTGCTCCTACATTTGGTCCAAAATCAAGGCTCATTTAACCTACTTTCTAACCATTTTTAGATTTTTCTCTTTCCCAAAGGCCCCACCCTTGTCTGATTCCAAGTCACCCTAGCTACTGACTTGGGTTACTGAAATTGCCTTCTAACTTGCTTACCTTCATCCTTTCTCCCAAGTCTTTCTCAACAAAGAACCCCAAGAACCTGGTTGGGTTTCTGTGATCCTTTCAGTCCTCATTTATAGCATTTCAGTGGCTTTTCTGACATTCTTAAGAGTTCATAGATGGATCAAAATACTCTTCCTAGCTAGTCTCTTTTTTGCCATTCACCTCACTCACCAAGCGCCACCCACCTTGAACCATATCACCAGCCTCCGCAACATAATTCCTTTTACCATCTCTCCCCTCTTCCAAAAAAGTTCTTAGCTATCTTTACTTCCTTGTTAGCTTTGGTTCATCTCTCAAGTTTCAGCTTACATATCACTCTTACACTAGAAATTCTTTTCTACCTGATGCAATCCCTCAGACTGGCAAGCTCTTCCTGCCTTGCACCTCCATGGTATTATTTTCTCTAAAACAGCAGACCATACTTTATGCTATTACTCGTTTGATTTTTTTTTTTAATTTCCTACTCATCTATAAGGTCCAAGTATGCAAGAAATATTTTTACCTCGTTCATGCTGTATGAATAAAAGATAATGGATGGATATATAGATATGGTCTCTGTCTTCATAAAACTAATAGTTCAACAGAAAAAACAGATATCAAGTGAAGAAACCAATGACTGAAAAAAGTTCTATCAGGTAATGTGTACTTTGAAGCGCAGAGTCCTGGAACCACTGAAGTATTTAGTTAGGGGAATGGTATGAAATGGCATCATTGAAAAATTTCTAAGTCATTCTTTTGACAACATTAAAAAAAGAGAGAAAGAACAGTGGAAATAAGATCATGAAATAAAAGGTTGCCTTACTGCAGTTGATAGCAATGGAAATAGACATGTGCCTAACATTTCATCTTTAAGGGTGAGGTTAAAGTAAGGTAAGGATATTGATTTTTAGCTTAAAGTAAAAAGAAATGTGTAATTCTTGGGAAATCTTGGAATACCTGACAATGTTCGTTTTAGGAGTTAGTTCCATTTCAAGTTTCCTTATTCCTAGAGTTCAAAACTTCTGTCTTAAAACAAGAAACCAAGCTACAATTTATTTCTGCTTATTTCCCATTTTCTCTCACCTGGGACCACATGTTTTGGTGCTTGTTATGATTCTGGAAAAGCCCCAAGGAAGGACTAGCCCTCTCTAGTTGACCAAGTGGACTTCAAAGTCACAGTAGCCTAGTGACTGAGTATGATAATCCCCTGACATGTATTGCAATAGGCAAGCAATTGTTTTCTGTGAAACCCCTGTTACAAATATTTACTTAAGAATTGGAAGGGAAAGAGACCTGAGAAAGTCTGTGATCATTAAAGTAAATACTTGGAAATAAAAGAGGAATGAACAGCAGAAAAGAAGATAGAAAAGTGGTAAGTAAATAATTTTATTGGTACTGTCTGCTTGCCATCAAAAGGATGAATGATAGATCAGGTAGTGAAATACAAGATGCTTGGGGATGATGGGCACCTACAGCTTTCACATCAGGCATTGCAATATTAGGCTGCTATATCTGCATTTTTCAGTGCCTTCTAAGGAATAGAATAAAACAAAGACTAGTTCTGTACACAGAAGAAGCTATACTACAGAACATCTTGTCTGTTATTACATGAACCGACAACTTTACCACTTTAATTATGTAATATATGCATGCTGTTGTTGTGTGTTCCATTGCTCAGTTATGTCTGACGCTTTTGTGACCCCGTGGACTGTAGCCTGCCACACTGCTCTGTCCATGGGATTTCCCAGGCAAGAATACTGGAGTGAGTTCCCATTTCTTCCTCCAGGAGCTCTTCGTGACCCAGGGATCAAACCTGTGTCTCCTGCACCTCCTGCATCACAGGTTTTTAATTTATTTATTTTAATTGGAGATTAATTTCTTTACAATATTGTGGTGGTTTTTGTCACACATTGACATGAATCAAGTATGGTGCACATGTGTCCCCCTGTCCTGAACCTCCCTCCAACCTCCCTCCCCATCCCATCCCTTTGGGTCATCTCAGTGCACTGGCTTTCAGTGTTCTGTTTCATGCATCAAACTTGGACTAGTCATCTATTTCACATATGGAAGTATACATGTTTCAATGCTATTCTCTCAAATCACTCCACCCTCGCCTTCCCCAACAGAGTCCAAAAGGCTGTTCTTTACATCTGTGTCTCTCTTGCTGTCTTATATATAGGGCCATCATTACCATCTTTCTAAATTCCATATGCATGCAGTAAAATACTGTATTGGTGTTTTTCTCTCTGACTTACTTCACTGCGTATGATAGACTCTAGTTTCATCCACCTTAGAATCGACTCAAATGTGCTCGTTTTTATAGCTGAGTAGTATTCCATTGTGTATATGTACCACAGCTTTCTTATTCATTCATTCATCTGCTGATGGACATCTAGGTTGCTTCCATGCCCTGGCTATTGTAAACAGTACTGCAGTGAACATTGAGGTATATGTGTCTCTTTCAATTCTG
Source organism: Ovis canadensis (assembly GCF_042477335.2). Classification (NCBI taxonomy): domain Eukaryota; kingdom Metazoa; phylum Chordata; class Mammalia; order Artiodactyla; family Bovidae; genus Ovis; species Ovis canadensis. The sequence goes on from NC_091246.1 coordinate 106,876,233, forward strand.
ATTTTCCTGGTGTGTATGACCAGCAGTGTGATTGCTGGGTCATATGGTGGTTCTATTTCCAGGTTTTTAAGGAATCTCCACACTCTTCTCCATAGTGGCTGTACTAGTTTGCATTCCCACCAACAGTGTAAGAGGATTCCCTTTTCTCCACACCCTCTCCAACATTTATTGTTTCTAGACTTTTTGATGGCAGCCATTCTGACCAGTGTGAGATAGTACCTCATTGTGGTTTTTATTTGCATTTTTCTGATAATGAGTGATGTTGAGCATCTTTTCATATATTTGTTAGCTATCTGTATGACTTTTTCTGAGAAATGTCTGTCTAATTCTTTGGCCATTTTTTTATTGGGTTGTTTATTTTTCTGGAATTGAGCTGCATGATCTGTTGTATATTTTGGAGATTAATTCTTTGTCCGTTGTTTCGTTTGCTATTATTTTCTCCCATTCTGAAGGCTGACTTTTTACCTTGCTTATAGTTTCCTTCATTGTTCAAAAGCTGTTAAGTTTAATTAAGTCCCATTTGTATGTTTTTGCTTTTATGTCCATTACTCTGGGAGGGGTGTCATATAGGATCTTGCTGTGATTTATGTCAGAGAGTGTTCTACCTATGTTTTCCTCTAGGAGTTTTATAGTTTCTGGTCTTACATTTAGATCTTTAATCCATTTTGAGTTTACTTTTGTGTATAGTGTTAGAAAGTGTTCTAGTTTCATTCTTTTACAGGTTGTTGACCAGTTTTCTCAGCACCAGTTGTTATAGAGATTGTCTTTTCTCCACTGTATATTTTTGTCTTGTTTGTCAAAGATAAGGTGTCCATAGGTGCATGTATTCATCTCTTTGCTTTCTATTTTATTCCATTGATCTATATTTATGTCTTTGTGCCAGTGCCATACTGCTTTGATGACTGTAGCTTTGTAGTGAAGTCTGAAGTCAGGCAGGCTGATTCCTCCAGTTCCATTCTTCTTTCTCTAGATTGCTTTGGCTATTCAAGGTTTCTTTTGTTTCCATACAAACTGTGAAAGTTTCTGTTTTAGTTCTGTGAAAACTACCATTGGTAGCTTGATAAGGATTGCAATGAATCAATAGATTGCTTTGGGTAGTATAGTCATTTTCACTATATTGATTTTTCCAATCCATGAACAACGTATATTTCTCCATCTACTGCTTAACAACTGGGGAAGCCCAATATATGAATAGCAACTTCTAATTAACTTGCCTAATATTGAGGCCACTGAATTCCAAAGAGTATTTTCCTGATGCACATTTCTTCCTGGCTATGTGGGATGACTAAATGAACTGCCATGATCGGGAGTTATGGAGTGGGTGAAAATACTTGAGAATTTGAAGACTTCACTGTGTACATCTTCAGTATTTATTTAAGACAATCCTAGGATTGAATAACTCTTCACCAGCAAGGGGGCTCATTGTCATTACGTAAGCGTAGCAGTCAATAACTGACCAGATCTTTGAAATATGGTATTTTTCAGGAAATTAATTTCCAACATCAGAGCCCATTTCTAATTAAAATATTGTAGACATATCCCCCTCCATGTACCTCCTTGGAAGTTTAAGTTCACTTGGATAAGAGTCCTTCCCATTGCTCCCCTGTTTGTTGTTCAGTCGCTCAGTTGTATATGCCTCTTTGTGACCCCACGGACTGCTGCATGCTAGGCTTCCCTGTCCTTCACTTTCTCCTGGAGTTTGCTCAAACTCATGTCCATTAAGTCAATGGTGCCATCCAACCATCTCATCCTCTATTGTCCACTTCTCCTCCTACCCTCAATATTTCCAAATATCAGGGTCTTTTCAAATGATATTTCTCCCCTGAGAGTCTCATTATTTTTTTCCAGCCTTATAAATTTATTGCAAGAATACAATAGTATAATACACTGAGAACAGTTCCTAAACCTGCAGCAAGGGTTGGATAAAGGTTGCTGTTATTGCGCTGTTTGGTCTGGAGATGGTTGCTATTGTTATTAGATGTGTGGGTGATGGAGTCCAGAGGAACCACACGAGAAAGTTTCTTTCCTCTCTGGTCTGCTCTCCCATTCTGTCCAGACACTCATCATCCTCTCTCTGTCATACTGGATCCCAACTTCTGGAACACAGACTTGTTGCTCTCCTTCAGCATTTTCCCATGAGCTTTGGTTTCATGTTCAGGCTGGGAATATTGAGATTCTCTTTAGATAAATTAATGGACTAATCCTCTCCCAACCTCTATACCATCCACCGACTCATCAGCACCACCTCCACAATCCAATTTCCAGATAAGGTGAAGCTGTCAATGAATTACTTCTGTCCCAACTTAATGGCAGGTGATGTCTCTTTCCCAACTATACGGTCTATGTTGGAAAGTTTCCCCTCCTGAATATCCAGCCTTCATGTGGCAGTTGGTTTGGTTTTTGAATTTTCCCTCTGTTGAGGTCACTTGGTCTGAAAAATCTATCCTCTTTTCTTATCTCTCCTTTCCTCTTCTCTTCTAATTCACAGGGAAGCAGCAAACACATTAGACTTCTAAAACTGTCAGCCTAACATATGGCAGATGAGTGAAAATCGAAGACTTTCCTGCAGCAGCTGAGAACACTTATAACACCCAATGTCAAACTGACCATTCTTGATAACTTTCAACAGCTAGTAGAAGTGATCAGATTCTAATTTCACTAGCAACATAACTTTAAAAATGATAATGTCAATTCCTAATTATGTTTGGGAAGGAGCTCATCTTAGATGATATGGTCTTTATGTTGTTTATAAGAATATCTTGAAAAGATGGGTTTGTTTGATGAATTAAACCTTCTTAGCTGAGAGGAATTTTATCACATAACACTGTCACTCACCACTTGACATCCGAGCTCCATTCTTGCCTTTGATCATAAATGTCTTCAAAATTTCCTGAAAATTGTTCATCCATTGGAATGTTAAAGTAAGTGAAACTTTCCTGTAATGAATTTAATTTTAACAATTTCTTTTGGGGATTAATCATTGATTAAAACACCTGCTATGATCTTTGTATGTTCTTTTTTATTTCCTTATTATAGAAAATCAGGAAACATTTATCAAAAAGTTATTTTCCTTTAGGAATCATCCCACATCAAGAATGATCATAATATCAATAATGGCTTAATAAAAAGCACATAATCTTATAACTAACAAATGACCAGTGTTGACAATATCCATCCACCCTAAACTCCACCCATAATTCCTGTACAATCCACATACAAGACTTCTGCAGAAATAAACAATCTAGACTTAAAACTCCAATTTTATAGTCTCACAGTCCATGTTTTTCATCAAAATCTATGAATTCTCAAGGGCTTGTTCAGTCGGGTATTTTAGTGAAAAAGTAGGATTTCTCCCTTAGAAGAATTTTCATATCAACTATTAAGAATACATTTTGTTACTGGAATCTTTTAGATAACTCTATTAATCATAAGTCCTTATATGCCACTTTGACTCTCCAATAAAGACAGGATCCTGTGTCAGGAGCCAAGTTAGGCATTACTAACAAATGTAGGCACGGCCCCAATTCCCTCTCCTTGTCCCACAGGCACAGACCTGGGATGAAGGAGTTAGGCCTTGTGATTCTGACTTGTTTTTTCCTCTCCTCGGCTGAGTTGACTGAGAAGAATATTAAGGTCCTTATTGTTCTTGAGAGGAGCATGAGAAGGCACAAAGCCGTCTGCAACTGTGCTCAGAGAATATTTCATAAAGTTAATCATTGACATTCATTCAAGGACCTTTACAAAAGAGCGTTCCAGGTTGAGCATGTAGACTTCAGCTTGAGGCCATGGGAGGGATTTCTATCTGAAACCTATTTGTGAGGGAAATGTTTATGGCAAAGGAGTTTGCTGAATTTAGGGCTTAGGAATAATTAAAATAGTTAGAAGTTAAAGATTTAAGGAATGTTGTAATGTTCACATATTTTACTATAGCTTATAGAGATAGGAATTTTAGAGATATTAGTAGTTAGAAGCCTTTTTAAAGAAAGTGAGCTCAAGATACTAGGGGCAAACAGGATTTTAAAATATAAGAAATAAACTGAGGAATGTGGTACGCAGTACAGACATTAGCATGAGTTACAATGTATTCACAAGGACACATGAGAAGAAGTAGATAAGAGAATCGCTGAGGCAGGAACTCCTTTTGAGGGGCAACAATGATTTATGGAGACAAAAACTCTGGGTCGGGGGAACTGAAAATGTCAAACCTCTGACCTAATGCTTTTGTAAAAATATAAAAGAGAATCTTAGTGAGTGAGTGAAGTCGCTCAGTCGTGTCCGACTCTTTGCGACTCCATGGACTGTAGACCCTCAGGCTCCTCCGTTCATGGGATTCTCCAGGCAAGAATACTCGAGTGGGTTGCCATTTCCTTCTGAAATAAATATGCAGTCCAAGAAAACTGAGAGGCTGCATCATTTCTCGCTGACACCGCCCATCCTTTCAGGCTGATTCCCTGGCTGCTGGAGCTGGAATCTGGCAATCCTGATGAAATATTTCATAGCAATAGAAATCCATCCTCCCGAATATCCAAATCTGGGAGGAAGGAAAGTTTCATTTGCTCCGTGTCTGAGTGCATTCCTCCAGTTTATTATCAGATAGAGTTAAAAGCTAATCTTTCCACAGCCAAGAACTCACACAGCTAATGCTTATAATACAGACTCTTGCATTTTTAATAGGTTTTTTGTAGTAAAAGTCACATAATATAAAACATACCATTGTAACCATATTTAACTGTATAGTTCAGTGACACTAAGTGCATTCACATTTTTGTGCAACTGTCACAATCATCCATCTCCTGAATTCTTCACCTTCCTAAACTGAAACTCTGTTCCCATTAAATACTAACTCCCTATTCACCTCCCCATCTGCTTCCACCTCCCAGCTCCTTATATCTACCCATATATTTTCTGACTCTATGAATTTGACTATTCTAGGTACCCTGAATAAGTGAAATCTAACTATTTGTCTGTACCTAGCCAGGCTTCAGCTATACGTGAACTGTGAACTTCCCGATGTTCAAGCTGGTTTTAGAAAAGGCAGAGGAACCAGAGATCAAATTGCCAACATCTGCTGAATCAACCAAAAAGCAAAAGAGTCCCAGAAAAATATCTATTTCTGCTTTATTGACTATGCCAAAGCCTTTGATTGTGTGGATCACAATAAACTGTGGAAAATTCTGAGAGATGGGAATACCAGACCACCTGACCTGCCTCTTGAGAAATCTGTATGCAAGTCAGGAAGCAGCAGTTAGAACTGGACATGGAACAACAGACTGGTTCCAAATAGGAAAAGGAGTACATCAAGGCTGTATATTGTCACCCTGCTTATTTAACTTCTATGCAGAGTACATCATGAGAAACGCTGGGCTGGAAGAAGCACAAGCTGGAATCAAGATTGCTGGGAGAAATATCAATAACCTCAGATATGCAGATGATGCAACCCTTATGGCAGAAAGTAAAGAGGAACTAAAAAGCCTCTTGATGAAAGTGAAAGAGGAGAGTGAAAAAGTTGGCTTAAAGCTCAACATTCAGAAAACGAAGATCATGGCATCTGGTCCCATTACTCCATGGGAATAGATGGGGAAACAGTGGAAACAGTGTCAGACTTTATTTTTCTGGGCTCCAAAATCACTGCAGATGGTGACTGCAGCCATGAAATTAAAAGACGCTTACTCCTTGGAAGCAAAGTTATGACCAACCTAGATAGCATATTCAAAAGCAGAAACATTACTTTGCTGACTAAGGTCCATCTAGTCAAGGCTATGGTTTTTCCTGCGGTCATGTATGGATGTGAGAGTTGGACTGTGAAGAAGGCTGAGTGCCGACAAATTGATGCTTTTGAACTGTGGTGCTGTAGAAGACTCTTGAGAGCCCCTTGGACTGCAAGGACATCCAACCAATCCATTCTGAAGGAGATCAGCCCTGGGATTTCTTTGGAAGAAATGATGCTGAAGCTGAAACTCCAGTACTTTGGCCACCTCATGAGAAGAGTTGACTTGTTGGAAAAGACTATGATGCAGGGAGGGATTGGGGGCAGGAGGAGAAGGGGACGACAGAGGATGAGATGGCTGGATGGCATCACTGACTCGATGGAGGCAAGTCTGAGTGAACTCTGGGAGTTGGTGATGGACAGAGAGGCCTGGAATGCTGCGATTCATGGGGTCGCAAAGAGTCGGACATGACTGAGCGACTGAACTGAACTGAGTGTATACTAGTGGAGAAGGAAATGGCAACCCATTCCAGTATTCTTGCCTGGAGAATCCCAGGAACAGAGGAGTCTGATGGGCTGCTGTCTTAGGGTTGCACAGAGTTGGACATGACTGAAGTGACAGCAGCAGCATCAACAGTGTATATTGGAATGCATTTTAAAGGTTAACTTAATATATGTCCTACAAACAGATTAAAAAAAAAGACTCTTGTATTTTTAAAATAACACACAAAAATGACAGATTGGGTACTGCTATGACACAGAGGGAACAATTCTAGGGCAAAGTGTGTGTCATCTCTAAATCTGGCCTCATAGTTCTACAACACAAAAGAGTCCTAGGTGCGGAAGAATCAGGATGGAGGGAAAGCCATCCCTTGTCAACTTCACTGCTCCCATGGAGAGACTTTGCTTCCCTGAATCCCTCCTCCTAGAACAGTTACCCCCAGATCTCTTCATGGCTCACTCAAATTACACCTTTTCAACCAGACTCACATTAACTTCCTGTGAACATTTAAAGCCCATTTAATCCTCCATTGCATCCCAACTTCCCTTCTTATGCTTTCCCCTCTTTTCACACTCCTAAGTAATTTATTCATTCATTGAGGTCATGAGTTCTGAGGACCTCTCTTTGCTAGGTTGTGAGCTACACAAGGCAGGATCTGTTGTCTACATAAATTGTTTTCTGCTTCTCCTTTAAACACAACCGTTTCCCACTCTAATCACGACATTCTGACATGGCATTTTCCATCCCTTCATTTTCCTGGTCTTCTTGTACCCCTGGAACAACAGCCAACACCTTAATCCCTCCACTTTATCTAGCTCATCAGGGCTTTTATGATGTCACTGTTACCCGCTCAACCTGAAACTCCAATCAGCAAACTTAAACTGCTTTAATAAGGGTTCTGGGCAACTTTTGTCACTGAATATCCAGATCTACCCATCCATAGACCTGAGAAACCTAGTTTCTGCAATCATATTGATCACTTCCAAACATTAAACTGGAATCCTGCGTGTTAAGGACCCATAAGAATTTTTACATCCAGGGCTCATTTCTGAGCTGTTAACTACACCCTCCTAGCCACTTATGAACATAAACCATCTTCTTTCAAGCAGAACTCCATCAGAAATCTCCTTCATTCTGTGTGAACTCTCTCAGAAACAGCCCTCTTCTGTCACAAAGTACTGCAGAAACCTCCTATTTTATGTTAGAATTCCCTCAGAAACTTTCTACCATCTCTGACATTTTCCCTGAGAAACTTCTTATGTCAGATTTTCCATGAGAACGTCCATCTTTCTGTCACAGTTTATCTCAGAATGCCATTCTTTATGTCAGATTCAGCTAACACTTCATTTTTTCATCAGAGTTCACTTGAGAATCTGTGTGTTCTTCTCAGAACCTCCTTCTTTCTATAGGATTTCACCTCCTATTTTCAGTGAGATTTTACTTCAAAAGCTTCTACTTTCTGTCAGATTTTAATTCAGAAGCTACTAGATTCTATAATATTTTGCATCAAAATCACCTTCCTTCAGTGAAATTTTACAACAGAAGTTCCAAGTTTCGGTCAGATTTTTACACTAGAAACTGCAAGTTTCTTTCAGATTTTACTGCAGAAACTCCTAATTTGTTTCAGATTTTACCATAGAACGTCCTAGCTTCCCTAAGATTTTACCTTAGAACCTCCAAGTTTTCATCAGATTTTACCTAAGAACCTCTGAGTTTCTGTCAGATTTTACCTCAGACCTAAGACTTGCCTCAGAATCTCTAAGTTTCCATCAGATTTTACCTCAGGACCTCCTGATTTCTGTCATATTTTACCTCAGATGTTACCTCAGAACCTGCTGATTTCTGTCAGATTCTATCTCAGATATAACCTTAGAACCTCCTGGTTTCTGTCAATGTTACCTCAGATCCTCCCAGTTTCTGTCAGATATTACCTCAGCACCTCCTGCTTTCTGTCAGATTTTACTTCAAACCTTCTGGTTTCTGTCATATTTTAGCTCAGAACCTCCTGGTTTCTGCAAATTTTACCTAAGAACATCTTGGTTTCTATCAGATTTTACCTTAGATCCCTCTAGTTTCTTTCAGATTTTACTTCAGAATGTCCTAGGTTCTGTCAGATTTTACCTGCGAACTCTGTAGTTTCTGTCAGATTTTACCTCAGAACCCTCTAGATTCTGTTAGATTTTACCTCAGAACTCTCTAGATTCTGTCAGATTTTACCTCAGAACACTCTAGTTTCTGTCAGATTTTTACCTCAGAACCTTCTAGTTTCTGTCAAACTTTACCTCAGAACCTCCTGGTTACCACAGGATCTCCCAGTTCCTATTGTATTTTACATCAGAACCTTCCTGTCCATTTTTTACCTCAGGACCACACAGTTCCTGTCTGATTTTACCTTAAGACCTCATGGTTTCTATCCTATTTTTACCTTGGTATCTCAAATTATACCTCAGAGCCTCCTTCTTTGTCTGATTTTATCTTAGAACTTTCTTCTTTTCATATTTTTCCTCAGAACCTCCTTCGTTCTCTCAAAATTCCCCCAGTCTCCCCTTCTTCTCTCAGCATGCCTTGTCACTCTCCTTCTGTGTCTCAGAATTCACTCTCCTTCTTTCTTTCCAAATTTCCTGTCACTCCCTCTTTCTCTAAGAATTCCCTCTCAATCTCATTTTCTCAGAATTTTCCCATACCCTCATCACTCAAAATTCCTCTCACCCAAGTTCTCTCAGAAATCTCTGTCACTTTCCTTGTCTCAGAATTCCCCCATACTACCCTTACTCAGAGTTCCCTCAGACTCTCCTTTCTCTCAGAATTCTCTCAGACTCATTCTTTCTCTCAAATTCTCTCAGAGTCTCCTTCTTTCATAATGTCCTCTCAAATTCATTTCCTCATTAATTCTTCTCAATCTCATTTTCTCAGAAATTTTTTATACCCTCCTTCATGCAGATTTCAACTCACCCACCTTCTCTCAGAAATCCTCTTAACCTCTTCTGAGTATTCCATCAGAAATCTTCTTTTTCCCAGAATTCACTCTCACTCCTCTTCTTTCTCTCTGAATTCCCTCTCACTCTCCCTCTGTCCTCAGCCACTCAGTCTTTGTCTTGCGTCTATATTGACTCAGAAGATAAGTCCTTTCATCTATCCTTTTCTCACCTCACTCCATCTCTGTGTCTGTAACCTCCACCTCCACGTTTCTCTGTGTTTTCAGTTTCCTACTTCTTTTTATACTAATTTTTTTCAGAGGAAAATGTGCCCTTCTTTTTGTCAAAAGCATACTCTTTATCCATAGTAGAGTTACTTGCCTTTTCTAGAACTTCATTACTTCAGACATATCCTCTTCCCAAATATTCAATCTTGCATCCTTCTCTGCCTACAAACATGCTTACAAGGCCCTAATCCCACAAACCTTTCTTCTCATTCTAACAATTTTTGAACTACTGCTCTCACTGTTTCCCCCTTTGAATGTCTATTTTCTTGTAAATAATCTACTCCTCAACCCCTTTTCCTCTGTACCTCCTTTAAATCTTTATAAAATTTATTGTTAAGTCTCATGGTCATATCTCAGTCCCCACCTTGATGTCTATGGCATGTTCCATTTTTTTAAATTTGTAAAATTCTAACAAAATTACATTTTTAAATTAAATTTATTGTAGAATAGTTGCTTAACAATGTTGTGCTAGTTTCTGTTGTACAGCAAATTGAATCAGCTATACATATATATATATATATATCCCCTCTTTTGGGGGGTTTCCTACCCATCTAGGTACCACAACGCACTGAATAGAGTTCTCTGTGTTATACAGTATGTTCCAACTAGTTATAAATTTTATACACAGTATTAAAAGTTTGTATATGCCAATACGAATCTCCCAATTCATCCCACTTCCCACTTTCCCCCTTTGGTGTCCATACATTTGTTCTTTACAAACATATGTGTCTCTATGTCTGTTTTTGGCCTTTGCCATTTTAGTCCAGCCTGCTTCTTCTCTTTCAGCTTCTGCCCCAAGTCCTTTCCTATTCCTCTCCTTCTTCACTACCCATTTATTTTCTGTGGGTTTCCTTCATTGTTTCTCCTCTTCCTCCCCCAATAAATATCAAGATGCACCATGAAGCTTAATTATTGGCCTCTAGTTTTCTGCCAGCTTTCCTGTTCTATTGGGATTTCTCCTTGGGATTTTTTGTTGTTGTTGTTCTGGTCAGTGGTATCATTATTCTCCCAGGAACTGGCTCTTCTTGGGATTGGAATTGGTGATTCCAGAATCTTTCAGATTAACTGGCCTTTGGTTTTCAGAAGGCCCTTCAAGATAAATACCAGGCACAAGAATGTTCTAATCATGGAGAGGAAGCATTGATCTTAGGGATCTTAAACATCCTTAAGCTAAAAAATCTATCCCTTTAGCCATGATGTTCTCCTGAGCTCACATGAGAGAAACAGAGTATCAGAGCTGGAGGGATGTTGGGGATTACCTTGTCCTACATTCCCATCAGAGAGGTGGGAAATTAAAGCCCACTGACACCAAGGGGTGAGAACTTGGGATTGCTAGTACCTCCAGTATAGATAAGTCACAAGTAGTAGCCTTTGGGGGACTACCCTGATGGTCCAGTGGCTACGACTATGCTCTCCCAATTCAGGGGCCTAGGTTCAATCCCTTGTCAGGGAACTAGATCCTGCATGCCACAACTAAAAAGATCCCACATACCACAATGAAAACTAAAGATCCCACATGCCACAACTGAGACCTGATGCAGCCAAATAAATTTTTAAAAAAAATTTTTTTTAAGTAATACCTTGGTGAAAGGAATTGATTTTCTTATTCCATTTCTATAACTTACATTGTGACATTTGTAAAACATTAAACTTCTCTAAATCTTACTTTCCACTATTCCTCAGATAAGAAATTTTTAATACAGTAGCCTCTAATGTCCCTTCAAATTTAAATTTTTCATTGATTTATGTGTCTTTGATAGCTGCTGCAGGATGTCACCTTGGGATAACAGCCAAGTGTGTAAAGGCAAATGATTCATTTTCCTTTTCAGGGAAATGTCAGTATCTCTTTAGGATTTTCTTGTCCTGGTCAAGGGCATCATCATTCTCCCAGGAACTGACTCTTCCAGACCAAATTTTGCTTTTCTTTGGGTTCACTGGCCCATTATTTCCATATGTCCCCCCAAGGATAAGAATCTAGCATCAGCATGTTCCTGTTACTACAAAGGAGCCTCTCCATGGATCCATGAAAGAGGATCGTTGAGCACTACTTCCTTCATAACAGAGGCCAGTCCACAGAGCATCACCCGTTTCTAGTCCCCAGGTCTCTCGAGAGGTACCCTAGGTGCACTTCATCCTATATCTGTTGCTGCACATCCGTAACCTCCCACCTGTGCTCTTTTGTTGCTCCCCAGTCAGGGGACGTTGAAGCATTGATCTTAGGGATCACACTTTTTCATCCTTCCAGACCCTGAGGCAGGCAGGAGGTGCTCTCTAACCCTGAGCCCCTGAAACCCATCTCAGGGTCCTAAGATCAGGCTTCCCCAAAAGCTGCAGAGGGCAGGGGAATGAACGCCTTGTAGGGAATGAACTTGGACCAGTAAGAAAAGGGAGAAAGCATGTGATTGGCAGATAAAATCGACTTGCTTCCTCCATCCCTCCATCAGACCCCTGAAGTCAAAGTGATGCCACATAGCCTTCCCAGAAACATCCCATGTGTCTGAGCAACCATTTGTGCTTCCTTAAAGCTGTGATCACCTGGATTTTCTTCCTCCTTTCTTCCTTCCTATTTTTCCTCATTTTTCCTTTAATCATGCCCCCCAAAAAGAGTCGCCATAGAAGTTCTGCCTCAGGCTTCTACTTTCTAGGAAAACCAAGTTGAGACAGGTACTGGATAAGCCTCCATCCCTATCTCAGCTCTGAGCCAGTCAGTCAATTATTCACACATAAAATTAGCCATCACACTTGTATTTCCCCTCTGGTCTCTGATTCCCCAAATTCTGTCCACACTATAGCTAATATAATCTTCTTAAACACCCTATCTCCATCTTTCCAATACTTTAGCAACTCCTCTTTATTTTTAGTATAATGCTGAAATACCTTTACTTAGGATACAACATTATTCATTTTACACTACATATTGTCACCCTGCTTATTTAATTTATATACAGAGTGCATTATGGGAAATGCCAGGCTGGATGAGGCACAAGTTGAAATCAAGACTGCTGGGAGAAACATCAATAACCTCAAATATGCAGATGACACCACTCTAATGGCAGAGAGTGAAGAGGAACTAAAGAGCCTCTTGATGAAAGTGAAAGAGAGTGAAAAAGCTGGCTTAAAACTCAATATTCAAAAAACTAAGATCATGGCATCCAGTCACTTCATGGCAAGTAGATGGGGAAACAGTGATAGACTTTATTTTCTTGGGCTCCAAAACCACTGCAGATGGTGACTGCAGCCATGAAATTAAAAGACGCTTGCTCCCTGGAAGAAAAGCTATGACCAACCTAGACAGCATATTAAAAAGCAAGACATCATTTTGCCAACAAAGATCCGTATAGTCCAAGCTATGGGTTTTTTCCAGTAGTCATGCATGGATGTGAGAGTTGGACCATAAAGAAAGCTGAGCACTGAAAATTGATGCTTTTGAACTGTGGTGTTGGAGAAGACTCTTGAGAGTCCCTTGGACTGCAAGAAGATCCAACCAGTCCATTCTGAAGGAGATCAACCCTGGGATTTCTTTGGAAGAAATGATGCTAAAGCTGAAGCTCCAGTACTTTGGACACCTCATGCAAAGAGTTGACTCATTGGAAAAGACTCTGATGCTGGGAGGGATTAGGGGCAGGAGGAGAAGGGGACGACAGAGGATGAGATGGCTGGATGGCATCACGGACTCGATGGACGTGAGTCTGAGTGAACTCCGGGAGTTGGTGATGGACAGGGACGCCTGGTGTGCTGCAATTCATGGGGTCGCAAAGAGTTGGATACGACTGAGCGACTGAACTGAACTGAACTGAACTGAACAGGTAGGAAGGCTAGAGGTCCCCAAGCGGCAGGAGGAAATAAACTTCAAGTGGCAGATGTGTTGTTGTTGTTGTTTCCCCTCCTCTACACAAAATTAAAAGAGGCTTTTAATTCTGTGCTGAGAACACCTAGTTCTGCCTTGAGCTAACCAATGTGTTTTTCTTAAGCTATATTAATGAAGCTATGTATTTGCTTTGGAATTTGCCTTTCTTCAAAATGGTTGCACCTAAAACTAACTTTTTTCTTTTCTCAAACCTTGGGATGATTATGGCTCAACAAACCAGTATTCCTGTCAACTGTTTCATGGCCAGGGAATGACACACCTCATGCCATCCTATTTCAAAAATGCATATTGTGGGAGAGGAGCCTGGTGAAACTTCCCCAGCCTTGAGGTGTCTCTCTTATCTGATTAATAGCTAACAGACATGAAACACCTTGCTAAAAAAACTAGCAAAGGGACACTCTTTCTGTCTTCTTCTGATGTCTGTGTCAGAAGATTTCCCTATCTCTGTTATACTTTAATAAAACTTTGCTACACAAAAAGCTCCAAGTAGTCAAACCTCATCTCTGACCCCGGATTGAAACCCTGTCCTCCAGAGGTCACAATCGAGGCATAACACACGGCTCTCAGCAGCAACCTTTCAAAATCAACACTGAATATTCATTGGAAGCAGTCATGCTGAAGCTGAAACTCCAATACTTTGGCCACCTGATGTGAAGAGCCAGCTCATTAGAAAAGACCCTGATGCTGGGAAAAATTGGAAGCAAGAGGAGAAGGGGACAACAGAAGATGAGATGGTTGGATGGCATCATCAACTCAATGGGCATGAGTTTGAGCAAGCTCCGGGAGATAGTGAAGGACAGGGAAGCCTGGTGTGCTGCAGTCCATGGGGTCACAAAGAGCCGGACACAACTGAGTGACTAAACAACATCCCCACCATCATTTCTGTTTGATTTCACTCTAGAGATACTCACGGAGTATTCATTTTTAGCTCATAAACCATCTACCCTTATACATCACTGTACACATCAGTCTCTCTCCTGGATGTTCCTTCCCATTGTCTGTTTTGTTTAACCTCACACAGAATGTAAACTCCTTAAGGGCAGAGGCTGCATCTATCCTGTGCCCCTTTACACAGCACTAAACATCCTTAATTTGATAATTACCCTCTGGCTTGAAATCTTGTGTGGACCCAAACCATGGGACAATATAACCTGGCACAGCACTGATTTCCTTACTCCTGGATGGAGTGGACCCTGGAATGCCAATGTGGATTGTTATAACCCACATCGCTGCAAAAAGTGCTCACCTGACCTGGTGGATTTCTCATTTTTTGTGAGCTGAAAATCAGCAACCTCTCTGGAGGAACTAAGAAGGCATAAGGGAGCCTCAACCACTCATGTCTGCTCATATTTATTCTTAGCCTCACGCCCAATCCTTACCTTGCTTCTTCACTAATATGGAAAAGTTTGAAGTAAAGGCAACTAAACTATGTCTAAGTAGTCATTATTACCTGTCTTCAAACCCAGAGCAAACTATGTGGTCTGCATTATGTCCAATAAATAACTAATAAATATTTGAAATAAAAATGAAGAGAGGCAAAGTGAGTGAATGAGCCCCTATCTTTTCTAAAGGTCTTCCCCGATGGCCCAGATAATAAAGAATCTGCCTGCAGTGCGAGAGATCAGGTTCAATCCCTGGGTTGGGAAGATCCCCTGGAAAAGGAAATGGCTACCCACTCCATTATTCTTGCCTGGAGAATCCCATGAACAGAGGATCCCAGTGGGCGCCGTTCATGGGCTCACAAAGAGTTGGACACCACTAAGTGATTAACAAACACACACATCTTCTCTAAAAGAACAGCTTAAATCCTACCTCCTTCACAAAAGCTTTCCCTGCTGCCTTTTTACTGTAGACCAAAATGAGCTCTGCTCAAGTTCAGCCTGGTGTGCTGCAATTCATGGGGTTGCAAAGAGTCAGACACGACTGAGCAACTGAACTGAACTGAACTGAAAGTTCTCTGCAAGGTCTGTGTGCTACCCTTATTGGCCCTTGACAATTTGCTTCCTTGTATTTGAAATAATTTCTAGGGGAATATATTTGGCCTATACAACCATACAACAAGCTCTGTGAAGGAAAATCCATGTTTTATATCTCTTTGGTTGCTCATAATTAATACAACGTTTGCACAAAGTAAATACTCAAATGCCTTGCTCCCTTTTCCTTTCTTTGTTCCCTCTTTCTTTTAAAAACAATGCCAGTGTAGTGGCCCTGGAACTTTAGAATAGTGGAAAGCTGATGCTGACACAGATTTCATTTCTGAACTTCTATAAGCAAGGCAATTTTGGCTACTTCTTCTCAGGCTGCACAGAACCACATGGAAGATTTGTAAGCAGTTTGGTAAAATAAGGCTGGTGGAATAAGAAAGGATGGGGTGAGGGGAAAGCAGGATGCTAGGAAATGCCAATTCCTTTCATATCATCTGAGAAGTGATTATTAGCAACTAGAGAGAAATATAAGAAAAACTTAACTATGAGCAAAGAATTGTGGATGATTTTAATTCTTCATTAAATTTTTAAAATAAATTTATTTATTTTAATCAGAGGCTAATTACTTTAAAA
This sequence comes from Ovis canadensis, assembly GCF_042477335.2. Taxonomy (NCBI): domain Eukaryota; kingdom Metazoa; phylum Chordata; class Mammalia; order Artiodactyla; family Bovidae; genus Ovis; species Ovis canadensis. Next base: position 106,892,070 of record NC_091246.1, read on the forward strand.
TATTGTATTGGTTTTGCCATACATTGACATGAATCTGCCACAGGTGTACATGTGTTCCCCACCCTGAACCCCCACCACCTCCTTTCCCATACCATCCCTCTGGGTTATCCCAGTGCACCAGCCCCAAGCATCCAGTATCATGCATCGAACCTGGACTGGTGATTCACTTCACATATGATAATATGCATGTTTCAATGCCATTCTCCCAAACCATCCCACTCTCTCCCTCTCCCATAGAGTCCAAAAGACTGTTCTATACATCTGTGCCTCTTTTACTGTCTCGCATACAGGGTTATTGCCACCATCTTTCCAAATCCATATATATGTGTTAGTATACTGTATTGGTGTTTTTCTTTCTGGATTACTTCACTCTTTATAATAGGCTCCAGTTTCATCCACCTCATTAGAACTGATTCAAATGTATTTTTTTAATGGCTGAGTAATACTCCATTGTGTATATGTACCACAGCTTTCTTATCCATTCATCTGTTGATGGACATCTAGGTTGCTTCCATGTCCTGGCTATTATAAATAGTGCTGTGATGAACGCTGGGGTACACGTGTCTCTTTCAATTCTGGTTTCCTTGGTGTGTATGCCCAGCAGTGGGATTGCTGGGTCATAAGGCAGTTCTATTTCCAGTTTTTTAAGGAATCTCCACACTGTTCTCCATAGTGGCTGTACTAGTTTGCATTCTCACCAACAGTGTAAGAGGGTTCCCTGTTCTCCACACCCTCTCCAGCACTTATTGCACGTAGATTTTTGGATAGCAGCCATTCTGACTGGCATGAAATGGTACCTCATTGTGGTTTTGATTTGCATTTCTCTGATAATGAGTGACGTTGAGCATCTTTTCATGTGTTTGTTAGCCATCTGTGTGTCTTTGGAGAAATGTCTGTTTAGTTCTTTGACCCACTCTTTGATTGGGTCATTTATTTTTCTGGAATTGAGCTGCAGGAGTTGCTTGTATATTTTTGAGATTAGTTGTTTGTCAGTTTCTTCATGTGCTATTATTTTCTGCCATTCTGAAGGCTGTCTTTTCACCTTGCTTATAGTTTCCTTTGTTGTGCAGAAGCTTTTAATTTTAATTAGGTTCCATTTGTTTATTTTTGCTTTTATTTCCAATATTCTGGGAAGTGGGTCATAGAGGATCCTGCTGTAATTTACGTCAGAGAGTGTTTTATAATTGTTTTGACAGACTATAATTTAACAAGTATTCCCTTAATCATCAAAAAGACAGCACGTGTTATTTTCAAAAGAAAGAAGTTTTAGATGGGTTTTTACTATGTGTTCAATCATAATAAGCCTTTAGGGCAGAATCTACTCTGCAGATCTAATTGAAGACAATTAAAGAATCAAGGAGTCAGGATTCTTGGCATCTAGTCTCAGCATTCCTATGACTGAAGTCAACATCTGGGGCCATGATTCTTTCTTATTTGACAAGAATTGAGTAATTTCATATCCAGCACCCATATCCAATTCAATCTTATTGTCTTTCTTTAAAATGATTTGGTGAGGCCCACAATGCATGCTGTGACTATATTCTTTGCCCTCAGTTCCAATTAGTTCTAAAATATTGGATTTTATTTTGAAAGAAAGAATCTAGGAGAATAATTTAGGAATTTTCTGATCAGGGCCCACATCCCAGAACAATGTGAAATAAACAGCTGCTGTCATTTCTTAGTGCCCTCCTATTTGGAGGAGAGAATTATATTTAATATTACAATAGTATTATGAATGAGCACATGAATGAGTTTTAAATGCATAAATGAGAACATGAATCAGTTTTAACTGCAGTGCTGTCTTGGTTAAAAAAAAGATTCAGCCTTCTTTGTAGGATACTATTAAAGACCTATGAATTAGCATTACACTATCTAAAGCCGTGTGGCCCTGGGAGCAAATCTGTGACTCATGCTCTGTAATAAACAAATGATACTAATAAAACATCGTTTCCTAGGAGTTGTACACCCTGAAGCAACACATGGTCAGAATGAGCTGGAATTAAAAATGAGCAATAAGAATATGGGTTCACAGCTCCCAGAAAAAGCAATGACAGAGATGTTCTAACTCAGTTCTCCTTGTGTCTGGATTAATTTTCAAAAAGACTCATGTCAGGCTTGTGGAGGATTTCAAAGTTATGCATGCTCTTCAGTGCTTGCAGCATGAGTAAGAGTGACTGGAATTGCTCAGGAAAAGTAAATGGAAAGTCGATATTCACAATTCCATCAATGCTGTATGCAGAACAATGGCTTCCCAAAGATGTCCATATCCTGAATATTGGATCCCATGACTATGCTATATTTCAGGGCAAGGGGGGGGGGGGATTAAGGTTGCAGATGGAATTAAGGTTGCGGTTGACTTGGAGATGAGGGGCCATCCTAGATTATCTGGGTTAGCCCAAGGTAATAATAAGGGTCCTTCCAAGTGCAGGAGGGAGTGAGAAGAGTGAGTGTTCATGCAATGTGACGTGACAATGTGATGTGGCTTGTCCAGCCATTGCTGGCTTTGAGGATGGAAGCACTCATGAGCCAGGGAATGCAGGCAGCTCACAACACTGGAAAAGGCAAGAAAATATTCTCTCCTAACCTCCAGAAAGGACCATAGCCCTTCCAATACATCGATTTTGGAATTGTCAAATGTTTACTTGTGATGTTTTAATCCAAAAGTTGGTGGACATTTGTTAAAACAATAGTAAGAAACGAATAAAATCAGCAAATATTTTAAATCCCCAAATCCCTTTCTTTTAATACAAGTTTCATTTGCTGCTACATAACTGTTGAACTCATGTTATGTATTCATCTAAAAACATGGCCACACGTGTTAAGAAACAGGGATATGATTTGTTTTCGTATCCTTAACAACTTATGCATATCCGGGTTCACAGAAGTCAAATAAGTTGGTAGCCTTTTGCTTATCTCATGTGGAAACAATGTGCCATCAATCAGCTGACAATCATGAATAGTTCCACTCTTATGTGTCTTGAGAATCTGTTCCAGAGAGTTCTAGTGTAATAATTTTTCTCAAGCATCACCTAATTTCTCTCTGATTTTTACTCTAATCATAGTGGTTCAGATGGTAAGGAGTCTGCCTGCAATTCAGGAGACTCAGGTTCAACCCCTGGGTTGGGAAGATCCCCTGGAAAAGGGAATGGCTACCCACTCCAGTTTTGCCTGGAGAATTCCATGGATCCTGGCAGGCCACAGTCTATGAGCTTGCAGAGAGTCAGACACAACTGAGAGACTACTCTTTCACTTTCATAGAATGGTAGAGCTGAACATGCTAAACTGCATGCACTGCCCTCAATTTAGATTAGGGCACTGAGACAGATTGGTGAATGGTTCTATTTATTATTGGTTCTATGTAGTATTAGTTCATGAATCAGACTTTTTTCCAAAAAAGATGCTGATTCTATGCACTGAAAATTGTCTCGACTGGCAAGTGAGAGAACACTAAGAATATTTCAGGTCCAGACAGCCACTATCCAAGTGACTTATTGAATATTCATAAAATCACAAGTTTTTCATCAAAAAGGAGAAGCCTAATTGGAGTAGGGGAGAAATCTTATAAATGTGACATGCCAAAGCGCGTCTTGTCTGGAGTAAGTATTTACATGAAGAAAGAGGAGTAAGAAGACATTATAAATAATCTGGTTATTACATAACAGATCATCTCCAAGTGATCTGGTTTAAAACATTTACTTTCAAAGCTAAGATAGTGTGCCACTTTTTCTGATTCCATCTTCAAGCTGTAGGAAACAGAAATTATCTTCAAATACCTGTCTGTTCACCAGGAAATTATTTGAAAGAATGGGCTATCTAAACTTACCATCAAAATATGCCTTCAAGATGAAGTGTGTTCTGTCTCTGTAAACCTCAAATTCAGTTCTCATATATCAGGTATTTGTGGTCACTGTCAAATTCATTTTTCTGTTCCTGGGTTGAGTCAGGAAGAACAAAATAGATTCACTAGGCATTTCTCGAGTTCAAAGATTGTTTTCTAAACAATAAAATAAAAGTTTGCAGCTGGTCTTGGAATGTTGTCATCCACTTGAAATGTGTACACATTTTCCTCCTTCATTCCTCTCTCATCTTAGATGCTTTCAATCTCTTCTATTTTCATCCTTCTCCCTTTTTTATTACTGACCAAGTATGAAGAAGGTTGAGTTGACAATTGCTGTGTCTTTAATAGTCATAAAATATCCAAACCCAATTTGACCCTGAAATAAGCTGACATGGAAGATGGGAGTTGGGAAATTGTGTGTGTGTGTGTGTGTGTGTGTGTGTGTGTGTTTAAGATGGATGGAGGAAGATTGTTTGGGGTTTTGTTTTTTAAAAAATGCTCAGAGACTTTTTTCTACTCTTTCACATCCTCACCATCAGAATGTTCTCATCTTCTATAGCGAGAATTAGTTATCTTATATAACTTATTTTATTAGTTTTTTTTTTTTTTCGGCTGCTCCATGTGTCATGTGGGATCTCAGTTGCCCAACCAGGGATCCAACCCTCATCTCCTGCACTGGAAGCATGGAATCTTAACCACTGGACTGCCAAGGAAGGCCCAGCATTTTTGCACTTTCATATAATAATTAACTAATGCCTAATCTTGATGGCTTGCTTTTAAATGAAGTGGAAAATATTTCACTGCAATATTTTATTTACATCTTTTCATCACAATAGTTTAATTATCTTAAAAGCAAAAGGAATTCCACCAAATTTCAGATAGATCACAAATATGTAACATAAATAAAAATCTAGGTTAAAATAAAAGAATCATGCTTTGGAATCATTCTTTCAAAGTCAGGCAGCCATCAAAGCCATCCAGTCAAGTTGTACTGGATTGTAATTTTAAAAACCGTTACCCAGTTTTCAATGAGGAGCTAAAGCTACAAAATTAGTTGGAAGCAGAAATGGAACTGAAGTCTCTCCCTCTCACTCTCAGGTTGATGGAATGTTAATCACAGAATGTTGATCATAGTCTTTGTTGCTGAAAGAAAAAAAAGCAAGAATCCATAGTTTCACAAAGCGCTAGGTATAACAAGACAAATTTCCAGTCCTCCAGAATGTAACTCCAGAGGAACAGCAGGCATCTTAGCTCCAGAACAATCTTTCTCAACTTTGGATATTCCCATCTCCAGTGAAATTCCTTAGATAGTCTTAAAGGCATGCAATTTCCACCCTCCCTCATGGGAATAAGCTGCAAAAAATATATAGTCTACCCAGCTTCTGCTGCTGCTGCTGCTGCTAAGTCGTTTCAGTCATGTCTGACTCTGTGTGACCCCATAGACAGCAGCCCACCAGGCTCCTCTGTCCCTGGGATCCTCCAGGCAAGAGTACTGGAGTGGGTTGCCATTGCCTTCTCCAAACTCAGCTTCTAAACATTTTCAACTATGACCCATCTATGGCTTAGATGGTAAGGAATCTGTCTGCAATTCGGGAGACCCAGGTTTGAACCCTGAGTTGAGTAGATAGCTTGGAAAAGGGAATGGTAATCCATTCCAGTATTCTTGCCTGGAGAATCCCATGGACAGAGTCATCTAGAGGGCTACAGTCCATGGGATCACAAAGAGCCTGACATGACTGAGAAACTAACACACACACACATTTGAAGAATATAAAAAATGAAAGAAATCAGGGCCAAATAGGAAGCAGGCTACAGTCCAGGGGGTCACAAAGATTCAAACACAACTGAAGACAAGCAGAACAGCAACAGGAAGTCCACGGAGCAGGCAGCATATTCATGATGACTCGGTGCATTTCCCTGCACAAAAGGGGCTTCTTAATTCTTCAGTCTGTCTACATACAAGTAATAACAGATGAGACTGCTTTGGGGGAACTCTCCCTGACTTTCTTATTTCAAATATAGACAACATTGTAGATGGTTACTCAAGCTATGCTCCTGTCCATATAGACACCAGAGGGAAGATGATTTATGTGCATTTTATACAGATGGAATGCAAACGTAGGAAGTCAAGAAACACCTGGAGTAACAGAAAAATTTGGCCTTGAAGTACAGAATGAAGCAACACAAAGGCTAATAAAGTTTTGCCAAGAGAGTGCACTGGTCATAGCAAACACCCTCTTCCAACAATAACTCTACACATGGACATCACCAGATGGCCAATATCAAAATCAAATTGATTATATTCTTTGCAGCCAAAAATGGAGAAGCTCTATACAGTCAGCAAAAACAAGACCAGGAGCTGACTGTGGCTCAGATCATGAATTCCTTATTGCCAAACTCAGACTTAAATTGAAGAAAGTAGGGAAAACCACTAGACCATTCAGTTCAGTTCAGTTCAGTCGCTCAGTCGTGTCCACCTCTGCGACTACATGAATCGCAGCACACCAGGCCTCCCTGTCCATCACCAACTCCCAGAGTTCACTCAAACTCACATCCATCAAGTTGGTGATGCCATCCAGCCATCTCATCCTCTGTCATCCCCTTTTCCTCCTGTCCCTAATCCCTCCCAGCATCTGAGTGTTTTACAATGAGTCAACTCTTTGCATGAGGTGGCCAAAGTACTGGAGTTTCAGCTTTAGCATCATTCCTTCCAAAGAACACCCAGGACTGATCTCCTTTAGAATGGACGGGTTCGATCTTCTTGCAGTCCAAGGGAACCTCAGGAGTCTTCTCCAACACCACAGTTCAAAACCATCTATTCTTCAGCACTTGGCTTTCTTCACAGTCCAACTCTCACATCCATACATAACCACTGGAAAAACCATAACTCTGACTAAATGGACCTTTGTTGGCATTCAGGTATGACCTAAATCAAATCCCTTGTGATTATACAGTGGAAGTGAGAAATAGATTTAAGGGACTGCATCTGATAGACAGAGTGCCTGATGAACTATGGATGGAGGTTCCTGACATTGTACAAGAGACAGGGAGCAAGACCAAAAAAATGCAAAAAAGCAAAATGGGTGTCTGAGGAGGCCTTACAAATAGCTGTGAAAAGAAGAGAAGCAAAAGGCAAAGAAGAAAAGGAAAGATATAAGGATCTGAATGCAGAGTTCCAAAGAATAGCAAGGAGAGATAAGAAAGCCTTCTTCAGCAATCAATGCAAAGAAATAGAGGAAAACAATAGAATGGGATAGATTAGAGATCTCTTCAAGAAAATCAGAGATACCAAGGGAACATTTCATGCAAAGATGGGCTCGATAAAGGACAGAAGTGGTATGGACCTAACAGAAGCAGAAGATATTAAGAAGAGGTGGCAAGAATACACAGAAGAACTATACAAAAAAGATCTTCACGAAGATTGATGGTGTGATCAATCACCTAGAGCCAGACATCCTAGACTGTGAAGTCAAATAAGCCTTAGGAATCATCACTAAAATTCCAGTTGAGCTACTTCAAATCCTAAAAGATAATGCTGTGAAGGTGCTGCACTAAATATGTCAGCTCAAACTACTGCACAATTGCACTCATCTCACACACTAGTAAAGTAATTCTCCTATCTAAAATTCTCCAAGCCAGGCTTCAGCAATATGTGAACTTTGAACTTCCAGATGTTCAAGCTGGTTTTAGAAAAGGCAGAGGAACCAGAGACCAAATTGCCAACATCCGGTGGATCATCGAAAAAGCAAGAGAGTCCCAGAAAAATATCTATATCTGTTTTATTGACTATGCCAAAGACTTGGACTGTGTGGATCACAATAAACTATGGAAAATTCTGAAAAAGATGGGAATACCAGACCACCTGACTTGCCTCTTGAGAAACCTGTATGCAGGTCAGGAAGCAACAGTTAGAACTGGACATGGAACAACAGACTGGTTCCAAATAGGAAAAGGCATATGTCAAGGCTGTATGTTGTCACCCTGCTCATTTAACTTCTATGCAGAGTACATCATGAGAAACTCTGGGCTGGAAGAAACACAAGCTGGAATCAAGATTGCTGGGAGAAATATCAATAACCTCAGATATGCAGATGACACCACCCTCATGGCAGAAAGTGAAGAAGAACTAAAGAGCCTCTTGAAGAAATTGAAAGAGGAGAGTGAAAAAGTTGTCTTAAGGCTCAACATTCAGAAAACTCAGATCATGGCATCTGGTCCCATCACTTCATGGCAAATAGATGGGGAAACAGTGGAAACAGTGTCAGACTTTATTTTTGGGGGCTCCAAAATCACTGCAGATGGGTGATTGCAGCCATGAAATTTAAAGACGCTTACTCCTTGGAAGGAAAGTAATGACCAACCTGGACAGTATTTTAAAAAGCAGAAACATTACATCAACAAATGTCCATCTAGTCAAGGCTATGGTTTTTCCAATAGTCATGTATGGATGTGAGACTTGGACTATAAAGAAAGCTGACCACCAAAGAATTGATGCTTTTGCACTGTGTTGTTGGAGAAGACTCTTGAGAGTCCCTTGGACTGCAAAGAGTTCCAACCAGTCCATCCTAAAGGAGATCAGTCCTGGGTGTACATTGGAAGGGCTGATGTTGACTGAAACTCCAATACTTTGGCCACCTGATGCAAAGAGCTGACTCATTTGAAAGGACCCTGATGCTGGGAAAGATTGAGGGCAGGAGCAGAAGGGGACGACAGAGGATGAGATGGTTGGATGGTATCACCGACTCAATGGACATGTGTTTGGGTAAACTCCAGGAGTTGGCAATGGACAGGGAGGCCTGGCATGCTGTGGTTCATGGGGTCACATAGAGTAGGACATGACTGAACTGAACTATACAGATGGAAAGACAAGAAGTAACCATGAGCTCTGACCCATGGTGACCCCTGGCCCCGGATTCTCTCTGACAATGGCATCCAATAGGGCACATCGTTGTTTTTTTCTGTAAAGAGTCAGATAGTAAATATTCTAGGGTTTGTGGGCTACATAGTCTCTATATAAACTGCTTACCTCTGTCATGTATTACAAGAGCGGCCCTAGACCCTAAGTGAATGAAGGAGTGAAGCTGTGTGCTAATAAAACTTGATTTATAGACTTGAATTCAAATACTTTTCAAGTGTCATATAATATCTTTCTTCTTTTGATTTGACAATTTAAAAATATAAAAACATAAAAACACCTGGTTTACTTTAACTGTTTTTTTTTATAGTCTGTTATGCACTGTGGTTTCAGATGTGTAGTAATTTGTACAATTGTTTATTTTCAAGTATGCCTTAAGCAGAACAAATGATTTTTTCTATATAATTCCTTGCCTTAATAACTTTTACTTTGTATATTTGTAAACTACAAAGTAAAAAAATGAACATTTTGTGAAGTTTGTGTTTTACATACTCAAGGTGAGAAGTAAGTTTTAAATAAACCTATAATATTTTACCTGAAAAAAAATATACATATATATAAACAATTCTTAGCTCCAAGGCCATTCAAAAACAGGCAGCAGTTAGATTTGACCCACAGGCCATGGCTTGCCAACCTCAGCATGAAAGGACATTCTGTCATTTGTATTGGGTAATTATTTTCTGTGCTGTAATCCAAATATCTCTATCTGGAACTTCAACAATTCCTGACCATCTGGAACCTGTCTGTGTTTTGAGCATTAATATCTTTATTTTCTGGGGTGATATATAATCAAAATCAAGAAACAACTCCCAAGGCCTGGACATCTGAGATCTGATAGAGAAATTCCACTCTCAGGTTAGTGATGTACTGTGACAATTACACTTTTGTATAATAGCTGGTTTGTTCAGAGAAGGCGTCCTGAAGAATCATCCTGGGGCAGGGGCGTGGTGTGTATCATCTGGCTCCCAGAGACCCTTCCCCATCTAAACACCCATTTGGAACAAATGCTGTAGTAAATTCTAATCATATATACTGTATGGAAGAATATTAATGTGGATATACCAATGCTAAAGTTTAATATATCATGTACAGGGACTTCCTTGGTAGTCCAGTGGTTTGAACTCTGTGCTCTCACTGCCAAGGACACAGGTTCAATCCCTGACTGGGGAGCTAATATCCCACAAGAATATAAGTGGTTGGAGCATAGAAGCTTTTTAGGGCAGTGATATTGGTGATTTCATTTGTCTAAACTCATAGACTGCACAAAACCAAGAATGGACTTTAATGTAAACTATGGGCTTTGGGTAATTATTTTTTGTCAGTGTGGTTCATCAGCCGTAACAAATGGAGGAGGCTATACATGTGTGTAGGTAGAGGATATATGGGAAATCTCTGCATTACTTACTCAGTTATGCTGTGAATCTAACACTGATCCTAAAACAAAAGTCTTAAAATAAAAAAAGGTATGTTAACTTAGAAATCAAAAGTACAAATTTAAAACTATTGTATCATTTCACATTCATTACGAGTGAGTGAAAGTTGTCCAGTCGTGTTCTACTCTTTGCGATGGCATAGATGGTAGCCTGTCAGTCTCATTTGTCCATGAAATTCTCCAGACAAGAATACTAGAGTGGGTCACCATTCCCTTCTCCAGGGGATCTTCTTGATCCAGGGATTGAACCTGGGTTTCCTGCATTGCAGGCAGATTCTTTACTGTTAGAGAATGGCAAATGTTAAAAAGAATCCAATGATGCCACATACTACCAAAGAAAGCATCTATTGGCAGTAGATGTGATGGCAAGGAATTGGAAACAAGGAGTTGGAACTATGTCCATTGATAGATTAATGGATGCATATATTTTATTTTGGTGAATGTGATCCCATTCAACAGTAAAGCAAATGAGCTAATCCTACAGGTATTAGTATGGTTGATTCTCACAAACATAATACCAAAACAGAAAAATACAGTACAATTGTATTGCTATAAATGTGCAAAATTGTTATGTATTTTCAATGGCACCCCACTCCAGTACTCTTGCCTGGAAAATCCCATGGATGGAGGAGCCTGGTGGGCTGCAGTCCATGGGGTCACTAAGAGTCGGATATGACTGAGGGACTTCACTTTCACTTTTCACTTTCATGCACTGGGGAAGGAAACGGCAACCCACTCCAGTGTTCTTGCCTGGAGAATCCCAGGGCTGGGGGAGCCTGGTGGGCTGCCGTCTATGGGGTCGCACAGAGCCAGACATGATTGAAGTGACTTAGCAGCAGCAATACTTATATATTTCCCAATGCAGATGGAGAAGAAAGACAGCCACAACAATGATAAGTATTGTTTCCTTAAGTTGGATGATCTGGGTGTGAATATTTACTATATTACTTTGTACATATGCTTGGAATATTTCAGTTCATATTACTAATTTTCTCTACATTAAATATAGAAACTGAAACATATATATTTGTATATTTTTCATAATGTATCTTTTAAATAAATTAATGAAAATTGTAAATGTCAACATTGTGACTTGCCTTAAAAATCATTACTGGAGATTTTTGGCAACAGAAGCTGGCTAAAACCTCTTTTGCATTTAAATTAGACTGCTCATTTTCTCGATTTTTCTGACTTGCAATCAGAGTCAAATCTGGACACGTGCATCTTAGTTCTCCACTGTCCACTTATAATTACTGGTGAACCACTTCTATCCTCTGATGGGTTTTAAATGCTCATGACGTAGCAGGCTGACTTTCTAAATTGTTTCCTCCAACTGATTCTCTAAGAGTCAAGGACACATAGCCAGAAAATGAAATAACCAGAAATTCTCCACTTGAGCACTTGCAGAACTAAAGCAAGCTTCCTATCTTTCTCTCATCCCCCAGCTGCCCCCGCCCCATCCCTCTACTCTTTCTTTCCCTCTCAGTCCCTTTTCTTCACCTAGGAAAGGGGATGCAGGAACAGGAGCTCTTCAATCCTAGTCTCCATCACATCTTTCTCCAGGATTTCAGTCAACAGTGCATCTGCCTTGGATTTTACTGTTAGCCTCCAGGAACAAGCTGATAACTGATTGCTCCATGGTTATTCAACTGAGGATCTCACAAAAAAATTAATCATAGTCCACTGCGACATACAGAATTTAGTCATTTTTTTACATAAATGATCATCTTTTTTCCCAATAAATGTCCACAAGTTGAGCTTTCTTATTATTTTTCCAGCTGATTTAGACATATTATGACTCAATGAGACATATTATGATTCAATGATTCATTGGCTCTTAGCAGGCTCTCCTCCTAAATGGAACTGCATCATAGAGCTGGTTGTGCACACCTAATTAGTCCTGCTGAGGGTTTGAAGATGTATACTGGCTTACCAGGTAGCTCAGTGGTAAAGAATCCACCTGCCAATCAAGAGACACAGGAGACAATATATTCAATCCCTGGGTTGGAAAGATGCCCTGGAGAAGGAAATGGCAACCCACTACAGTATTCTTGCCTTGGAAATCCCATGGACAGAAGAGCCTGGCAGATTACAATTCATGGGGTCTCAATGAAGTGACTTAGCATGCACAGTATTTCCCATGATCAGGAAAATGGCAACAGGAGGAAATCTGTGAAAACAACTGGATTTATTAAAGTATCCCAACTAATCTGAAAGAAATATTAATGACATGTACAAAAATATAGCTATGTTTGTGACATTTGAATTCTAAAAAGGAAAGAATTGGAAATTTTGATTATCTCACTCATATATGACATGCATAATTTAAAAAAAAAAAAGAAAGAGAAGAAATCCATTGGATTTCAATCCACTTAAAATATTGAATGATGCATTCAAGCCAAAATCTAGTTTTGTTTCTTAAAGGTGGATAAGCACTTTAAAACTGTTGCAATCTCAATTTTCTTTCTTCAATAAACACATGACAGAATGCTTACTGGTAATTAAGAGCAAAAATTATAAGAAAAATCTTTATGTCAGCCTTTTTCCAAGGTAAGATTTACAAGATAGAGTCAGGTAAGGAAGTACTCGGAGGGATTAGTCATATCAAGCAGTTACTAATTAATTCAAGGACCAATCTCCTTATCACTTCAAATTACCTACCATCCAGAAAACGTGAATCCAAAAAACTTCATAAGCTGCCTCAGTCATTAGCAGTGGGATTGGACATTTGAGCAAGCCTGAGACAAAGTGGGGCTTCTAGCCTAAGGAAAAATGTTTATACATGTCTTGGTATACAGTTATTTTGATGGATTTTCACTTCCTTAACTCCATGGTCTTAGACAATGATATGCTCTGATGCATGTAGTAAGCTATTTACTGTTGTTGATGCAATTTTTTTAATTTCTTGGAATAGGTAATTCTCTGAGAAGAGACAATAAAATAGTGGCTTGACATCCAAAGTTCAAGTTTTTATAGTAAAAAATATGCATTATTTTTATAATCAGGAAAAATAATAAAACTATTTTCATCTTGGAAATAAATAGTGGTGACTTCCCTGGTGGCTCAGATGGTAAAGCGTCTGTCTACAATGTGGGAGACCTGGGTTCGATCCCTGGGTCGGGAAGATTCCCTGGAGAAGGAAATGGCAACCCACTCCAGTACTCTTGCCTAGAAGGCTCCTCTGTCCATGGGGTCGCAAAGAGTCGGACATGACTGAGCAACTTCATTTTCACTTGATGTCAAAATGACTGGGCATTTATGGGAAAAAAAAGTTTACCTTTCTTCTAACATTATTTTATTGGTAGCCCAATCACCTTGGCACCTCATGATAGTGGTAAAATCTCTAGATATAAACCCAGTTGTTTAGTCACTCAGTTGTGTCTGACTACTTTGTGACCCCATGGACTGTGACTGACAGGTTCCTCTGTCCATGGGATTTTCCAGGCAAGAATACTGGAGTGGATTGCCATTTCCTTCTCTGATAAATATTGTAGGGATTACAATAAAAATATTTTATTTTTTACAGTATATTTTTAATTTATTCAACTTTGTATGTGTCAAACGTGAATAAAACAAATAACAAAACAAAGATTACACACAACACAATGTAATGGGTTGATCCTATTTAATTACATTAATTTTAAGGGAAAAAATTATACCAACATATTAGTCTTTCACAGAAATGAATACTATGTTATACAAAAACTGGGTTCACAGTTGAAAACTAGGTTTGTTACTTGGTGGGTGTTGAGCCAAGAGATACAACCAAGTCAAAGATCTGGAGAAGAAAGGATTTATTACTTGCAGTAACTGAGCTGAACATTGGGGATATTTCCCAAAGTAGTGTCGCCAAAAACCTTTGATTTATTGGCATCTGATTTCTTTCTCAATCAGGTTTTATGTTCAGTACTATAGTAGTCTCTGAAAAGACTCTAAGCATTCAGGCACTCACATTGGCTGAAATGAATTTTTGAAACCCAAAACATCAATCATGCCCCTTCCCTAAACCATACTTTAAAACAATTTCAGTTGGCACCTTTTGTTAAAATAGATTCTTAACCTTGATATGAAGTTGCAAATTTATTCATGCTCCATTCAGATGTGCAAAAAAAGAAGGAAAAAACCCTCTTTTTTGTTTTCTATTAACTGCTCTGATCTTAAACACTCTCATCCTGAGAGATAACAAAGGGAAAAAAAATAATCTGAAAAGTCAAATGATGGGGAAATTTTGGTGCATGCCTACACAAGCAGTTTCTAGGCAATTCAGATTGAGACAGCTAAATGTCAAACCGAAGTTTTATCTCTGCTCTTAACCTGCCTCCTGGTGATAATCAAGTTCAGGAGGGAAGCTGAGTGCTGAAGAATTGATGCTTTTGAATTGTGGTGCTGGAGAAGACTCTTGAGAGTCCCTTGAACAGCAAGGAGATCAAGCTAGTCAATCCTAAAGGAAATCAAACCTGGATATTCATTGGAAGGACTGATGCTAAAGCTGAAGCTCCAGTACTTTGGCCATTGGAAGAACATTGCAAAAGACCCTGATGCTAGGAAAGACTGAGGGAAAGAGGAAAAGGGGGCAACAGAGGATGAGATGGCTGGATGGCATCACAAACTCAATAGACATGAGTTTGAGCAAAGTCTGGGAGATAGTGAAGGACAGGGAAGCCTGGTGTGCTGCAGTTCATGGGGTTGCAAAGAGTCAGACATGACTTAGTGACTGAACAACAACAACAAGGAAGTGGATAGTGGTGGGAACTGTAGGAAGGGAGAGAGAAATGAGGGTATTAGAGATGTTAAATTTAGACTTCCCTGGTAGTCAGGTGGTTAAGACTCTGTCTTTCAATGCAGGTGACACAGGATAGATCACTGGTGGGGGAACTAAAATCCCACATCCCGAGGGGCAACTAAGCCCAGATGCCACAAAGAACAGCCAGTGCCACCAAAAAAAAAAAAAGATGTTAAATTCAACAATAATGATGATGATCACTAAAACTGATATACTCACATTCTCTCTCTATGAGAATTCAAGACATCAATAAGTATGTAAACAACAATGATAATATTTAAAGGCATTTCTACAACTTCTAGAAAATAGTTTAAATACAGACAAGAGATTATTTATTTTCCTGATTGTTTGATAAACATTTTGCTAAACAATTTTTTTAAGGTATTGAGTTTCCCTAAAGCTATCTTTTCTAAAAACTATTCTCTTCATCAGACAGCATGGTTTAAAATTTCAGGCATGATCAAAAATTTTTTTTTTATTTTTGCATGAGATACTCTGACTATATGCTTCCCCACAGTGATGCAAATCAAAGGACACTAAATCTGGCCATCTTTTCAAAACCTGTTTTAAAGTATTTAACAGGAGGATACTGAACTTGACAGTACGGTTTCTGGAAGTTATCAGCCTCAGCTTCTGTACAGATTCTGCCTCTTCCAGGCACCCCTGGTTGTGTCAGAACTTTCCCACCACAGCAACTTTGTGGTCGATTGACACAGTCATAAGGACCCGGACTAACAAGGCATGTCTGGAAGAGGGAGCGTTTGACTAAGCTGGGAATTCCAGGAAAATTACCAAAAAAACAAAACAAAACATTAAATGTTCATTAATTCAACCAATATCTCATGGACACCAACGTTCTGGAAGACTTTTTGTTGTGCTTAACAGTAAAAATGAGTAAGATATCCCTCCCACCCTTGAATAAGTGGTACTTCATCTACAGACCAGAGAGAATGAACTAGGAGTCTTAGTTGTTGTTGTTTAGTTGCTAAGTTGTGTCCAGCTCATTGCAATCCCATGGACTATAGCTCACCAGGCTCCTCTGTCCATGGAATTTTTGAGGCAACGCACTGGAGTGGATTGCCATTTCCTTCTCTGCAAGGGGCAGATCTTCCCAACCCAGGGATTGAACTCAAATCTCCTGCATTGACAGGCAGATTCTTTACCACTGAATCACCAGGGAAGCCAAGTGTAGAGCATACATCAACCCTTGAAAGTACTTCAGAAAAAGGAAATGCTAATTTTTCTACTCAGGGGCCATTATTTTATATTTTGATTTCTCCTAATATAAGAATGTCCATTAGACATTATCTGGGAAAAAAATAGGTTTATTTCTCTGAACATATATTATTTCACTTTAATTTTTAGTAAACCCTTAGCCTTCACTAGGTTCCAAGTCTCAGTGTAGTTACTTTTTGAAAATTAATCCATTACTTATTAAAACAATCCTGAGAAGTATACATTATTATTTTCCCCAGTTTTATAGATGAGGAAATTAAGGCTCAAAGCCTGTAAGTAGCCCACCCAGGTTTACACAGATAGCAAGTAAGTTACCTTTAAGTAAGATAATCAAAGATTTTTTAAAAATTTAAGTGTATCAAAATAAAAAGGAAAAAAATCACATTCCATATTCAGGGTTTAAATTAAATCAGAATGGGGTTCTTTAAGATTTTTCAGTGCCACACTAATTAGGACAAAATGTTCTGTCCTTGATATCTAAAGATATCTAATATCTCATGCAAGATAGTCTCTTACATAAGATAATAAAATATGGAAAAATAAAATATTCCTCCCCATATCAGGTTATCTTACTATCCTCTTCAGACTGGGTAAAAAACAATTAATTAAATTATATGAACCTTCCTTGGATATATTTAAATGTTTGGCTTATGCACCCTCTATCAGGGAAAACATTTAATCACAGGTTCACATGGTAATTACCACTAGAATATGGTTTGCTCATCTGAAAAGTGGGGATAAGGATAGTATGTACAATGTAGGATAGTGAAAGGATATCTCCTTTTATGGTGTGATGGCATAGCATCCAGGTAGATTACATAGGAACTGAAAAAGAATGTTCTTCAGCATGGCCCTTATGCTTTGCTATAAACAAAATATAGCTATAAAGAAAAAGGAAACTTAACATCCACACAATCAAAAGTAAATGCTGGAACTTCCCTAGTGGTCCCGTGGTTAAGAATTCACCTTCCACTGCAAGGGACACAGGTTTGATCCCAAGTTAGGGAATTAAGATCCTTTATACAGTGGAAACAGTGTCAGACTTTATACTGGGGGGCTCCAAAATCACTGCAGATGGTGCCTGCAGCCATGAAATTAAAAGACGCTTACTCCTTGGAAGAAAAGTTATGACCAACCTAGATAGCATATTTAAAAGCAGAGACATTGCTTTGCCAACAAAGGTCCGTCTAGTTAAGGCTATGGTTTTTCCAGTAGTCATGTATGGATGTGAGAGTTGGACTGTGAAGAAAGCTGAGTGCCAAAGAATTGATGCTTTTGAACTGTGGTGTTGGAGAAGACTCTTGAGAGTCCCTTGGACTGCAAGGAGATCCAACCAGTCCATTCTGAAGGAGATCAGCCCTAGGATTTCTTTGGAAGGAATGATGCTAAAGCTGAAACTCCAGTATTTTGGCCACCTCATGCAAAGAGTTGACTCATTGGAAAAGACTGTGATGCTGGGAGGGATTGGGGGCAGGAGGAGAAGAGGATGACAGAGGATGAGATGGCTGGATGGCATCACGGACTCGATGGACGTGAGTCTGAGTGAACTCCGGGAGTTGGTGATGGACAGGGAGGCCTGGCGTGCTGCGATTCATTGGGCCGCAAAGAGTCGGACATGACTGAGCGACTGAACTGAACTGAACTGAACTGATGCCATATGTAGTGGCCAAAATAATAATAATAAAATTGAAAGAATAAAAATTAAAAATACAAAAACTGCAAATTGGCTTCTCAGAAAAAAGTAAATGCCAACACATAAATCAACCAATAAACTAACATGGGCTCAAAAACTTCCTTCCTCAGACTTCCTCAGCCCACCAAAAATGTTCCTTTACTCAACTTAGCAAATGGGCTTCCTTATCTTTCTAGTATTAAAGGTTTAAAAAAAACAAATAAAAAACTTTATGCTTCAAAGCAATATGAAACAAAGTCCTACTTATGTTGGAAGACCTTATGGAACTTGTTTATGTACTTCTGATCTCTTGGTAAAGTGATTAAATCAGTACTTTTATGATAAATGATTGGGCTATCAGACACAGAACAATCAATCCAAGAATCACATCTTTGAGGGAAGCTCAAGTTTTTAGCTGTATTATATCTTGGGCTAGGAAAGGAAAGTCATCCACATGTCTGATTATGCTATCTCGAAAAATAAGCATTAATTAACAAGTTTCACTTCGTGTGCTGTGCTTAGTCACTCAATCATGTCCAACTCTTTTGCAACCCCATGAACTGTAGCCTGCCAGACTCTTCTGTCTGTAGGATTTTCCAGGGAAGAATACTGGAGTGAGTTGCCATTTCCTCCTGCAGGGGATCTTTCAGACCCAGGGATGGAATTTGAGTCTCCTGCATCTCCTGCATTGCAGGTGGATTCTTCACTGTTGAGTCATTCAGGAAACCCAAGCTTCACGTTAAGAGATTGAAATTCTAGTATTTTAGTGCAGATTAAAAAATAGGATGTAAATTGAATCCTCTGCTGTAAAAGTGATGGCTCCCTTGAGCTTATTATCAGAGCAAACAATGTAAACCAAATTGCTTCAAGAATTGAGTCAACTGTTTCAATTGATTTCCATCAGATTCACAGGACTTCTGAACTCATGGAAATATATTTTTAATTTTACAAGAATTCTCATCAGACCTTCGCACTGGATACCTAGGATGACCTCTTTGTGTTGGGCTCCCTATCTCATTGACTTTCTGGTCTCCAGTTCTTTCAGAAACCCAGACCAGTCTTCAGTCCTAATTTCTGGCTCAGCCCTTGCCCTAGTCCCGTGATCCTGTGGATGGTGCATACAGGACCTTCTCTTGGACAATCTGCAGTAACGTCTCCTGGTAACTGCTGGTGTGCTAAGGTGCATACTTTTGTTTTGTTGTGCGTAGAACCTTACATCCTAAAAAGTGAAGCATACCACCTTCTGACACACCTGTTTACATTATGTCTAAGAACTGTGGTCCCAGAAACTGTAGATATCTACAAAGATGACAAAATCTTTCTAAAAACAACCCAGGCCATTATGAGAAACATTCCAATTGGACAAGACTATTTACTTAAGAAGTGAACTCAAAAGCAAGGACTCCCAAATCAAACATACTGAAATACCTATTTTAATTGGCATGCAGAAGCTTCCAAAGACTTAAAAACTGCAAAATAGCTTCATGTAAAAATTTGTTGCACATGGTAATGTATAAATGGCAACCCCAATCTCCCAATTCATTGCACCTCCCTTCCTTGCCCCGTGTCCAGAAATCCATTCTCTATGTCTGTGTTTCTATTCCTGCCCTACAAATAGGTTCAGCTGTACCATTTATATGCATTAATATGTGGTATTTGCTTTTCACTTTCTGACTTACATCACTTTGTATGACAGTCTCTAGGTTCATCTATGAATGATCAAAATTTGTTCCTTTGTATGGCTAATAATCTAGGGAGTCCAAGAGGGAGGGGATACATGTATACATATAGCTGATTCTTTTTGTTGTACAGCAGAAACTAACACAACATTGTAAGGCGACTATGCACCAATTTAAAAAATGTTGCAAAAAGTTAGTGAAAAATTAAAGACTGTGGTGCCTAAATCAAAAGACTGAGTAACATAACTTTTACTGCTCCCCTCTGTCCTCCTTCAGGTGTCTGTCTGCCTGCAGCACCCAGTCCAGACAGAAAATTAAATTTTCCATTGTTCCCTCCTTTCCAAATCCAGATCCATTGTGAAACTGAGTCCCCCTAAAACTGAGCTCCTCTCCTGAGTTTACGATTAAATTCTCTACCCATTATCCCCCTTCTCATCCAACACTTATTCTTCTCATGAGTGATGGGTATCGAAGAAAAGGGGGGATTGAAACCAAGCAGGACCCTTGTGGGTATGAATCCTTTCCTTGTTCCTCATTTTTCTGTTTGGTCTGTTTTCCTGTCTCTGGCTAACACCCCAAAATTAGTGAACTTTGCTTCCAGGCTCTGTAAAAAAGAAAAGGAGCGTGAGACAAGGGTAACTAGTTTAAAACTTCTTGTGTTGTCTACAGACACTTAAAATTAGACTGGCATCCATGGCTGTCACTTTTTTCACCCTGATTCAAACACGGATTCCCAGGAGCCATTCGTGATTCAGCACTCACTTCCTCTGGTAAGGTCCTACTTCACTGGCCAAGGCTACTTGCTTCACCCAGATTAACACCTCTAGGGAAGTAGAAACTTTGTCACATAAGATCACTGAATAAGCACTGGGCTTAACAAGGTGGCTCCATCAATGGAGTCTTTCTTTGATTTATTTGATTTTGACTGGTTTGGGTCTTGGAGACTACAGTTCTGACATGAACCCCAGACATTGGGAATTACCCTGTGTATAGTAGTTATAGAGTCTCCCTGGCATGCTCTGTACTCTCAAAGGTTTTCAATGCCTGTCCACAGCCACTTACCACCAAGCACATCATCTTCCTGAGACTGAAACATTAAAAAAGGGGACAAAGAGAAACACTGACTTAGATATTGTGAACCTAAAGTCGTGGCATGTGAATTTCAGAGAAATTAAGGTCACAAAAACATTATGACCAATGACTATCACACAAGGATCAACAAAAACTGCAAGAACTTCAGAATGGGAGCTGGAAACGGCCCTCATGCCTTGCAATTTGATTACATTTTTCAATGAAGCTGAGTGTCTAATCAAAAGGGGAGAATTGTTTTAAAAAAAAGGAAAGAGAAGCCCAGAATGGGGTCACTTGCTTCACATAACAGCAAATCAAGATTTAATATCTAACCTAATTACAGTTTCCACCTCTCCCAGAAATGTGACCTTTAACCAGTTAATCTGGAATTACCTGATCAGTACTAATGAGGTCACCTGCAGGATAGAACCCCACCCATCTCCCAAAATATGACCTTGCTGGAAACAACCCACTCTTTGTTAGAAACTTCCCTTTTCCACCCCTTTCTGCCTAGAAAACCCTTCCATTTTGACAGCTCCTCAGAACCCCTTTCTGCCTGCTAAATGGGATGATCCCTGGTTCACGAATCATTAAATAAAGTTAATTAGATCTTCAAATTTGCTCAGCTGGGTTTTGCAGAGACATCACTTTGCCGACAAAGGTCTATAGATTCAAAGCCATGGTTTTTCCAGTAGTCATGTATGGATGTGAGAGCTAGACCATAAAAAAGGAAGAGCACTAAAGAACTGATGCTTTCAAACTGTGGTTCTTGTGAAGACTCTTTAGAGTCCCTTGGACAGCAAGGAGGTCAAACCAGCCAATCCTACAACCTTGAATATTCATTGGAAAGACTGATGCTGAAGCTGAAGCTCCAATTCTTTGGCCACCCAATGCGAAGGGCCGACTCATTGGAAAAGAGCCTGATGTTAGTAAATACTGAAGACAAAAGGAGGAGTGGCAGAGGATGAAATAGTTAGATGGCATCACCAACTCAATGGACGTGAATTTGAACAAACTCTGGGAGATAGTGGGGGACAGGGAAGCCTGGTGTGCTGCAGCCCATGGGGTCACAAAGACTCAAATATGACTTAGTGACTGAATAGCAACAGCAACAAATCCCTCAAAAAAGTGCACCACAGAAAAGGCAGTAATTTGCTTCATGATGAGTTCTATGCTAAGTACTTCAGATATCTTTTCTCACATCACACTATATTTATTCATTCATCTGTTAACAGATATCGAAGTTATTTTCATATACTGACTGTTGTGAATAATGCTACAGTGAACTTGGAAGTGCAGATACTGCTTTGAGACACTTCTTTAATTTCCTCTGGGTATGTATTCCAAAGAAGGATTGCTGGATTACATGGTTAGTTCTATTTTTGGCTTTCTGAAATATTTCCACACTGCTTCCCATAATGGCTATACCCATTTACACTGCCACCAACAGTGTACAAGTGTGCTAAAAAGGACTAGGTCTTGAGGTAGACAAATCAGGGCTTAAAACCATGATCTGTGAACTTATAGACATTTTTGCCAAGGGGGAAGGTTGGGGGGAAGGGACAGTTAGGGAGTTTGGGATCGATGTGTACACACTGCTATATTTAAAATGGATAACCAATGAGTCCCTACTGTATAACACAGGGAACTCTGCTTAATGTTATGTGGCAGCCAGGATGGGAGGGGAGTTTGGGGGAGAATGGATATGTGTGTATGTATGACTGATTCCCTTTGCTGTCTTAAACAATCATACTTAAAACTATCATAACATTTTAAATCAGCTATACTCCAACACAAAATGTTTTTGGTGTTAAAAAAAATTAAAATTAAAAAAAAATTCTTAAAAAACAGTAAGAAGCATGTTCTACCTTTTTCAAGCTATGTGATCAAAAGTCATCTCACCTCTCTAAATTCTAGTTTCCTTGTATGTAAAAAGAAATTTTCATCCTAGGGCTGTAAAGAGTTAATGATAAAAAGCAGTTTGTGCTTAGCACAACACCCATCACATACAAGGTGTTAAAACAATTTTGGATCTTTCTTTTTTTTCCTACCTGCCCTGATTTCCACTCAGTTGTGAATTTGATAGCACAGATTAATTGCCTGCTCACAGAAGTAAACTGTATTTTCATAGGTACAGCCAAATGCTTCTCAAGTGTTGGAAACCATCTTCCCCAGCATCTTCTCACTCTCTGCTTTAACCTTGGCACTAATGAAAATGGAGTAACTGCCTCTTGCTACCTTGCTAAGAAGGCAGAGATGAGGTTGCATGTAATGCTGCTTAAGACGCGATCTGAGCATTTAAAAAGAGTTTCCATGTAAAGGACAAGGGATGCCAATCAGGCCAGCTGTGGGCAAGCTTGGAGGAAACTCTCTGACTTATTTATTACTATTTTAAAGCATGAAGTATTAAAAATTTCAGTGAGATTTATTCCAAAAGCTCTCTTCTTTATGACTTAGTGGACAATTTCTTTCCTACAAAGATTCAGGCAATTTTTCAGGAATGTGAACTATTGGGTGCCAATACTGAGCACAGGAATCAAATTAACTCTCACAGTAAAATATTCATCTGTTCCCCTGGTGCTTTACCTGAAAGTACTAGAAATAAGCCTCTTAAAAACTGTTTCTAGGAGGTTCTAGAGACCAACTTCAAGAAACAAAATAGGTAAGGTCAAAGCTTTATCAGAATATGATGGTATTTAACCTGACAGGACAATTTTGATATACATTCATCTTAAAACGTAACACCTGGATTTTGAGGTCCAGAGCCATATTCTCTGAATGCCTGTCTGTAGCTATCTATATTACATATATTCTCCAAAAGACTCATTTGGATCAAGGATAGATTTTTCAAGGAGAAACATCATCAGCAAAGAAAAAACAGAAAAATGGAGGTGTTGAAAGGATTGAAGACAGTAGAGTGAAGAGACAAAAATACATGCTATGCAAGATTATCAGGTGTCTGAGCCTATGCCAGGTTTTAGAAAAAAATGAAACTGAGGGAAGACAAGATCAAAAGTATAAAGCCGAGAGGATTTGAGGGACTCACTTTTAATTATTGATCTCTCTGCATTAGCCTCAGAAGCCCCAGAGAATTTACAAAACTCTCCAGAAAGCAGGAATAGAAGGAACATACCTCAACATAATAAAAGCTATATATGACAAACCCACAGCAAACATTATCCTCAATGAAAAGTGAAAAGTTGAAAGCATTTCCCCTAAAGTCAGGAACAAGACAAGGGTGTCCACTCTCACCACTACTATTCAACATAGTTTTGGAAGTTTTGGCCACAGCAATCAGACCAGGAAAAGAAATAAAAGGAATCCAAATTGGAAAAAAAGAAGTAAAACTCTCACTGTTTGCAGATGACATGATCCTCTACATAGAAAACCCTAAAGACGCCACCAGAAAATTACTAGAGCTAATCAATGAATATAGTAAAGTTGCAGGATATAAAATCAACACACAAAAATTAAGGAAACAATTCCATTCACCGTTGCAATGAAAAGAATAAAATACTTAGGAATATATCTACTTAAAGAAACTAAAGACCTATATATAGAAAACTATAAAACACTGGTGAAAGAAATCAAAGAGGACACTAATAGTTGGAGAAATATACCATGTTCATGGATCAGAAGAATCAATATAGTGAAAATGAGAATACTACCCAAAGCAATCTATAGATTCAATGCAATCCCTACCTGTATTTTTCACAGAGCTAGAAAAATAATTTCACAATTTGTATGAAAATTAAAAAACCTCAAATAGCCAAAGCAATCTTGAGAAATAAGAATGGAACTGGAGGAATCAACCTGCCTGACTTCAGGCTCTACTACAAAGCCACAGTCATCAAGACAGTATGGTACTGGCACAAAGACAGAAATATAGATCAATGGAACAAAATAGAAAGCCCAGAGATAAATCTATGCACCTATGGACACCTTATCTTTGACAAAGGATGCAAGAATACACAATGGATTAAAGACAATCTCTTTAACAAGTGGTGCTGGGAAAACTGGTCAACCACATGTAAAAGAATGAAACTAGAAAACTTTCTAACACCATACACAAAAACAAACTCAAAATGGCTTAAAGATCTAAATGTAAGACCAGAAACTGTAAAACTCCTAGAGGAAAACATAGGCAAACACTCTCTGACATACATCACAGCAGGATCCTGTATGATCCACCTCCCAGAATACTGGAAATGAAAGCAAAAATAAATAAATGTGACCTAATTAAACTTAAAAGCTTCTGCACAACAAAGGAAACTATAAGCAAGGTGAAAAGACAGCCTTAAGAATCGCAGAAAATAATAGCAAATGAAGCAACTGACAAACAACTAATCTCAAAAATATACAAGCAACTCCTACAGCTCAATTCCAGAAAAATAAATGACCCAATCAAAAAATGGACCAAAGAACTAAATAGACATTTCTTCAAAGAAGTCATACAGATGGCTAACAAACACATGAAAAGATGCTCAACATCACTCATTATCAGAGAAATGCAAATCAAAACCACAATGAGGTACCATTTCACAACAGAATGGCTGTGATCCAAAAGTCTACAAGCAATAGATGCTGGAGAGGGTGTGGAGAAAAGGGAACCTTCTTACACTGTTGGTGGGAATGCAAACTAGTACAGCCACTATGGAGAATAGTGTGGAGATTCCTTAAAAAACTAGAAATAGAAGTGCCTTATGACCAGCAATCCCACTGCTGGGCATACACATGGAGGAAACCAGAATTGAAAGAGACACGTGTACCCCAATATTCATCACAGCACTGTTTATAATAGCCAGGACATGGAAGCAACCTAGATGTCCATCAACAGACGAATGGATAAGAAAGCTGTGGTACATATACACAATGGAGTATTACTCAGCCATTAAAAGAATACATTTGAATCAGTTCTAATGAGGTGGATGAAACTGGAGCCTATTATACAGAGTGAAGTAAGCCAGAAAGAAAAATACCAATACAGTATACTAACGCATATATATGGAATTTACAAAGATGGTAATGATAACCCTGTATGTGAGACAGCAAAAGAGACACAGATGTATAGAACAGTCTTTTGGACTCTGTGGGAGAGGGAGAGGGCAGGATGATTTGGGAAAATGGCATTGAAACATTTATAATATCATATATGAAATGAATCACCAGTCCAGGTTCAATGCATGATACTGGATGCTTGGGGCTGGTGCACTGAGATGACACAGAGGGATGGTATGGGGAGGCAGGAGGGAGCAGGGTTCAGGATGGGGAACATGTGTATACCTGTGGCGGATACATGTTGATGTATGGCAAAACCAATGCAATATTGTAAAGTAATTAACCTCCAATTAAAATAAATAAATTTATATTTAAAAAAAGAAACTGTCTAATTTGAAAGTCTAAGATCCTGTTTGTCATCAAAGCTAAAGCAAAAGTAAAAAACTGATAAATATTTGTTGAGGTCTTTAATGGACTGGAACCTGGTGGTCCAGAGTCAACCGATAAGAAAGTAAAGGAGAGAGAAAGATGATGATATTCCTTGGTTTACACAGAAAGCCAATAAAGCACCTGGCACAGGGTTTGCTCTGTTCACGGAGGCCACATGCGCCCTCTCGATGGGGTGAATGTACAGAGCACCTTCTCGAGAGGGTCTTAGAAGCCAAGGCAGGAAAGTGAACTCAGAGAGCCTCTGTGCTCCAGGGGATCAGCCAGAAAGAGAGAGAAAGAAAGCAAGACACGGGGACCAAAGCTCTGATGGAGCAAAGGTGTTTTATCCAACATTGTGTAGGTATTTATACTGTCTTACAAGATAGCTATTTTCAGCAGAGATAAAATCAAAACTTACAAGGAAACATGAGGTCATCCATATGAAAGAGAGAGGGTTGTAAATAATCACTTTTACCATATGGTTCATAAAAAGGAA
The DNA here is from genome assembly GCF_042477335.2 of Ovis canadensis. NCBI lineage: Eukaryota > Metazoa > Chordata > Mammalia > Artiodactyla > Bovidae > Ovis > Ovis canadensis. Next base: position 106,918,619 of record NC_091246.1, read on the forward strand.
GAGGGTACTTATCACCATATAGAAAAACTAAGGAAGGAAATGCCTGGATTCCTAAGCCCCCGGGAGAGGGGGAGAGGCTTGCCTCTCCTCTTAATTCCTGAATATTCACGAGTTAATAAGGAACAGAGAATTCCTGACAGATCCAAAACAGCACACAGGAAGCCTCCTGTTAAATGCTTCCTGACAAATATTGCAGTTGTGAAAAATATTTTAATTGCTTCATCTCATTATCAGTTATAGCAAAATTATAGTATAAAAGAATTAACTATCTTTATTACTCACTTATAGAAATACAGAGAAAATAAACAACCTTATTCTTCTACTAAAAACTAGACCTTACATGCTGGGGGAAAGAGTTAGGGAGTTTGGGATGGACATGTACACAGTGCTATACTTAAAGCAGATAACCAATAAGGACCTATTGTACAGCACATAGAACTCTGCTCAATGTTATGTGGCAGCCTGGATGTGAGGGGAGTTTGGAGGGGAATGGATACATGCATATGTACGGTTGAGTCCCTTTCCTGTCCACCTGAAACTATCACATTATTAATTGTTCAATATGAAATAAAAATTTAAATTTGAGATAACAGTGACAAATAGACAAAGACACCCACCTTCCTTGAAGAGCTTGTTTTCCTATTTATTAACAAAGATGGATATACAGAAGTATTATTATGTCATGAAAATCAGATTTCTTAAGGTTTGCTCATTTAAAGTAAATGAGAGAATATCAGATATTTCTTTCTGCTGCTGCTGCTAAGTCACTTCAGTTGTGTCCGACTCTGTGTGACCCCATAGACAGCAGCCCACCAGGCTCCCTCATCCCTGGGATTCTCCAGGCAAGAATACTGGAGTGGGTTGCCATTTCCTTCTCCAATGCATGAAAGTGAAAAGTGAAAGTGAAGTCACTCAGTCGTGTCCGACTCCTAGGGACCCCATGGTCTGCAGCCTACCAAGCTCCTCCATCCATGGGATTTTGCAGGCAAGAGTACTGGAGTGGGATGCCATTGCTTCTCTGATATTTCTCTCTACTAAAGCATTAAGAATACTTGTTTATTTTTAAAGTCTGTTGTGCCAAGAAAGTACCATGAATTAGCATCTTCTTATCTCAACCAGGTTCACAGCCAATAGGATTTACTGATCACCTGCTCTGGGGTGGGAAAAATGCCAGCCCCACCCACCTTTTTTTTTTTTTTTAATTAATATGGCTATGCTGAGTCTTCCTTGTGGTGCACAGGCTTCTCTAGTTGTCAGTATGTGGGCTTAGTTGCTCCGAGGCATGTGGGATCTTAATTCCTAACCAGGGATCAAACCCTGATCCCCTGCATTAGTAGGCTGATTCTTAACTACTGGACCACCACAGAAGTCCCAGTGCCAGCTCTTTCTTTCCTTGCACTTTCATCCTCAAACTCCAGGATGGTGCTGTTCTGTGTTACCATCCCAGCCTCACCATTGAAGTCTCATTATGGTAATTTCATCCTCTTTCAACATCTAGCGTCCATAAGGTTTAGATGGCATTGTAGAAGGCAGACTGAAAGTTGGACCATTTTTCTGTAAAAATTGTTCTGATGCCTGACTCGTGTGGAAATTTGCTTCAACAATTCTGTGAATTTTCCACTGAGATTTTCAATGTGTCTCTCCTACACAGAGAAGGTCCAAACATAATACTCATTGTTTCATTTTGTCTGACATTAGGATGACACAGAGGAATAGTAACATATGCAAATAAATGCCTCAGAAATATTCCTGATGACAGTATATAGTTAGAGTGAGAAGCATGAATGGGTTAACCTTATTAATTAACCTCTAGGAAGAAAAGGATAGGATCTCTTTCTCTCTCTTTTTAACCTAGAAAGCCTTTCATTAAAGACTAGGATGGAACCCTCATGGGCCTGTCAACCTCCACTTCCTCACTTCCCCATTGCAACCCCCATCTCTTGAACCTTAATATTAAGACAATGCTTCAATTTGTCCCTAGCAAATAAATTTCACAGAAAATCCAGCAAGTGATATACAGATTTTTCAAGATGAAAAGATACTGAGTATTTTGAAATGTGATAACACAAAAACAGCAGAATTTTTTTCCTCTGCTTCATATGGCTTTAATCTGTAATCTAAAAGAGGAAGACTTTTTCCCAGTTATGAAATGATGGAGTGGAGATGGAGAATAAATTAAGAGTCTGGAATTAATATATATACATTACTATATATAAAATAGATAATAAGCAAAGACCTACTGTATAGCACAGGGAACTCTACTCAGTATTCTATAATAACCTAAATGGGGGAAAAATCTGAATAAGAATAGATATGGTGACTTAGGTGGTAAAGAATCTGCCTGCAATGCAAGAGACCTGGGTTCAGTCTTTGGGTCAGGAAGATTTCCTGGAGAATGGAATGACTACCCACTCTAGTATTCTAGCCTGGAAAATTTCATGGACAGAGAGGAGCCTGGCAGGCTCCAGTCTATAGGATCACAGAGTCAGACACTACTGAGGGACTAACATTTTCACTTCATTTTTTCTTTTTCATAATTGGATAAGTTTGCTGTATACCTGAAATTAATACAACATTGTAAATCAGCTATACTCCAATACAAAATTTAAAAATAAATTAAGTTAAATTAAAAAGAAATGACAAGCAGCAACTGAACTTTGTATAATCATTAGTGAGAGGAGGCAGAAATAAAAGAATAGCTTAAAATTTCTGAAAGATATTAAGATTTTGAACCATAAAATCTCACTTGCCATCACAGAGCTCAATGCCAAATTTTTTTTCTCTGAAGTTGCTCATTTTCATCCAGACTGTTATCTCAAGATTTATTTTACAAAGTTTACTCTGCCTGTGATCTTTCAGTTTGTTATTTTTTGCAAGTTTATTTAACTTACACCATACTGATTATTTTTTAATGATAGCATTTGCAGCTTAAACCTTGCTAATTACAAATAATGTTTATCATTGCAAATATGTATTTATTTTTTTATTTGGTTCTGAAAGCAGAACCAAATGTGTCCCTTATTTTCTCAGCCTTCCCCTGCCCCGCTCTCCTCCGCATATGCCAGGTAAACAAAAAAGCAAACCTCTACTGCCATCCAGTGGTGCCTCTGAATTTTTTCAAATAAAACCTCTGGTGCAGCAAACCATGACTAGAACTTTAAAAGGATTCTCTCTCTTAAATGGCTAGAATGTTTTAGATATTTTAATCCGAAACAACTAGATATAAAAAATTTTTCAAGTAAACTGTGCATGTCTATTATATGTACATTATTATTGATAATACCATTTTTATCATTACAATAAGATCATGAATGGAGTGATGACCCATTCCCATCTTACCATGTTGGGCATGTGATTTCTTTAACTTCTTATTATAAAACAGAGATTCACATGAAACTAACAAAATAGCATATAGACTCCCATGGAAAAAGTGCCAAATTCTTTCCAGAGTAGTTGTACCTTTTTAGATTCACATTATAATTGTGTGAGAAATTTAGGTTCTCAGCATCCTTCATAGCATTTGGTCTTATTACTGTTTCTTATTGTACATACTGACACATATATCGTGATGTCTTGTTGCAGCTTTCAGGTTTATTTCCCTAATGGCTAAAGATGCTAAATTTCTTTTCATGTGCTTACATACTGTCTACCTCTTCTCTTTGGGAAATACTTGTTTGTACCTTTTGCCCATTTTCTATTTTTCTTTTTTTGCTGCTGATTTTTGACAGTTCTCTATATTCTAAATATAACTTTTTTGTCAGATAAGCAGTTTGAAAACACTGTCTACCAGGATATAGCTTGTCTTTTTATTATATTATTAACAGGAACTTTCATGGAGCAAAAGATTTTATTTTTTTATTGAAATATAGTTGATTTACAATGTTGTGTTATATGAAGTGTATATTAAAGTGATTTTTATACATATATACACACACACACATATATATATATAACATCAAAAGGGTGATACATAAATATATATATAAGGTTTTTTATTTTGATGAAGTCTAGTTTAGCAAAAAAATTTTATGTCACTTTTATCACACTTTTGATGTCATGTCCAAGAGTTCTACCCAGGTCTACCTCCTAAAGATATTCCCCTCTGTTTTTGTTTCAAATGTTTTATAGTCTTACATTGTATATTTAAATCTCTGATCCATTTTGAGTTCACTTATGAATAAGACATGAGGTTCTGGGTGAGCTTCACGTTCTAGTATGTTCAATTGCTCCAGCACCACTTGCTGAAAAGACTGTGCTTCCTCCATGGAATTACTTCTGTACTTTTGTCAAAAATCAGTACATAACATAGGATTTTTCTTTTGCTTTATAGTTAAATACATTGTACGAGGACTCCCAACCACAATCCTTTGGTGAAACTAATACAGAAAAATTTTAAAGAGATAATTTGATAAAAATGAAAATGAAAGCTCAATAACATGAAATATTATTGGCTAGAAATACACAGAAAATTATTCAAGATGAGAAACAGATCCATATATATAATCTTAACCTCACTCACTGAATTCAAACCTAACTTTAATGAAAAACTATATAACACATCAGATGAAAGTGGGTCCTTACAATGGCTTCCATGGCTTAAATCCTGGAGGAGCCCTCAGCAACAGGACCTTGGAGCCCCAGCAACTAAAACTTTGATTTCTGCATTTGTCATCTTTGAAATATAAGTAATAATTCATGTCTCTCTTTGAATTGCTATGAGGCTGAGTTAATAAACATGAACCGCTTTACATATGAGAAATGCAGTCAAAGCCAGCTATCACAGTCAAATTCAACATAAAAAGCCTGATAATTCCAGTGACAGCTTTATGTCGAATCTGTTTGTTAGCGTGAGCTATATTCATCTTAAACCTTAAGCAGGTTCTGTGCTCTAAGTTCATTTCCTGCTTGTAAAGTAGGAACAAGTGAGCAGGAGATTGTATCACCATGGTTGGTTCAGTTCAGTTCAGTTCAGTCGTGTCCGACTATTTGCAACTCCATGAATCATAGCACCCTAGGCCTCGCTGTCCATCACCAACTCCCAGAGTTCACTCAAACTCATGTTCATCAAGACGGTGATGCCATCCAGTCATCTCATCCTCTGTCATCCCCTTTTCCTCCTTCCCCCAATCTCTCCCAGTATCAGGGTCTTTTCCAATGAGTCAACTTTTTGCATGAGGTGGCCAAAGTATTGGAGTTTCAGCTTCAGCATCATTCCTTCCAAAGAACACCCAGGACTGATCTCCTTTAGGATGGACTGGTTGGATTTCCTTGCAGTCCAAGGAACTCTCAAGAGTCTTCTCCAACACCACAGTTCAAAAACATCAATTCTTTGGTGCTCAGCTTTCTTCACAGTCCAACTCTCACATCCATACATGACTACTGGAAAAACCATAGCCTTGACTAGACAGACCTTTGTTGGCAGAGTAATATCTCTGCTTTTCAATATGCTATCTAGGTTGGTCATAATTTTCCTTCCAAGGAGTAAGTATTTTTTAATTTCATGGCTGCAGTCACCATCTGCAGTGATTTTGGAGCCCCCAAAAATAAAGTGTGACACTGTTCCCACTGTTTCCCTATCTAATTCCCATGAAGTGATGGGACCAGATGCCATGATCTTAGTTTTCTGAATGTTGAGCTTTAAGCCAAATTTTTCACTCTCCTCTTTCACTTTCATCAAGAGCCTTTTTAATTCCTCTTCACTTTCTGCCGTAAGGGTGGTGTCATCTGCATATCTGAGGTGATTGATATTTCTCCCGGCAATCTTGATTCCAGCTTGTGCTTCTTCCAGCCCAGCGTTTCTCATGATATTCTCCATGGTCGGTTACTCTTTTAATAAAAACTACTCCTAAAATTTAAAATACTCTTTATCACCATTGACTGTTATCAATAACATCAAATGTTTCTGGAGCCCTGATATGTACAGAAAGTCCTGTGTTGGATACTAGAATTAAAAAGCTATAAAAGCAGTTGTTATGCAAGATTGCATGTTACAGTCCACAAGCAAAAGTAGGCCATTCAAAATATAAAAAGGAGGAAAGTGGCTCCCAGAGGCTTATGAGACTAATCAGGTTCAGTATCCATCAAGCCCAAATGTAGTTAAAGGGCTGGACAATTTCAACTCCAACAACTCTATTGACCTAGCTTTTAAAGACAGAGCCAACTTCACAAAAACTCATACAAATCAAGTTTCTCAGCTATCCTAAGAGAAAGAAACAGAGATTAAGGAAATCTTCAGCTACAGAAGAATAGCAGACTTTGGTCAACAATTGGCATACGTGAGAATTAACCATCAACAAACAAAATTCCATATGGTACATTCAAGCATCACAGTTATTTATTTCTCATGAAGATAATTATCTACTTTATAATATTATTCTTTATATTTACATATTTATATTATATTACTATAATGTAATAATATTATATTTAAAGAATAATATTATGAAGTACTTAATATTTGGACTTCCATGGTGGCTCAGTGGTAAAGAATCCATCTGCAATGCAAGATACACCAGTTCAATCCCTGAATTCAGAAGATCCTTTGGAGGAGGGCATGGCAACCGACTCCAGTATTCTTGCATGGAGAATCCCATGGACAGAGAAGCCTGGTGGGCTTCAGTCCATACAGAGTCACAAAGAGTCAGACATGACTGAAGCAACTGAATATATATGCATTTAATATTTAATAGCATTATTTTGAAAGAAAAGTAGCACAGGCTGCTTGTTTGCAAGATCCTGGAACCTCTGTTAATATTCTAGAGTGCACCAGATCACTGCCCACATCACCACTGCCTCCTGACAAGGCACCAATTTTCAGCAAATACAGAGTGACATCTTGTTTATTCAGCTCACTTTAGTGACAGCAAATACCTCGCTTGCCCAGAGAAGCACGATGACTCAGAAAAGTCATCTGAGCTCACTATAAGCAAAGCCACAGCCTGCACAGGGGAGCAGTTGCTGGAACAAAACCACAAGTGGCTTAGCAAGTTTAGATTGAAAAAGAAAATTTATTCATATTCATGTGATGAATAAGTAGATGCAACTTGGAAATCAAAGTCTCCTCTTGATTTTGTAATATCACTCTCTCCATCCTAGCCTATTTCTTTTTTTTTTTTTTTTGAAAAATCGTAACAGCATTATACTTTTCCTTATGGATTACTTTGTTGAATATTTAACATTTTGAAGACAGAAAATCTTAGCATTGTTATTTATTTATTCATTCATATATCTATTTTCAGGATCATGTCCATGTCTTTTCAAGAAAGATAAGAGTCCCAGTAATGTAGCCAAGATCTGAATGGCTCACTAAAGCTGAACCATTTCTGCCAATGGGAGCAGGAAGGAGAATTCACTTACTGATGCCGTGCAAACAATGAACCATCCTGAAATGCTTTGGTCACCTGAAACGCCCAAGTGTCTGCTTCTTTTGATTTGCAACAGCCTGTCTCTCTGTTTTCTTGCCACCTAAATGTAGTTCATGAACCCAAGGAAGTGTGATCCTAACCAACTCAGAGCAAGAAGGGATGTAGGAATTGAGACCAAGATAACTTGTTACCCTGTGAGGTGAAGGGGTACTGTTTGTTTTGGTCATTTTGAAGAGGGCTCAGAAAGGAAGAGAAAGAACCAGTTTCAACTGAGGGACTGTGGGTGTTTTATTTCAGTAGCATCCCAGGATCTCCCTGGTGATTCAGATAGTAAAGAATCTGCCTTCAATGATGGAGACCTGGGTTCGATCCCTGGGTTGATCCCTGGGAAGATACCCTGGAAGAGGGCATGGCAACCCACTCCAGTGTTCTTGCCTGGAGAATCCCATGGAGAGAGGAGCCTGGCGGGCTATAGTCCATGGCGTCGCAAAGAGTCAGACACAACTTGGCAACTAAGCATACACAGAGCCCAGGGCTGACCACAGGTAAATTTCCATGGGTCAGTAAGACTTACGTTCTTGCTCCTGGCTCCATCTGGAATTACTCTGAATGTGAGTTTCTCTCAAACCTCCAATTCTAATTACAAAGACTATCAGAGAAGGAACAGGAAACTGGGGCAAAATTCACTGTGGAGATCTCAGAGAAGAAGGGAGGAAATGGCCCAAATGAAAGACATAATGTCACTGGATGGCAGAGGAAAAGTTATCTCTGAAGAAAAAATTAAAAATTGACAACACTTGACTTTGTAGTTGAAGTTTCAAAGAAGAGACCTATGAAGTATAACTTTAAACATACCTGTGTGAGAAGAACAGTACATAAATAGTTTCATAATTTATCTCTATTTAAAGAATATGGATAAAGAAGATGGTGCTACATATACACAATGGAATATTACTCAGCTACTAAAAGAAATGAAATAGGGTCATTTGTAGAGATGTAAATGGACCTACCAGAGAAGGCAATGGTACCGCACTCCCGTACTCTTGCCTAGAAAAATCCCATGGATGGAGGAGCCTGGAAGGCTGCAATCCATGGGGTCGCTAAGAGTCGGATACGACTGAGCAACTTCAGTTTCACTTTTCACTTTCATGCATTGGAGAAGGAAATGGCAACCCACTCCAGTGTTCTTGCCTGGAGAATCCCAGGGATGGGGGGAGCCTGGTGGGCTGCTGTCTCTGGGGTCGCACAGAGTCGGACACGACTGAAGTGACTTAGGTAATGGACCTACAGTCTGTCATACAGAATGAAGTAAGTCAGAAAGAGAAAAACAAGTATTGTGTAGTAACACATCTATGTGAAACCTAGAAAAATGGTTCAAACAAACCTATTTGCACGGCAAGAATGGAGACACAGATGTAAAGAATGGATATGGGTACATGGGAGGACGGAGCATGGGGGTGGGACAAACCAGGAGATTAGAATTGACATACATACACTGCGGAGAAGGCAATGGCACCCCACTCCAGTACTCTTGCCTGGAAAATCCTATGAAGGAAGGAGCCTGGTGGGCTGCAGTCCATGGGGTCGCTAAGAGTCGGACATGACTGAGCGACTTCCCTTTCACTTTTCACTTTCATGCATTGGAGAAGGAAATGGCAACCCACTCCAGTGTTCTTGCCTGGAGAATCCCAGGGATGGGGGGAGCCTGGTGGGCTGCCGTCTCTGGGGTCGCACAGAGTCGGACGCAACTGAAGTGACTTAGCAGCAGCAGTAGCAGTACATACACTGGATCCTCAGGTGGTGCTGTGGTAAAAAATCCTCCTGCCAATGCAGGAGATGCAAGAGATGCGGGTTTGATCCCTGGGTCAGGAAGATCCCCTGGAGGAGGAAATGGCAACTCGCTTCAGTATTCTTGCCTGGAAAATTCCATGGACAGAGGAGCCTGGAAGGCTACAGTCCATGGGGTTGCAAAGAGTCAGACACAGCTGAACAACTGAACACACACACACACACACACACACACATATATATATATACACTACCATGTGTAAAATAGATAGCTAGTAGAAAGCTGCTGTATAGCACAGAGTTCAGTTCAGTGTTGTGTGATGAACTAGAAACATGGGATTGTGGGGGTTGGAGGAAGGTGCAAAAGGGAGGGGTTATATGTATGCTTATAGCTGATACACTTCATTGTACAGCAGAAACTAACACAACATTGTAAAAAAATTATGCTTCAATAAAAATAAATAAAGTGAAACAAAACTAAAAGCACGTTTTGTCATTATGATCTTCAGTAGAGCAATTTTACTTTCTGTTCTGATGACCACGTAAGCAAGAGTCGTAGATGCACAGGAATGTATTTGGCTTAGGAAAAGTCAAAGCTGAGGCAGCACAGGTGAACGAAGAGGGCATGGAATATGATTGATGTAAACAGAAGGATTTAACCTAAAGAATCTCATTCTATGTTAAAAATAAATGCCTAGTCAGGGAGCCAACTTTGAAACAGTGTGAACTCTTTTCTGGTGTCTTTATAAATTGGTGTAAGTCATGTGTCATATGAGAGCTCATCTGATCCTTGGTGAGCACGGTAAACCTGGACTGAGCCCCGTACTTCCCCTTGCTGCTGAAATTCAAAGCCATTCTGGGACCCTTGGTGAATACCTAGACACAGCTTCCTCTACTTCCTGGGCTCCACACAGACTGACTGGGTGCCACCTCTCATCAATCTGGTTATAAACACAGTTCCTGTATCATCATCCTCAAATGATGAATTAGAACTAAAGCATTTGTAAATATGTGTGATTTTACTGATAATTGGAAAGGTGGAAACAAAAACATATTACTTTTTTAAAGATTTTTTTCATGTGGGCCATTTTTTAAAGTCTAAATGTGTTAGATTAGTGTTTGTATTTTATGTTTTGGTTTTTTGACCATGAGGAATGTGGGGTCTTAGCTCTCTGGCCAGGAATCAAACCTATAACCCCTGCAGTGGAAGGGGAAGTCTCAACCGCTGGACTACCAGGGAAGTCCCCACATCACTTATTATATTGCCCTGTTCTCTGGTCCACTCAAGACCAGAAGTTTCTCTCCTGGCTTTTTCTCTGAAGTACCTGTTATTCTGTTTTGCTGGCTTATGTCTGCTCTTCTCTTAAAACTTGTCTCTCTCTCCTCCCCTGGCTTCTTGGTAGAAAACAATACATTCCTCCTCTTACCTCACCCATAGCATCCCCTGTCCTCTGAAGTCACCAGCTGAAACTTTCCAAGCATTTAGGAACTTGTTTTCTAAGCAGAAACAGCTCATAGAGAAGAATTCTGGCCCAAATGTTAGGCTGATTTTCTAACCATATTATGTTATGTCTGCATTTGAATGAAAGAAATCTGGTGTGATGATGCTGAAAATCATTAGACTGGAACAAATGACTTCTCAACAGTTAATCTCATTTAATCCTTACAAGTATAGGGATGGAGAAACTTTTCCTCTATCCTTTTGGGCTCAGTACGAAGAACTTGAGAATTAAACAAGCAAGAGACACATTAAGTAGAAAAAGAAAGGTAAAATTTATATTGATGTTAATATTTTTACATGCACAGAGGCATCACAGAAACGTGAAAAACCTCAAGAAGTGGTCAGATTAAGGGGTCTATGGAACATTTCAACAAGGGCCAATAAATTGTAGGGGTGTCACAGTTGGTAAGAATCCATTTTCCAATGCAAGGTGTGGGTTTGATCCTTGGCTCAAGACAATCCCCTGGAGAAGGGAATGGCAACCCATTCCTGTATTTTTGTCTAGATAATTCCATGGACAGAGGAGCCTGGTGGGTTACAGTTCCTGGGGTTTCAAAGGAGTCAGACACAACTGAGTGTGTACATGCACAATAAATTCTGAAGTAAGTAGACAAAAGAAGAGGGATTTGGGTCTTCTAAGGCTGATAAATCATGTGAGAAAAAATATATATGAGAGAAACTGATGCTAAAAACTTGGCCTCTGTGCACCAGTGCCAAACCAAATCTCAGAGACAGAGTTTTGCGTGAGGTAGAAAAGAATAGTTTCATTGCTTTGCCAGGCAAAGGGGGACACAGTGGCTTGTGTCCTCAAAAATTGTCTGTCCCAACCTGGAGGGATTTGGTGAAACATTAGGAATGTTTCAAGGGCAGGGTTATTGATGAAGATCAGCATGTATATAGGGACTGGATTCCTTTATCTGGCTTTAGGTGGTCTCCTGATGAGCTGTGGTTCCTGAGGTTTTGGATGCTTCCTCAAGTAGTTAACATTTTCCATTTGTTGATGTTTTATTTCTGCAGTTGAGCTCAAAGATATTGTTATGTGTATCCCTTCAAGAAAAGCTATGACAAACCTAGACAGTGTATTAAAAAGCAGGAACATTACTTTGCCAACAAAGTCTGTACAGTCCAAGCTATGGTTTTCTAGCATTTATGTATGGATGTGAGAGTTGAACCATAAAGAAAGCTGAGCACAGGAGAACTGATGCTTTTGAACTGTGGTGTTGGAGAAGACTCTTGAGAGTTCCTTGGATTGCAAAGAGATCAAGCCAGCCAATCCTAAAGGAAATCAATCCTGAATATTCATTGAAGGACTGATGCTGAAGCTGAAGCTCCAATATTTTGACCACCTGATGTGAAGAGCTGATTCATTAGAAAAGACCTTGATGCTGCAAAAGATTGAAGGCAGAAGGAGAAGGGGACAACAAAGGACGAGATAGTTGGATGGCATCACAGACTCAATGGACATGAGTTTGAGCAAGCTCCGGGAGATGGTGAAGGACAGGGAAGCCTGGCTTGCTGTAATCCATGAGATTACAAAGAGTCGGACACGACTGAGTGACTGAACAAAAAATCCCTTGAAGGGGAACCAGGACCTTGCCCCAAGGTTGCACAATTGTTTCTCCACTGCTCCTCCCTTGTCTCTGCATACCCTCCCTGATTAGCAACTGTTTGAACCTGCCCTTTGGAACTAAAGCACTCAAGGAAGTTCAAGAAACAGGGGACACAGAAAGAATTTCAAGCCCAGGAGCCCCATAAGGTTCTACTCAGTTTCAGAGCTAATGGAAGTAAAGTGTTATTTTAGTCAGGTTTTTCTTTATGTGGACTCACCTTGGTGCCAGCTATCCAACTCTGATGGTAAGAATTGCTATCCTCATCTTGGTACAGGGTTTTTGGGAAGGAGTAGTTTGTGTGTGTGTGCTCAGTCATGTCCAACTCTTTGCACCCCCTACAGCCTGTAGCCCTCCAGGCTCCTCTATCCATGGGATTTCCCAGGCAGGAATCCTGGGAAATCACTCTGGTGAGTGGGTTGCCACTTCCTCCTAAAAGGGATCTTCCTGACCCAGGGACCAAACCCATGTCTCTTGGGTCTTCTACACTGTCAGGCAAGTTCTCTACCACTAGCACACCTGGGGGGAAGTTCATACTCTACTTTTAGGTAGAAGGGTGAGGACAAAGGACTTTTCTTGGATGTGCTGTTTCTCAGTTGCTTTCAGTTCAAAAAAATCAATAAGTCAAAGTAGCAAATTTGGGGTGGCGTATCCTGATCCCCTTCACAAAACAGTGAAGTGTCTTTATGCTCACTTTATAGATGAAAGCTCTAAAGCAATAAAAAGCTAGCAAATTTCCTCAGGATGGCTCTGGAACTATCTGGAACCAGGATTTAAACAAGAGGAACAAATATTTGAGTGTAAGTATTTGGAAGCATCATCACTTGGGGTTAAACTTTAGCAAAATGTTGTGAAATGCAGTTTGACACATATAAATCAGACAATCTCATTTTCCCCTATTGTTGTTTTGACCTTTCCCAGGAGCTTTTTTTCCCCAAGGTTATTTACTTTAACCCTTCTATCTGGAGCCACGCATCTCATTAAGCCCTTCTTTCTATCTACCATATTAGTCAAGGGAATTCCTTGATGGTCCAGTGTTTAGGACTCCACACTTCCGTTTCAGGGGCATAGGTTCTACCCCTGGTCAGGGAACTATGATTCTACGTGCTGCTAGATGAAGCCAAAAAAATGATATGAGTCAAACAAAACTATGCAGTTAAACAGGATTAAAAAAAGAAAGGAAAGAAAATCAGGTTTAAGATATGAGTTAATATAAATATCTAACCATTCATGGTGGGTTCTGATGTTATTTCATTTCTCTTTTTTCTTCTTTATCTTTCTTTTTTTTCTGAGAAAGGGGAAAGAAAGAAGAAAGAGTGCTGAGTGAATGTTAGAAATATTATAACACTAGTTAACTAGAAAAAGTTTTGATTTCCATTATGTCTATCAAGCCCTCATCCTATACATAGCCTTCAAACTTTCTATTCCAGAATTGATACATTGTAGTGCACTGGTTGCTTCAGATGCCTTCCTCTACTAAACTGTAATCTCCTAGCACGATTGTTTTTAAAAAAATATTTTTGGAATAAGGCAGTAAGTATCAATGCAATTTTAGTGAAATTACTAAAGGAAGTTCCTCAGTTTTCCTCTAGAGGCTTGATATTCAACCAAAGTAGTGGATTGAATGAATCAAAATGAGTCAATCTTGAATTGGGGTTATTAACATCTAGCTTCAAATGGAGGAGGAATTCTATCTCACAATGTTTCATTCATGTTTCATTAAGTGTTATCCACTTACCCACAAGGGATATGAACTCTCATTATTTGGTAACTTTTTCCCTAATATTGTTATATGCTCCAAGAGCCACAAAAACTGTGTTGGGTGGGTTCAGTTCAGTTCAGTCGCTCAGTCGTGTCCGACTCTTTGTGATCCCATGAATTACAGCATGCCAGGCCTCCCTGTCCATCACCAACTCCTGGAGTTCACTCAAACCCACGTCCATCGAGTCAGTGATGCCATCCAGTGATCTCATCCTCTGTCGTCCCCTTCTCCTCCTGCCCCCAATCCCTCCCAGGATCAGAGTCTTTTCCAGTGAGTAAACTCTGCATGAGGTGGCCAAAGTACTGGAGTTTCAGCTTTAGCATCATTCCTTCCAAAGAACACCCAGGACTGATCTCCTTTAGGATGGACTGGTTGGATCTTCTTCCAGTCCATGGGACTCTCAAGAGTCTTCTCCAACACTACAGTTCAAAAGCATCAATTCCTCAACGCTCAGCTTTCTTCACAGTCCAACTCTCACATCCATACATGACCACAGGAAAAACCATAGCCTTGACTAGACAGACCTTAGTCGGCAAAGTAATGTCTCTGCTTTTCAATATGCTATCTAGGTTGGTCATAATTTTCCTTCCAAGGAGTAAGCATCTTTTAATTTCATGGCTGCAATCACCATCTGCAGTGATTTTGGAGCCCCCAAAAATAAAGTCTGACACTGTTTCCACTGTTTCCCCATCTATTAGCCATGAAGTGATGGGACCAGATGCCATAATCTGAGTTTTCTGGATGTTGAGCTTTAAGCCAGCGTTTTCACTCTCCACTTTCACTTTCATCAAGGGGCTTTTTAGTTGCTCTTCACTTTCTGCCATAAGGGTGGTGTCATCTGCATATCTGAGGTTATTGATATCTCTCCTGGCAATCTTGATTCCAGTTTGTGCTTCCTCCAGCCCAGCGTTTCTCATGATGTACTCTGCATAGAATTTAAATAAGCAAGGTGACAATATACAGCCTTGACGTACTCCTTTTCCTATTTGGAAACAGTCTGTTGTTCCACATCCAGTTCTAACTGTTGCTTCCTGACCTGCATATAGGTTTCTCAAGAGGCAGGTCAGGTCGTCTGATATTCCCATCTCTTTCAGAATTTTCCACAGTTTATTGTGATCCACACAGTCAAAGGCTTTGGCATACTCAATAAAGCAGAAATAGATGTTTTTCTGGAACTCTCTTCTTTTTCAATGATCTATTAGATGTTGGCAATTTGATCTCTGGTTCCTCTGCCTTTTCCAAAACCAGCTTGAACATCTGGAAGTTCACGTTTCACGTATTGTTGAAGCCTGGCTTGGAAATTTTTGAGCATTACTTTACTAGCGTGTGAGATGAGTGCAATTGTGTGGTAGTTTGAGCATTCTTTGGCATTGCCTTTATTTGGGATTGGAATGAAAACTGACCTTTTCCAGTCCTGTGGCCACTGCTGAGTTTTCCAAATTTGCTGGCATATTGGTTGGGTTAGAGTAGTTTATTTTCACAATTTCCTTGACGGATGCATAGCTCAGAGAAGTAAAGTGAGCTGCCCAGTTCATCACAGTTCATCACCATGATTATCAAAATCATGCTCAGGTTTTTTAGAAAGAGCATCCGTGCTGCAAGCCAGAGTACCTGAAGCATAGCTGATGAGTAACTGAAATGTATTGAATTAATAAATCAACAAGTTAAAGCACAAGGGGTTTAAGTCCTAAAAATACACATAATTTCCCCCTTTATTTAAGCCATTGGCTTTATCCTCCCTGAAACAGTGGTAACAATTTGTCAATCAGAATCAACCCCCATCTTTGACCAGATGTGCAGGAGAGGAATGGGTACTTCTCTGAGAGACTTTTTCTAAAACAAAGGTCAAAACATTATCTACCTGAGGTCCTCCCCACCTTGCTTTTTTAATTTTTTTTTTTTTTTTTTACCTGCATGATTGGGCCTGAAGGATCTTAGTTCCCCAGCCAGGAATGGAACTTAAGCCCCTTCAGTGGAAGTGCTAGAGTCTTAACCACTGGACCACCAGGGAAGTCCCTTAGCTTATCATCTTTAATTGTTGTCAGTTTCTTTGATTTGACTCCAGGTTTCTCATCAGCGAACACTTGTCAGTAAGTCTCGCTCATGGGGAGATTGTTCATCAGAGGAGGACATGTAGTTTCTCTACCTTCCGCAGAGCACCAAACAACACCTGGGCCACCCCAATGATTGCAGAATCACAAGGAGGTCTCTTACCCTCTGTTGAGGTCCTTTAATGGACTGGAACCTGGTGGTCTGGAGTCGACTGATAAGAAAGTAAAGGAGTGAGAAAGAGGCTGATATTCCTTGGTTTATGCAGAAGCCAATAAAGCCCCTGGCACGGCGCTTGCTCTGTTCACAGAGGCCTCAGACGCCCTCTCGATGGGGTGAGGGTGCAGAGCGCCTTCTCGAGAGGGTCTTAGAAGCCCGAGCAGCAAAGTGAACACAGAGGATCTCTGTGCTCCAAAGAAATAGCCAGGGAGACAGAGAGAGAGAGAAAGCAAGACACAGGGACCAAAGCTCTGACAGAGCAAAGGTGTTTTAATCAACATGGTGTGGGCATATATACTGTAGTTATTCTCAGCAAAGATAAAGATTAAAACTCCAGACTTGCAAAACATAGGCGATCCATATTAAAGAGAGAGAGAGTTGTAAATAATCACTTTTACCATATGGTTCATAAAAAGGAAGAGGGTACTTATCACTGTTTAGAAAAACTAACAAAGGAAATGCCTGGATTCCTCAGCCCCCAGGAGAGGCTTGCCTCTCCTCTTAATTCCTGAGTATTCAGAAATTAATAAGGAACAGAGAATTCCTGACAGATCCAAAATAGCACACAGGAAGCCTCCTGTTAAATGCTTCCTGACGACCCTCAACTGATTTTCTGGGCTAAATTGCAAGGGAGGCAGAGTGATTGAAGAAAATGACAAAGCTATTGATTAGAACTTTCGCTCCCACTTCACAGCGTGGGTGGCCAACTTCAGCTTCCTCTGAGCGCTACTGCCTTCTCCCTAGGGTGTGCCCTTGTCTGCATAACACGCCTTCCCAAAGCATGACCAGGAGAAAACGAATCAGAGTAGGATTCTGAGCTGATGTTGTTCATCACTGAGTGTGATGAACCCTTTCCAAGGCTGGGAAAGACAACCAGGAGCCAAGGTTTCTCCAGAAGAGGAGAAGCTGTGCTCTCCTTCCTTCCCATGAAATCTTAGCCCAGCCCTTACCTCTATTTTTTGAGGTTTAGAATGATGTTGATTCTTGTCCTGCATCAGAATGATCATATTAGATGCATCAGCATAATAGGCAAAATTTGAGGCAAACGTTTGGCTCTGCTCAGAGAAGCCACATTTATGAAAGCTCAGTTAACAACAATTGGCCATTGGGGGAGGCAAAGAAAGCAAGTGAAGAGGCCCCTGTGGGATGAGGCTCTGTCTGCCTTTGACAGAAGGATGAGGAGGCTTCAGAGTCTGCAGGGAAATAAGTGCTGTGCTATCCAGCCTCAGAGGCCACCCCGTCAGGTCCAGACACATGGGCAACATGTCAGCACTTCCACCTGTCTCCAAAGGCACCCTCTTCACAGATGCTATAACTCCAATCACTTCAGTTTTTATGTGTTTCTTTAAGAATAGATGCATTGTTATTACCTTGTAATGGAACACCAGAAACACATCACTTTTACATCTCTCCCTTATCTAGAGTTCAAAGTATTGCAACAGAGTTCTATTTTTTTTTTTTTTTTCTGTAAGAAACCACGGCAGGTGACCCAGAGGTTTCCCCAGTGTGAAGAGTCAGGGGTTTGAAGATTTAACTCATGAACTAAATGTTCACATTAACCATCATGTCGGTTTGAAATGACCTGCTGTTGGAAAATGAACTGCTCTAATAGTTCAGAGCGAACACTGAGTTTTGTCAAAAATCTGTCACTTTCAGTGAGAATGAGGATGACATTTAAGGAGTCATTCTGCTCCTTGCTTTGCAGGTGTAGTTTCCGACACTGCCTATAAAATGAATCTGTGGAAGTAATCAAGACTATCTAATACCCAATGATGAAATAAAAGAATCACTCAAGAATTATTAGTTTGTTTTGCTACATACTCGTCAAAAAACAGGTTCCAACCTACTTTATTGATAATGGATGTCATCTATTTGGACTTAACTCTTTAATTTCATTTCTAGGAAACAAGGCACATGATTCTCTCTGAAAGTTCAATTACCAGCTGAAACCGCATTAGGTTTTTAAGCTGCTGAATTAAATTAGGTGCTTTGAAATAGTCATTGACTGAAGAGTTTAACATCAAGCTTTGAGAACACAGAGACATTTGCAGTGAATCAATAGTATTGGCAAAGCCATCTCCTGGCTTGCCTGCAAATAGTGAATCGCAGCTCCTATTCTTTGAAAATTAATGTGTTCTCACACTGGGAGTAAAATTGCCTCTTTTTCCCCTCAAATGTTCATCTTAAGAAATTAAATCTGAGAACAGGGAGAGGGCTATATTTTAGGGAAAGATGCCGCCAAACAGCCTCCAAACCCTGAAGTAGAGGCAGTGAGGCCTTCTTTGTTCAGTTCCTTTTCTTCAGGCTCCACCCCTAAGCATGCAGACCTTTCTGCTCTCAGGACCCACAGCCCCATTCTCCTCTCCCTCAGCTTGGGGACCCTCTGTGTCCTCTGGAGGAGCATGTGTTCCTTGATGGTTTTCCTAGGCATTCTGTTTCTGTTTTCAAATTATACCCCACCCCCACCTCACTTTCTGCTTCCTCCTAAACCTAACTTCCCTGAAGGTTTGAGCCTTTGAAGATACCAAAGAATGATTTGCAAGCCAGTTGCACTTTCTGCCCTGCCTCTAAATTGTTTAAAAGCAGAAAATACAAAGGGATAATATGCATTTACACACACACATCATATGCCAGCATATACACCACACATTTTACATATATTGGCTCATTTAAACCTCCTACAACCACATGAGAGAGTATTATCTCCATTTTATAAGTGAGAAAACTGAAGCTAAAGGATATTAAATTATTTGTCCAGGTTTAAAAAATAGTTCAAAGTAGAAGTAAGAATTCAAGTAAAAAAACCTCATCCCCAAGTCCATCTAATTAATCACTTGACTAAGCTTTGCCTAATGATAAGTTTTCTGAAGATAAAATAATGTGGTTCTTTATTTTACATAGATCTACTGAAACAGCAAGGGACTTCAGAAAGACCTGCCTTTTATTTATAGTTACGTAGAGTTTAAAGACATGATTAGTCCTGTTTCCCAGAGAAATTTAGGAAAAAGGACTTTAATGTGGATATAATAACATCCAATATTTTTTTTGAAAATTAGTCTTGAGACTTTTTGAGGACAGGGTTAACACTCCCCTTAAAAATGCTTAACACATCCCCTGTAAATAGTAAATAATAAATAGTAATCTATATTCCCACCTTTAAATAGATCTGGGCAATTGCTCAGTGAGGCTCATACAGGGCTCAGGGAGGAGGTACAATAATTATCTTGGGAAAGCAAATCTGTAAATATTCACTGCCAGAAAACCTTGTGCCTATCTTGAGGCACTAGTGCTTTTTTATTTTAGGAGGCTTCTCAACTATGCTGTTGATTCATAGGTGGCGCTAGTGGTAAAGATCCCACAGGAGACATAAGAGACAGGTTCGATCCCGCATCAGGAAAATCCCCTGGAGGAAGGCATGGCAACCCACTCCAGTATTCTTGCTTGGAGAATTTTGTGGACAGACAAGCCTGGCAGGCTATAGCTCATAGGATCACAAAGAGTCAGACAGGACTGAAGCAACTTAGCATGCATGCATGCATGCCTTGTGGTGTAGGTACCCCACTACCTTCCTGGGGTAGGTAGTCTGGTATCTATCCCAGGAAAATTCAGGGTAGAGTGGCAAAGCATAGAAAATTGTGACAACCCTTTAGAAAAGGGACTTAAATATATGTATCAGATTTGGGGGTGCTTCCCAGGTGGTGCAGTGGTAAAGAATCCACCTGCCAATGCATGAGATACAAGAGACCTAAGTTCAGTCCCTGGGTCAGGAAGATCCCCTGGAGAAGGAAATGGAAACCCACTGCAGTATTCTTGCCTGGGAAATCCCATGGGCAGAGGAGCCTGGTAGGCTACAGTGCATGGGGTCGTAAAGAGTAGGACACATATCAGAATTTATTTTTAAAATCCATTTCCTTTAACTCAGTAATTCTAAAAACTTTAGCCCTGATGGTCTTTGTTGTTGTTGTTGTTGTTGATGATGGTCTTTTAATGAGTCAACTTTGCTAAGCTGCTGCTGCTGCTGCTAAGTCGCCTCAGTCGTGTCTAACTCTGTGCGACCTCATAGACGGCAGCCCACCAGGCTTCCCCATCCCTGGGATTCTCCAGGCAAGAACACTGGAGTGGGTTGCCAGTTCCTTCTCCAATGCATGAAAGTGAAGAGTGAAAGTGGGTCAGTCCTGTCCGACCCTTAGCGACCCCCTGGACTGCAGCCTACCAGGCTCCTCCATTCATGGGATTTTCCAGGCAAGAGTGGGTTGCCATTGCCTTCTCCTGCTAAGCTGCAGTCCTCAGTTATTCATAAACACTTATACAAATGTTGCCATGAAGGTTTTTTTTTTTTTTAAGATGTGATTAAAGTAAAAACAATCAATTGACTGTAAGTAAAAGAGATCATCTTAGTCCACGGGGTCACAAAGAGTAGAGCGTGACTGAATGGCAAACACTTCACATGTTTTATCTGGTGGGGATTTTTAGGACTTCCCTGGTGGCTCAGATGGCAAAGCGTCTCCCTACAATGCAGGAGACCTGGGTTCAATCCCTGGGTCTGGAAGATCCTCTGGAGAAGGAAATTGCAGCCCACTCCAGTACCCTTGTGGTAGACTATAGTCCATGGGGTCGCAGAGTCGGACACAACCGAGCGACTTTCACTTCCCTTCCCTTAGGACTTTGAGCCCAGAAGACAGCATCTCAAGTAACCCTGAGAGAATTTCTCCAAGGAGGTGAGGGGAGGAGCCAGGTTATATATTAATAGAACTTTTGCAACAAAGGGCAGGTTATTGTTAACTAAAGAAAACCCAGGTTAAGGAATTTAATACTTTATCATGTATGGGAACATGCCAGAGTTTGCACTTACTGAAATCATTCCTATATGAACCTCAACTCTCTGGTGCCAGTTTCTTTGTGTTTTCACATCCTGAGTTTTCTCAAGGCTCACCAGCTCACCATCCATGGTGGCTAATAATTGCTGATGAATGTGACATCCTTTGTTTACTCATATGGCAGGAAATTGTCCATTTCTCACCTGCAATTCCATACTGGGCTGGCTGGCCTCCACGGGGTGAGTCAGATCCTTACAATAAATCCCTTGGTAAACATGTCCTACTGCTTCTGCTTCATATGGTAAGCCCTGACTGATACTATAAAAGAAATAATCTGAAATTTGTGAAACTTTGACATACTAAAGTTACCATGAGATCTTTGTTATAATAGCAAACTTAAATGTGCCCTAGTGGCTCAGATGGTAAAGAATTTGTCTGCAGTGCAGGAGACCCTAGGTTCGATCCCTGGAACAGTAAGATCCCCTGGAGAAGGGAATGGCTATCCTCTCCAGTATTCTTGCTTGGAGAATTTCATGGACAGAGGAGTCTGGCGGGCAGCTACAGTCCTTGGTGTCCCAAAGAGTTGGACATGACCTAGAAACTAAAACTTTCACTTCATTATGAATTCAACTACAGTAATTATGGCACAGTTACTTGTTGTAATTACATGTCTGAAACTGTGATAATATCATAAGAAAACATGTTTAAGTATAAAATGCAGGATAGAAACTATAGGGAGTATGGGCCCAGTTATGTAAAAGTGTATCCAAAAAAAAAAAAAAAGAGCCTAGAAAAAAACTTGTATTAAGAGAGGCTGTCTTTGGGAGGTAGAATTATTTATTTTATTTTAAACTGAGACAAAAACAGAGAACTTTTAATCCTTTAAAAAAAAATCTAGCAGTTTATGCTGTGCATTCTTTCAGAATTAAGGATATATTCAAATATACATAATTTTAAAACTAGTGCTTTAAATTCATGGGCATTTTTCCAAGAAATCTAGTGCTTTAAGATTTTATGCAATGTTAATATATTCTTACATAATACACAAACTTGGATAACTTTACTGTAAATCTGGTGGGGTACTTGATTCTAGAACCAACAACATAAATAAGATGAAACCAGGAATCATTGTAAACAAAGGGATGAGGGCTCTAAAGTTTCAAATGTTAACAACTTGCTTTTATTTAAGTCATACATTGTGATACATTCTGTAGAGTGCTAGGAAAGGCCTACTATAACTAGCACAACCTGTCAGAAGAATATACACATAAAAAGCACAGAAAAGATTGTTACTACAATTCTGCTTGCTGAATAGTTGCCTGAAATTAAATTTTGAGCTAGATATCTTTCTGTCAAAATGAACCATAATTTTAGCAGATGTTATAATAAGAATATATTTTAACACTTGTGTATGTTTCTAGGCAAAAATGTATATATGACGAATGTTTCTCACAAGCCCATGCCCCCCTCACCCCACCATCTGTGTGTGCACATGTCTAAATATGTCTTCCCTCTCTTAATCTGTCTCTGAAAATCAACAGTTTTTGTTAGAAAAAGAGTCAGGAAAGAAATAAAAAGAGAGAGATGGAATCATGATTATACACCCATGAGATTTTTTCAGCTGTTAAATCTGATTGTGTACAGAAATGAGGTATAAAGAGAATTTTCTGTCTTCTAGGATTTTTCCAACAGGGATAAAAACTCAGCAACATGCCTTAGTTCAAGCTTCCACATTCAGTTATTGATCGTCTAACCTCTTAGCATGTCTTAAACATGCTTTATGCATACATTTAAATAGACATTGAGTCTAACCACTACAGTGGAAACCATTGTTTTATGTTATGTTGCATTTTATGTGTAAGAACCCATCTTTTCTATCGTGAATGTATGTACTGTGAAAATACACGTGTATATTCAGAAGGATAATGACATTTTGATAGGTTACCTTTGAAAATATATACTTGAAAGTCACAAGAATGTGGATGCCAAATACAGGGTCAATGGCTTTCCTTTTCTGCTTGCCTTGTGTCTCTAGATCTGGAGTGCCTCCAGATTGTCAAATTTGAAAGGAAGTCAAACTTCGGGGATTCTGAGGTCAGATGGCAGGGTTTACATGAGGGACATCCTCCAATATGTGTGTGCACCTCCCTTCCCCACCCTCCAGGGGGTAAGAGCTTCTTTGGAAAAGGAGAACATCCTGGGGAGGCATGCTCTTTAGCCAACAGTCCTCAGTGCTATGAGGTCACAATCATAACTTCATAAAGAAATGCTGGAAGAAGTCAGTAAGGTTTGGCAATGTGCTGTGGGCATATGAGCTTGTTAGGGAAAACATGTAGTGACTGTGAAGAGTTGATGACAATTCTGGATACTCTTCCTCGAAGCATCTGTTTTCATTTATATTCAGTTGTTCATCTGCTATTCATTCAGGAAGGATTTTTAGTAGCTTAGATATATATAAAAACAGTTGAACAGTTGAATCTATCAGTTCAGTTCAGTTCAGCCGCTCAGTCGTGTCCGACTCCTCGCGACCCCATGAATCGCAGCACGCCAGGCCTCCCTGTCCATCACAAACTCCCGGAGTTTACCCAGACTCATGTCCATCGAGTCAGTAATGCCATCAAGCCATCTCATCTTCTGTCGTCCCCTTCTCCTCCAGCCCCCAATCCCTCCCAGCATCAGAGTCTTTTCCAGTGAGTCAACTCTTCTCATGAGGTGGTCAAAGTATTGGAGTTTCAACTTCAGCATCAGTAATTCCAATGAACACCCAGAACTGACCTCCTTTAGGATGCACTGGTTGGATCTTCTTGCAGTCCAAGGGACTCTCAAGAGTCTTCTCCACACCACAGTTCAAAAGCTTCAATTCTTCGGCGCTCGGCTTTCTTCACAGTCCAACTCTCACATCCATACATGACCACTGGAAAAACCATAGCCTTGACTAGACAGATCTTTGTTGGCAGAGTAATGTCTCTGCTTTTTAATATGCTATCTAGGTTGGTCATAACTTTCCTTCCAAGGAGTAAGCGTCTTTTAATTTCATGGCTGCAATCACTGTCTACAGTGATTTTGGAGCCCCTCAAAATAAAGTCTGACACTGTTTCCACTGTTTCACAATCTATTTGCCATGAAGTGATGGGACCAGATGCCATGATCTGAGTTTTCTGAATGTTGCACTTTAAGACGACTTTTTCACTCTCCTCTTTCACTTTCATCAAGAGGCTTTTTAGTTCCTCTTCACATTCTGCCATAAGACTGGTGTCATCTGCATATCTGAGGTTATTGATATTTCTCCCAGCAATCTTGATTCCAGCTTGTGCTTCTTCCAGCCCAGCGTTTCTCATGATGTACTCTGCATAGAAGTTAAATAAGCAGGGTGACAATATACAGCCTTGACGTACTCCTTTTCCTATTTGGAACCAGACTGTTGTTTCAAATCCAGTTCTAACTGTTGCTTCCTGACCTGCATATAGGTTTCTCAAGAGGCAGGTCAGGTGGCCTGGTATTCCCATCTCTTTCAGAATTTTCCACAGTTTATTGTGATCCACACAGTCAAAGGCTTTGGCATACTCAATAAAGCAGAAATAGATGTTTTTCTGTAACTCTCTTGCTTTTTCCATGATCCAGCAGATGTTGGCAATTTGATCTCTGGTTCCTCTGCCTTTTCTAAAACCAGCTTGAACATCTGGAAGCTCACAGTTCACATATTGCTGAAGACTGGCTTGGAGAATTTTGAGCATTACTTTACTAGCATGTGAGTGAGTGCAATTGTGTGGTAGTTTGAACATTCTTTGGCATTGCCTTTCTTTGGGATTGGAATGAATACTGATCTTTTCCAGGCCTGTGGCCACTGCTGAGTTTTCCAAATTTGCTGGCATATTGAGTGCAGCACTTTTACATCATCTTTCAGGATTTGAAATAGCTCGACTGGAATTCCATCACCTCCACTAGCTTTGTTCATAGTGATGATTCCTAAGGCCCACTTGACTTCACATTCCAGGATGTCTGGCTCTAGAAGAGTGATCACACCATCATGATTATCTGCTTCATGAATATCTTTTTTGTATAGTTCTTCTGTGTATTTTTTTGCCACCTCTTCTTAATATCTTCCGCTTCTGTTAGGTCCATACCATTTCTGTCCTTTATTGAGCCCATCTTTCATGAAATGTTCCCTTGGTATCTCTGATTTTCTTGAAGAGATCTCTAGTCTTTCCCATTCTGTTGTTTTCCTCTATTTCTTTGCACTGATCGCTGAGCAAGCCTTTCTTATCTCTCCTTGCTATTCTTTGGAACTCTGCATTCAGATGCTTGTATCTTTCCTTTTCTCCTTTGCTTTTCACAGCTATTTGTAAGGCCTCCTCAGACAGCCATTTTACTTTTTTGCATTTCTTTTCCATGGGGATGGTCTTGATCCCTGTCTCCTGTACAATGTCATGAACCTCTGTCCATAGTTCATCATGCACTCTATCAGATGTAGTCCCTTAGGGATTTGATTTAGGTCATACCTGAATGGTCTAGTGGTCTTCCCTACTTTCTTCAATTTAAGTCTGAATTTGGCAATAAGGAGTTCATGATCTGAGCCACAGTTAGCTCTTGGTCTTGTTTTTGCTGACTGCATTGAGCTTCTCCATCTTTGGCTGCAAAGAATATAATCAATCTGATTTCGGTGTTGACCATCTGGTGATGTCCATGTGTAGAGTCTTCTCTTGTGTTGTTGGAAGAGGGTGTTTGCTATGATCAGTGCGTTCTCTTGGCAAAACTCTATTAGCCTTTGCCCTGCTTCATTCCATATTCC
Organism: Ovis canadensis; assembly: GCF_042477335.2. Classification (NCBI taxonomy): domain Eukaryota; kingdom Metazoa; phylum Chordata; class Mammalia; order Artiodactyla; family Bovidae; genus Ovis; species Ovis canadensis. Next base: position 106,944,515 of record NC_091246.1, read on the forward strand.
AAGGCCAAATCTGCCTGTTACTCCAGGTGTTTCCTGACTTCCTACTTTTGCAAGTTAATAATATAGTCAATGAGAAAAAGGTAAGGCAGAGTTCACTGTATATGTATGTGTATCTGTGTGCATATATATAAATATATTTGGCAATTTTCCCTTTTAATTGTAACATTACTTTTATTTATACTAAAACTAATTATGAATAATAATGTTGTTAGTTTCTGAGGCAAGTCGCCATTCAGGTCTTTGATTCTCAACCTACAGTTTTTACGTTCTGAAGGTGCACAGTTCTGTGCCCAGAGAAAATGTGGCTTTTTTATCCTGAAGCATTAGATAAACTCTCTTTTATCTAAGGCATTGTTTTTAATGTGAAGACAAATAAGGTTATAAGGTTACTGTATTAAGTAGAATTCAAAATTCATTTTAAATAAAACTCTTGGACCACTTCAAGTTACACCCTTAGACTCTAGGGTTACACTTGTCATTCACTCATTCATTCTTAAACAGAATACCAAAGGCGCAAAACATGGAAAGAAAATCATTGGTAAATCGAACTTCATTAAAATGAAAAGCATTTGTTTGTTTTAAAAAAAAAAAAAAAACAAACAAACCACTAAGAAAATAAAGGAAAGCCGAAAACAGGAAAAATATATATATATTCATGACACACATGCCAGAGGGAGAACTTGTAACCAGGGTACAGAAAGAACACTTACAATTTAATAAGAAGATACACAACTCAAAAAGTGCCAAATTGTTTCCCAACTTGGTTGTGCAAACCCCCCACCCCCACCCCACAGTGTATGAAAGTCAAGTTACTTATTAACTGTGTGATCTTTGGTCAGTCACCACACCTCACTGACTCAGTGATAAAAGTACAATGCAAAAACAGTCGCCATGAAGCTACCTCCAAGAAGTGAGGTCTTTCCCCCAAACTTTGGAACCTGGCAGGCATTGTGACTTGTACTGACCAACAGAAAGCTCTAGAAATAAGCCTAAGCTAGTTCCCAGCCTGGGCCCCAGGAGGTCTTGAAGATTCCACTCTGCAGTTTTGGGGACTCGAGGGGTTCCATGAACAAACCTGAGTTACCAGGTTAAAGAAGAGCCCTGATATCTCAGCTAAGGCCTTTCTAGACCAGGAAGCTTCAGACTCACTTGTGATCACAAGTTCATGTCTCTGTCAGATCACCTAGACCAACTTAAGATCAAGAACTGGGCAGTGAAGTCCTGTCCAGTTCACCATGTACAGAATCACATTTGGAGTTGATAGTATATGCTGATAATTTTGGAGGTGGTTTGTTAATCACATAATTGATTGAGATACCTCACAGTGAGATTGGATAACATAAGCATCTATCTAATAGGACTGTGAAGGTGAAGGTGAAAGTGAAGTCGCTCAGTCGTGTCCGACTCTCTGCGAGCCCGTGGACTGTATCCTACCAGGCCCCTTTGTCCATGGGATTCTCTAGGCAAGAATACTGGAGTGGGTTGCCATTTCCTTCTCCAGGTGATCTTCCCAACCCAGGGATCGAACCCAGGTCTCCCACATTGGAGGCAGACGCTTTAACCTCTGAGCCACCAGGGAAGCCCAATAGGACTGTAGGAAGATTTTTTAAATTAACTTTTTTATTGGAGTATAGTTGATTTTATAGTATTGTGTTAGTTTCTGCTGTACAGCAAAGTGAGTCGGTTATGCATATACATATATCCCCTCTTTTTTAGACTCTATTCCCATATAAGGAATAGAGTAGCAGAGTATTGGCTAGAGTTCCCTGTGCTGTACATTTCAGTTCAGTTCAGTCGCTCAGTCGTGTCTGACTCTTTGCAACCCCATGAACCGCAGCAGGCCAGGCCTCCCTGTCCATCACCAACTCCCAGAGCCCACCCAAACCCATGTCCATTGTGTCCGTGATGCTATCCAACCTTCTCATCCTCTGTCGTCCCCTTCTCCTCCTGCCCTCAATCTTTCCCAGCATCAGGGTCTTTACAAATGAGTCAGCTCTCCACATGAGGTGGCCAAAGTATTGGAGTTTCAGCTTCAACATCAGTCCCTCCAATGAACACTCAGGAGTGATCTCCTTTAGGATGGACTGGTTGGATCTCCTTGCTGTCCAAGGGACTCTCAAGAGTCTTCTACAACACCACAGTTCAAAAGCATCAATTCTTCGGTGCTCAGCTTTCTTCACAGTCCAACTCTCACATCCATACATGACTACTGGAAAAACCATAGCCTTGACTAGATGGACCTTTATTGGCAAAGTACTGTCTCTGCTTTTTAAATACACTGTCTAGGTTGGTCATAACTTTCCTTCCAAGGAGTAAGCGCCTTTTAATTTCATGGCTGCAATCACCATTTGCAGTGATTTTGGAGCCCAGAAAAATAAAGTCTGCCACTGTTTCCACGGTTTCCCCATCTATTTCCCATGAAGTGATGAGACTGGATGCCATGATCTTAGTTTTCTGAATGTTGAGCTTTAAGCCAACTTTTTCACTCTCCTCTTTCACTTTCATCAAGAGGCTCTTTAGTTCCTCTTCACTTTCTGCCGTAAGGGTGGTGTCATCTGCATATCTGAGGCTATTAATATTTCTCCCAGCAATCTTGATTCCAGCTTCTGCTTCCTCCAGCCCAGCGTCTGTTGTTCCATGTCCAGTTCTAACTGTTGCTTCCTGACCTGTATACAGGTTTTTCAAGAGGCAGGTGAGGTGGTCTGGTATTCCCATCTCTTTCAGAATTTTCCAGTTTATTGTGATCCACACAGTCAAAGTCTTTGGCATAGTCAATAAAGCAGAAATACTGTGCTGTACAGTAGGTCCTTATTAGTCATTATTCTTGGGAGTTATTTTTTCTTTTTCTTTTTAATTGGAGTATTCTTGGGAAATTTAAATGAGATCATACATGTAATCCTCTCTGCCCAGTCAGAGTCACTCAACTATGTTAGCCACGATAATTGCTATTATCATAATCTTTATCTTGTGTGGGAGGGAGCTTTTTCAAAAGTCTTGGCACTTTTGTGACTCATGTTATAACCTAAGAAACTTCCCACTTTGAGAAAAAATGTCATTATGAGCTATGGTGTAGCCCTTGTATAACACTAGCTGAAAATTAGTCTTCCTGACAAGGAAAGTGGAGGCACTGCTCCAGAGGATGGCTGTTTAATGCAAATATGTTGCTGGTTAAGAGAGGAAGAAACACTGTGGTTCTTCTCCCTGTTAATCTATCAGCTTATGCATGCATGCTAAGGAGCTTCAGTCGTGTCTGACTCTTTGTGACTCTATGGACTGCAGCCCACCAGGCTCCTCCATCCATAGGATTTCCCAGGGAAGGATATTGGAGTGGGTTGCCATTTCCTTCTCCAGGAGATTTTCCTAACTCAGGATCAAACCCTGGTCTCCTGCATTGCAGGCAGTCTCCTGCATTGCTGGAGTATTCTTTACTGACTGAGCCACCAGGGGAGCCACAATAGAGGCTGATCAAACACTAATTCTTTTTAAATCTTCCCTTTAATTTTTTTGCATCATTTCCAAAATTTTACAAAGTCTTTCTCAGAAGTACATTAACTGCTATACTAACAAGTGTTAATGTAGTTCCTGTCTTTCCCCGAAAGGACTATAAAAACTTGCAAGGCTTTTAGGATTTAAGGCATGGATAGAAATACTCAACCCAGGTGTTTCTAAATCAACTTCCACCATCTCAAACGATGCTGTACTTGAACAGGTCTGGCAAAATGTCTTAGAACGTCATCTGTGTTTGTATCAAGTTATGTTACGTCCAGAATAAATGCATAAAATAAAGCAAAGCCTGCTGACATATTTATTTTCAGGACACTTCTGTCATATGAACTTTATAATCATATTTGAAAATCCAGCTGTAGAAAGGTATGTGTACTAGATGAATGGCTGTTGGTCATTTGCCAGACCACAAAATTGAACTGCATATAGTAAAGAAAATTACAAACCAATGTTGGAGCAGTTCATCCTTTCAAGTCAAATTCTTCAATTAATCACCTAATTGCTGTCAATATCAATATAATAACCCTTCTAACACCTATTAAAAATAAAAAAAGACTACAACATTTTTCTGAAATCTTGCTAAAAGTGATTTCTGGCTTTTAAAAGCCTTATCTAAAGTGTTTATATAAATATAAATGTCCTCTGTGGCCAATGTAATCAATTTTCCATTTTCAGTAAATTCCAGAGAACTCTGCCCTCTGCAAGAAGTGTTGGCTGGATATCCTGGTGGACTGGTTTTACTAGCAAAAGTGTTCGTTACAGAGGAATGTCTCCATGTGGGATAGACTTCAATTCCAGGAAGGCGACAGGTTCAAGCATAAGTATTATTTCTACCCAATTAAGAACAAAATTGTGTTTATTACCCCCAAAATACATTGCTTGAGCCGGGATTTATGGATCTGCATAACTGGACTAATTTTCTTTTTTAGGCTGAGACACTTTCTGGTGGTAGCCCTATGCTTTGAGCAAACATATGAACCAGAACTCTAAGTGGGTTATGGTTAATGCATACATCGCCGGAGATCTTTGGCAGTTCAAACATGAAACACATAAAATCTCTGCCACTTTGAGACCCAAGACCACTTGGGGAGATATTCTCTGTTTTAAATATGGTCATAAAAATGAAAGTGAATTTTATTTGATGAGAATGACGTGAAAAAAAAATTATACATTAGGTATTTGAGGAGTCAGTAAATGGGCTGAATGGAGCCAAGGCCTATTACATGTGGTCTAAGGAAATGTGTTTACAAGATGCGAGTGATGCAATTAATAGAATGGATCTAGCGCTGCCAATGCTGCAGGCTCTCAGGCTAAGCAAATGGTATCCCCGTTATATTCCCCTTCCATCCTTTGCCACTGCTTTCTCCTACTCCACTAAAATGAATGCCATGGTGCAGCTCAGAATATATTACCACACCAGGAGGAGCAATCTTAGATACAAGGACTCAATCTGTTTTCTCCTTGTTGCTCTAGCTTCTGTGAATACTACCAACCCTACGTGTGTGCTCAGTGGCTCAGTCTTGCCCAACTCTTGGTAACCCCATGGACTGTAGCCACCAGGCTCCTCTGTCCATGGGATTTCCCAGGCAAGAATACTGGAGTGGGTTGCCATTTCCTCCTCCAAGGGATCTTCTCAACCTAGGGGTTGAACCTCCATCTCCTGCATTGGCAGGCGGGTTCTTTACCACTGAACCACCTGGGAATCTTTACCAACCCTACAGAACTATCCTATTTGCCCTGCCCAGCTTTTTCCTAGTCTTCACTGTTGAACTACATTTTAATTCCTACTTCTTCAGCCTATGTTTGTCCCTTTCACTATTCTGGTTACACAGTCCTTTACATTTGTGTGGACTTAGTTGAGGATGGGAGGAAAGTAAGGATGGGTGTTTTGTCATATCTGAATATTTTTCTAGCAATCTTGCCCAAATTTTGTATTTTTGTATTGTAAAGTCAATGAAAATATGTGAGTGAATGAAGCACTTTTTCTATTCGAAGAAAGCATGTATTTCCTTGCCTGTGGGGCCTTCCACCCCGTTCACCACAACAAAGGTATAGGTAAGTTATAAACACACATGATGAATATGGGTGAGGGGCCATCAGCAGGGGTTTTCATGAGCTGGTGGAAAATGGAAATCAGATGGACAAGGATGATGCTACAGGAAGGAAAAGCGGAGGGTGAAGGTCCACCTACTGAGAGACTTACTGCTGAAGAAGGGGCTCCGGGTTTAGTGGAGGAGCTCCCCTAAAACATCCGAGTGCAGCAAGGGAAGGGAGACATGGGTTCCCAGAAATGAAGAGGCAACCCAGGAGAGGGACCCGGGAGAGTCCAGGACGAGCTGGATGGAGGAGGCCTAGAACGCAGCCGGCCGGGGTGGGAACAAGAGGATGGGACACTCCATGTGGGAAGGTTCTAGGAAACAGAAAACACAATACAAGAGATTAAAATAGTGTATAAACAGATTAGCAGGATGGGTACATAGCACTTAAGAATGCTAATTCTTCCTATTCCATAATAGGTGGTCGAGTGATAAAATCAAAAGTAGACCAAATGAGCAAAAACTAACCTGATTATTTACAAATACAGTTAAAACACCGGAGAAAGACTTAAAATGGTCAAGATATTTTCCTCTGGGGAGTGGGGCTCAGGTGAAGAGCTGTAGGGATAAGAAGCCTCAGCAATCATTTTAATCTAATTTAAAAAATAGTAAATACAATGATGACATCATAATATAATAGTATAATAATATAGGTATTGATACTAATTAGTAGAGATCTACAAAGTGAATATATTCAATTAAGGCAAGTGTATACTTAAAAACTCCTATAGAAAATATAACTTTTGTGAACATAAAGTCAGAAATAGATACCAATTACCGTAATCACTGCATATCTTAAAAACTTATCCCAAGGAAATAATATGTACCATCAAAGATGTACATGTAGGAAGGCTTATATGGGCACTTCTTCTATTTAGGAACTTTATAAACCAGTAAAATGGACAATAGAGAAATTATTTAAAAGATTATGGTATCATGCCCAGCACATTGAAGGTCAAATGACTGTTAAACTTCTAGGACAGAATAGTGTGAAAAATCCATATTTTATATTCAGAAATATAATAACATGGAAAATGATCACTAGTCCCATGAAAAAATTAAAATTATATCTGAAATATAATCTCCATTTAATAACTCACACAATTCACATGAATGTGCACATAGAAAAATAAAAAAGATAACACCAAAATATTAACAAAGTTTAAGGTGCTCTTTGTACTTTTTTTTTAAGGGCATAAATTTATTTTTTTTCTAATTTTATTTTTTTTTTACTTTACAATACTGTAATGGTTTCAAAATGAGGAGAAAATGAACATGTGGTACTTTGAAAATGTGAAAATCAGAGAGTGCTATATAGTAAAATAAAACCATAAAAGATTGTATTTCTTACATAGTCATTTTAATAAGAAGCATGAAAGCTGAAACTATAATAAGTTTTCTTATCTAAAAAATTTGTGTTTGCATATTCTTTTTGACCTCAGGGTAGAGGATGTTATTTGTAACTCATCCAAACTCATCTTTTAAAGTTTAACAAGACAGTTCAGTAGTCTATTTTTACTATAAATCTATCTTGAGCAAGAATGTTGATAACCTGAAGGTTAACATATATTCATTAGCATTTTTTTTACTAAGTCAGAGAACAACATAATCCAAACAGTCTTATCCTTTCTCTAAACTTAAAAAAAAAAAAAAAGGCAAAAAGTCATGGACTACCTTTTGAACTTTTCCCTTCAGTTTCTCATAACAGCTTTCATTTTCCCATGAGTACAGTACATTCTTAAAGCTATAAAGTGTGAGAACATTATCCTGAAAGCAAAATGTTATTGTTAAACTACCAGATATATTTTAACACTGACTACTTTATAACTTTGAAGATACACTGAAAACAATTTAAAAACACATGTCTCCTTTAACTTTAGCTTTTACAACTTAAAATCAACTAAAACTGGACCAAGAGGGGAAGAGGTAGCAACTTATCTGAACATTCTTAGGACCAGCTCTTTTTAAAATGTAATTTTTTTGTGTGTTTGAGAAAAGTGCTTTCCTGTGTATTCTCCTACTCCTCCTGATTTACTTTCCTGATAAAATGGGAAGTATAGTTGTCACAGGGTTTCCCCAGTGACTCAGTGGTAAAGAATCTGCCTGAAATCGAGGAGATGCAGGTTCAATCCCTGGATCGGGAAGATTCCCTGGAGAAGAACCCACTCCAGTATTGCAACCCACTCCAGTATTCCTTCCTGGGAAATCCCATGGACAGAGGAGCCAGGCAGGTTACAGTCCATGGGGCTGCAAAGAGACATGACTTAGTGACTAAACAACAACATAGTTGTAATAATTCTTTACATCCTAATCTTAAACGTTAAAGGCTCACTGTTGTTATTGTTCTTAAATGATGGTTTGGACCTGAAAATTTAAGAACAATTGATACCTTCCATGTTGAAGCTAATCTGCTTGAGTTGTGTAACTGTATCTTTTACATGTGTCAAAGTATTAGGGTTAAGAAATCATATATATCAAATAGTTCTTGTCATGAGAAAATAAAGAAATGAGGTTGATTTTTCAAAAGTTACACATAATTTTCTGGGTACGTCATTACACCCATAAGGTCTCTAATAATAGCAGTGTACTGTTTCATGGCAGTGAAAATCCACAAAGAGACCTGGCTTTGCAAGAAGCTTCCTTCAGCATCTTAAATGCTGTGAACACATACCTTCCTCTGTGGGTTCCACATGGCAGCTTTTCACTCAGGCACAAGCAAGTATATCAACTCCAGAGCCACACCCTCACATCACACTGAACAGAGTTAAGAGTCTTTTCTGGTAGCTATGGAGGCAAGGGAAGGAAACTCGTCTTCCCCAGAAGACCAAGTTCTTTGCCTACAGTTGAGTGGCCTGCTCATCTGTCAATCAGTGTCTGGGAATCAGTAGAATGAGTTATAAGGCAAGTGGGCTTATACCTGAAGTCATTTTGCTTGAGGCTTAGGGCTTCCCTGGTGGTTGTATGGTAAAGAATCCCCTGCTAATGCAGGAGACACAAGAGATGCAGGTCAAGAATACCCCCTGGAGAAGGCAATGGCAACCCACTCCAGTATTCTTGCCTGGAAAATCCCATGGACAGAGAAGCCTGGCAAGTTACAGTCCATAGGGTCACAAGAGTCAAACATGACTTAGTGAGTAAACAACAACAACACATGGCTCAGAAAGGGAAAGTATTGTTACCCACTAGGAAATTTGGGTAAATCCCCCAAAGAAAGTTAAGCGTGAGAGCAGACAGCAAATGTGTCTACAATCCCCACCACCATTAAGTAGATTATTCCACATTAATAATTACTTATTCACTTTTCAGAGAAAACAAACAAAATGAAAAGACAAACAAAAAACAACAACAAAAACCCCAACCAATTTTATGGTCTTTAATTCCAAAACCAAAATGAACAATGTCATGGTTTTGACTTGAAGATAGGCCCCAGTTGATGAATCCATGCACAAAGGTTGCCTTTTGATATCACTGGGAGAACAGAGGAAACAGGGCCAGTCCCAGGACATAGCAGAGACCATCTTTAAGTAGTTCAAAGAAAAAGGGCTGTAGTTGAGTCTTTTAGAACTTTGTAAAACCACTGCCAGAAAACTGATTGCTACTATGAAGCAACTAAATCACTGAGGTAGACATTATACTAAATTGGTATCAACCAGTATAAAGGAGCCCAGTCAACAAATCAAAATATTTATCTGAAGTGATCTGTTGGATGTTATTTATCCTGCTGGACCCACTGGAGACAGGGCGCTTTAAAGTGACTCCATGGGACTGCTGTCAAAGCTGTCAGGTGATTATCACCTATCCAAGGCAGAAACACCCTTTCTTCCTTATCCAGTCAGTGTCTCTCTCTTCTGTCCCCTCTTCATCTCCAATGCTCTTTCTTTACCTTCAGCCTCGTTTCTCTCCTGGACCCTGTAAGCATTCTCTAACTAGTCCCCCAGCCTCCAGCTTTGCCCTCTCCTTGTTCCTCCTCAAACACTACCAGGGACATCTTCCTAAAATAATATTCTAGTCCTCGTGGCTTCCCATTGTTTCTCAAGATAAAGCTCCTTAGGATAATATATAAGATTCTACCTCTTCAGCCTCAGTTGTCACCAGTGGTTACTATTTTTGTTGGCAATTTGATGAAATGTTACTATAAATACTATGAATATCCTTATAAATTCTGTCAATACTTATGAGGGAATTTATCTGAGGTATATGCTGCGGGGCAGCATTGCTACTTCATAGGACACGCACATCTTACAAGTTTTTTGCCAAACTGTCTGCAAAGTCATTGTACTGACTACACTTCAATCAGATATTTAAGACTTGGTTGACCACACCCTTAATAAAACTTAGTAATGACAAAATTTTGCACATTGACTGTATTTTTTTATTGTATATTGCTCATTCAGGATGTCTTTTCTCAGTAACTCATCTTTTGTATTCTATTGGAATATTTATTTAGGGATGTTCCTTTTAGATGCTGAATACTAACTTGTTGGTTATTCCTACTAAAAAAAATTCTGCTTTGTCATCTCACATCTTATTTTGATAGACTGAAATATTTTTAAGGGATTCTCAAATTTGTATTTCAGTGGTAAAAATCACATTTGTAAGAATAAAATTTACAAATGGAGACAGAGGCATCAGCTGGGAGTCATGGGGGACGAGTGCTCAGATTTCCTGGGGCTCCTCTCACGGTTTCTGTGCTTCCTACCAAAGTCTTCCAGGAACTTCTGGAACCTCCACGGGTTCCATAGTGCCCAGTTTGAGAACCAGTACCCTAGGGCAAACTTCCCTTCACAGGAGAAGAAACCAAGCTCAGAGGTTGAGCTATCTGCCCCAAGAACTCTGATGGTGGCTTCCTCCACCACAGCTATCAGGAAGGAAAGGCTGGGGAAATATGCCTGCACAGTGGCCTTGGTCTCAGAGGATCGCCCTCCTTCTCCAGCACGGTCACTCCTGTAGTTTGGCTTCCAGGTGTGTGCAACCTGAGGGCTTCAGGCAGTGCTGCTCCAGAGTGACCCTGCACCCATGGACTCTGTGTGGCCAGCTCACCTCTGCAATCTCAATCAGCTCCACTGTAGACATTTTATGTGACATTAAAGAAGAAATGTGAGTGCTGGAACCACTGTCTTCGCACACTCTGTTGGGGAAGATCAGAGCTCACAGAGTGGGTGAGGTGGAGAAGGAGAAAGTAGAAAATACAGATGTGCAAAGATCTGGCCATTCTCCATGACCCACCGTCAGGTCTCTTGCCATTGAGGTGGAAGGGGCGCTCCAGGTTGCAGGTGCATCTCCAGTTGGTATGAAGCAGCTGAACAAGCCCTCTGGAGATGGACACTGGGCTTGACAGTCAAGCCAGAGCCACCAGCACTAACTCATGCCTCTGTGAACTCATCCTGTGTTTCATCCATATGAACATCTATATCATCTTGAGAGGCACAAAGGGTATTGGTTTTGGAACTGTTAAGGCCCTTTAACATTGACAGCATTTCCACAGACAGGTCCAGACAGTTGCCCCTCAACATACATACCTGGGCTTTGTGGACAGACATCCTGTGGGATGGCAGGGAGTGGAGAGATGGGATAGCAGGGCAGTCATGAGCCCCAACCACCTCTCCTGCACACACACCATGGCTGCCCGCACTGGCCCAAGCCCCAGTGCCCGATTCTCATTCCCTCCAGACTGGAATGCCTGCAGAGCTGTCTCCTCCTTCTCAGTGAGATTTCTGGGCTCTGCCATGTCTATGGTTCTCTTTACCCATCACATCGTTTCCTGTTTTGGCTAGTTTAAGCCACGCCATTTGTGCAGGAGGTGGAGGATGCTGGGGGTGCTCAGCCAAGTACCTTCCAGCCAACACATCTGCAGGGAGGGCTACCTTCTGCATGAACAACCAACCCTCCAGGAAGTCACCATCTTTCTAGTTAGTAATTCAACTCCCATATGTCAATTTTATGTTTTCTTTTATGACCTGTGCAATTTGAGTTAAGAACTATTTCCACAAAGATCATCTTTTCCAGTGCTTCCCTAACGTTCATATGCATATTTTTAAATGCAGATTTAGTTTGCACGTGATGCTGGTGCTGCTGCTCACAGACCTCACTTTCATTTCTATTTCTATATTTATGTCTTTAATCTACCTTTAAATGACTGAATGGTATAAAATGAGGCTCTAATTTAATCTCCCCCACCCCATGACAGTCAGGCCTTCCTAAAACTATTCACTGAATGTAGTGTAACACATGCTCAGTCGTGCATGACTCTGAAACCTCATGGACTGTAGCCCTCCAGGCTCCTCTGTCCATGGGATTCTCCAGGCAAGAATACTGGAATGGGTTGCCATTTCCTTCTCCACAGGATCTTCCCAACCAAGCGATCTAACCCATCTCCTGCATTGGCAGGCAGATTCTGAGTCACCAGGGAAGCCCGTATTCACTGAATAGTCCATCCTTTTCCCACTAGTCAGTAATGCAGTTCATCATAATCGTTATTCTGTGTTGAGTCTGGTAGGAAGCTCTGTACTCTGCTTATTGCAATAGCCTATTTTTCTGCCCTGCAATACCATAACTACTTAGCAATCATAGTTACTGTTATAATTACAACAGTTTTATAATAATTTCAAATACCTTTTAGGAAACCTCTTTAAAAAATAAATAAATGTTTAAAGCCAAAATAATGACAATGTTTTGTGGAATTAAAACATGTAGAAGTAAAATGCCTAACAAAAAAGGCATGAGGGGTGAATGTACATGTAGTTATAATATTCATATACTATACTTGAAGTGGTATAATATTACTTGAAAGTAGCCTGTGGTAAGTTAAAGATGTATCCTACAAACCTGTAGCAACTACACACATAAATATAAAGTATAATTAGTAAGTCAAGAGATAAAATAGAAATATTAAAAAGTACTCAACTAATGCAAAATAATGCATAAAAAGAGGTTAAGAAAAGAATTAAGAACAAATGGGAAATAAGAAAACAAATAAGGTGGTATATTTAAACCTAACCATGTCCATAATCAAGTTAAATGTAAATGATCTAAACACTCCAGAGATTTACAGACTGCATGAAAGAGCAAGGACAGAGTATATATTCTCTTCAGGAAAACCACTTCAAATACATTAAAAGTAAAAAGATGGGGAGTAACACCATAATACTTTCTAAAAGAAAGTTGGAGTGGATATATTAAATCAGACAAAGTAGATTTCCAGATGAGAGAATATTACTCAAGATAAAGAGGGCCATTTCATAGTGATAAAGAAATAAATTTATCATGAAGAAATAACAGCCCAAAGTGTTTATGAATCTATATAACAACAGATTCAAAATACAGGACAGAACTGAAAGAAATGAGAATTTTTTGCAGCCTTCAACTACAGTTATAATTGAGATTTCAACACTCCTGTTCCAACAACTAATAAATTGATCAACTGAATGTCATTAAAATTTAAAACTTCTGCTCTTTAAAAGTACCTAGTTAAGGGAAATGAATTTGAGAAGTCAGAGAGTAGGAGAAAAATCTTTGCAAAACAGGTATTCAATAAGGGACTCCTACAACTCAGTAGGAAGACAAACCACTCAATATAAAAATAGGGAAAAGAAGAAACTTTCACCAAAGAATATACACAGACAGCAAATAAAGACATGATACTCAACATCTTAGAGAAATGCACACTAAAACCACCATGAGAGGGACTTCCCTGGTGGTTCAGTGCTGGAGAAGCTGTCTGCCAATTCAAGAGGCACGTTCAGTCCCTGACCTGGGAAGATCCCACAGGCCACAGAGCAACCAAGCCTGTGCGCCACGGCTATTGAGTCTATGCTCTAGAGCCTAGGAGCCGCAGCTACTAAGCTCACTTGCCCTATAGCCCATGCTCTGCAACAAGACAAACCACCACAATGAGAAGCCTGCGCACTGCAACGAGAGAGTAGCTCTCACTCGCCACAACTAAGAGAAAAGCCAGAACAGCAATGAAAGTCCAGTACAGCCAAAAACAAATAAAATTGTTTAAAAAAAAACACCATGAGGTACCATGTTGTCACCTCCTGTTTACTATCACTGGTGAGGAGGAGTGTCCTACCTTAGGGTGACGGAGATGATCTCAGGACAGGTGAGATCTCTTAACAGTTTCTAAATTAGGTGTGCTCACCACCTGTAGGAAGAGAATGCTGCAGGCCAAGCGGAGCCATGTGAGGGTTGCGCTTGGAAACTGACTAGCCGGGGTCACACACCCACCAAAGGACTGACAAAACCAAGTGTTGGTGAGGATGTAGAGCAAGTGGAACTCTCAGACTGCTGGTGGGAAAAGTAACGGCACAGCCACTTTGGAAAACAGTGTAGCAGTTTCTCATAAAAGTTAAACATAACCTATCACATGACCCAGCCATTCCATTGCTAGGTATTTACCCAAGAGAAGCAAAAGTGTATTTTTAAATAGACTTGCATCCTAATGTCCACAGCAGCTTTCTTCATAACATTCCCAAACCAGAAATAACCCAATGTCCATCAACTGATAAGTCATCTAGAAACTGTGGTATTTCCACACAATGAAATATGGCTCAGTGATATAAGGGAAAGAACTTGCCCTTATACAACATGTTGCTCCTGCTGCTGCTAAGTTGCTTCAGTCGTGTCCGACTCTGTGTGACCCCAAAGACGGCAGTCCACCAGCAGCCTGGTGGCTCCCCCGTCCCTGGGATTCTCCAGGCAAGAACACTGGAGTGGGTTGCCATTTCCTTCTCCAGTGCATGAAAGTGAAAAGTGAAAGTGAAGTCATTCAGTTGTGTCAGACTCTTCACAACCCCATGGACTGCAGCCCACCAGGCCCCTCCGCCCATGGGATTTTCCAGGCAAGAGTACATGAGTGAACCTCAAAAGGAAAATACTGTATAATTACATTTATGTGAAATTTTAGAAATGGCAATATTAAAATGACTGAATGCAAACCAATGGTTGTTAAGACAAGGGTGGAGGTGGAGGACTAGGTACAGAGCAGCATGTTCTAGATCTTGATTAGGAAAGTAATCGCATGAACATAAAAACTCACTGAATTCTGTTAACTGGTGAATTAATTTAAAACATTTGTATGTAATTAAAAAAATTTTAATTTTTGGCTGTGCTGGGTCTTCTTTGCTGAGCACGGGCTTTCTCTAGTTTCAACGCATGGGCTTTTCATTGCAACGGCTTCTCACTGCAGCAGCGGCTTCTTTATTGCAGAGAATGGCCTCCAGGGCATAAGCTTCAGTAGTTGTGGTACTCCGACTTAGCCGCCCTGAACTTCCAGACCAGGAATGGAACCCTTGTCCCCTGCATTGGCAGGCGGATTCTCAACCACTGGACCACCAAGGAAGTTTTATTATATGTAAATTATTCCACAATCAGGCTGATGAGAAAACAAGAAGGAAAAACCCTCAAGGCCTTAGGTTCCTACTGTCAACAAACTACCCCAAGTCAGCTGCAAGCCCTCTGAATTTTTGCTTCCTCTTCTTTAGGTCCGTAAGAATTTCTTTCAATTTCTTGTGATAAATATATAGTGCATTTCCTCCAGAATGTTTGATGGTTTCTTGCAGGAGTTTAAAAAATTCTTTTAATATCTTGTCATATTGCTGCAAGCAGAAATCTCACTTTTTTTTTTTTTTCCGGTAAAAATTCTCTGGCTTTTAGTGCTTTAAATTAGACCTACCTAGTTTTGTGCACGCTTTTAAAATTATGGTAGTTTCTAAAAATTGCTCACCGTTTTTATTGGGAGAAACTTACTGCATTAAGGCTCAGAAATATTCATGCTTTAAGTATGGGAAATTATGTTAAAAATAATCAACTTATAAATTCATGCTACATATTATTTTCCACATTTAAATACATTACCAGATATAGCAAGATGATATAACTTCTAAATGGCTGATGTTAAATTGAAATTAAGATGTCAGATTCAGAAATCAGTAATTATGACACCCTCCTTTATCTTCATACCCATCCATAATATATAACTCAAATTATTTATGCATCTGGGATACTTATTGAATAAATGCTTTTTTTTTGGCTATACTGGGTCTATGTTGCTGCCATGGGCTCTTCTCTAGTTGAGGTAAGCAGAGGCTACTGTCTAGCTGTGGTGTGACAGCTTCTAATTGTAGTGGCTTATTGCAGAGGACAGGCTCTAGGTGCTCAGACTTCAGTAGTTGAGGCATGTGATTTCAGCAGTTGTGGCTGCCAGGTTCGAGAGCCTATAGGCTCAGCAGCTGTGGTGTACAGGCTTTAGTTGCTCCGCAGCATGTGGGATCCTCCCATCAGGGATCGAAGCCATGTCTCCTGCAATGGCAGGTGGATTCTTTACCACTGAGCCATCAGGGGAATCCAAGTGCTCTATCCTTAATCTTAAAATGTTGAGTTGAATATTTCATATTAAAATTTTTTTTAATCAAATAATTTTTGTGATTTGTGAACTTTAGAGACAAATAAGACATTCATACTACTACAAGTATTAGATATAAAAACCATAATCAAATGAGTATGGATTGTGAAAGATCCCCTCCCATCCCAATAAATCTGCATGTTCTCTGTGTCACTACTGCTGTCTTTTATCACTCTGAGTGAGTAGGGTAAGAAACCTGACATTTTCACTAGATGACCTTGGGAATTGTTAAAAAGTAAAAATTAAACCTATAATGTTATTGGATCTCAGAAAGTGTTGTAGTTTGTAAAATTGACAAGCTTCATTTACTTTTTAATGCCTCCCCAAGTGCCTGTCAACGATGTAAAGCTGTAGGAATGAGTAGCATGAAATGCAGCCTCCAAAGTCTTGAAGTTTTATTTTTCAGGGAATGTATTACATGTTAAAACACGACATTACAAAGTGTTAGAGTGAAACAAACAAACAAATGTAGAGCCATTTTTTCCAACTTAATATTCCTATATGCCTATATGCCTATAATTTTCATAGAGTTGACATTACTTCTTACTTCACCTTATGAATTCTCAGTGTTTCTATCTGATCTCTATCCAGATGTATTCAGAGCACAGCATAGGTAGGGCCACACCAGGTGCTGATACCTTTGTGAGCAGTATAATAAATACCTTTCATCCCACTTAGGGGAAAATTAAGGGGATGGAGTTCGTGAAAATTCTAGTTAACTGCAGGTTTAATTATGTAGCTCCAAATAATCTCACCAGGAGTCCCCTTCCTTACTTTCTTAAGAACTTCAAGTGGCTGGTTTATGGTTTCAAGCTACTCACCAAATCACCTAAGAGGAAAAAGTTTTCTACCATTTCCAGGAGAGTTAAAAGAATAATAAATAACTTCAATGAAGTCAAATTTGCTTTCTTTTCCCCAAAAAATTACATTGTCAAAGTAGTAAGATTCTTTGTAAGTGTAAATGCAAGGTGTTCTTATGAGTTGTTTTCATTAATTCCTGTGTAAGTTTGTTAGATAAAAGTATGAAAAAATTTAGATTCCAAATTCTACTAGACAATATGACATCTTTTATTATATTTTCAATAGAAATTTATATTTGGCACACTTAATGTATATCAGGAAATTTAAAATGTTTAAAATCTTTTAATTGGTATTCATGGCTTCCCTGGTGGCTCAGTGGTAAAGAATATACCTGCCAATGCAGGAGACGCATGTTCTATCCCTCTGTCAGGAAGATCCCCTGGAGAAGGAAATGGCAACCCACTACAATATTCTTGCCTGGGAATTCCATGGACAGAGGAGCTTGGCGAGCTACAGTCCATGAGGTCACAGAGTGGACACAACTTAAGAGCCTAAACAATAACAATTGGTATATGTGTATACTACATAAAGGAGAGAGAGGGGAAAAAGAGACCATGAGAAAAGAAGATAACTTCTCTTTTGTGCAAAAAAGATTCCAAAACATTTCTTTTTAAAACTTGAATCTGATTTTTCAAAGGGAAAATAAGATCCTATATTTTACAGGAAACCACATATCTTAATAAAAGATAAAATACCAGCATATAAACCACAAGGTGGTGCTACAATTCCATGCCTACAGATACTAAATTTTTAGAAGTTTCATTGATAAAGGTGGTTTTTCATAATCTCTTGGTTTATAACTTTTTGCAAATGAAAGAAATAAAGCTAAATGAATTCATTAATTCTAGAAATATTTACTGAAGCTACTAAACTCAAAGTTGTATGCTAACTTCAAAAGTTCATAATTTTTAAGTATGATGACTCCACATGTCCCTGTATTAGAATAATTAAAATATTTTTTAGGTTACTTATACTTAGAATTTTAACTTACTATTAATGTTTCACATGTGGCAAATATCAAATTACATTATATAAACATATGAGTAAATAAAATAATTCATCTAGTTATTTAAAATGAATTCCACTTTTCTCTAAGTTCATCTAAGATTATTTTCTCTCTCAAAAAGAATATAACTTCCCATCATTTAAAAAAACAAACAAACAAAAATACTCATTGTGTATCTTGTAATACTGAACGGCCACCATCTGTGTCTGAGCTGCTGGTCTTAAAATGTGTTACAGAATAGAGTACTAAAACACTCAACACATTTTTCACAACTGTCCAACTTGCTGCCAAACACAAAAGGAGAATCATGCCGTGACTTCCTCAACATTAATTGAAAATGTGTTGCTGCCTTTTGACTGCGCATGAAACAGTTGTATATTTTAAACTTCAATGAGTATTTTCAAATTTTCATTACAACATATTCATTAGTACAGATGGCAAGATGGTAGGTATGAGAGCCTCCTAGGGACAACATGCAAGTCCCAGGTGGAGCGTTTCCAACAGGATGTAAACCATGGTCCTCAAGCCTGTACTTTAAAAAACATATTATTCACCACACTGCCAACAAATGTCGACACAAAAATATAGTGCTGGAATGACTTCACGCTCTAAAAGAAGTGTACTGGCACCTTAGCTGTCCTAATAGCAAAACAGTAAAGCAGTATAATCAAAGCACAAAAATATTTAAGTATTTATTCAATATGGAACCAAAAAGCAAATATACCAAATGGAATTCAAATTCTAATAAGAACATTCCAGTGTATTGAAATTGCATAGAGAACTCTTTAAAATATACAACATGTACAGTAGCCAAAGTCCTAGAGAAGTTCATGCAGACAATTCTATAATTAGTGATTTGGACATTTCAGTAACTCTGCAGTTTCTTCAAACCTGAAATATAATAAATAAATAATATATTAAGTAAATAACTAATCCATAGTGAGGTGTAGGATTTAGGTTGCTGAAATTATGCTTTTGAGCCTTAAATAAACTTCAGTGCCTATTTATAGGTACAAGTACTGTTAATAAGTATACTGGGGCCAGAAGGGAAAGTAAAATAACTAGAGTCAATTTTAAGTCTTTAAATCATGGAGCATAAGTTATTTCAGCACATTTCAAATTTCAAAAAAATATATATATAGTTTTTTAAAGTAGTAGGCTGCATGATAACCTTACATAATTTCATATTTTATTTCAACTTCTCTCTAAAAAATACACATAATTTATATTAGATCAAAGTATCATATTCAGTATTATCATACCAACAACTTTCTGAAAAAGACTAGCAACACTTTAACAATACTTATATGCCCCCACACCATTCATCTACATACATAAAATTTAACAGTTTGACAAACTAGTTATCAAAAATAGATAATTTCTTGATTAACTATTAATATCAACCAAAAATATCATCACACTCTTTAATCTGCAATTAATTTCATTAACAATGTTTTACATCGCTTGTTGGAAACAAAAACAGTGACTCATCTCACAAACACATAACTGTAGATGGATTTATTATTCACTGGAGTCTTGAAGGAAATTCCACACCTGATTGAGAGACCTTCAAGGTTTGAAACACACATGTACGTTCTTTATATACTGTAATCCAACACAATTCCCTGTAGAGAAATGAATCTCTGTTGCCCTTTTCTGGTTACTTACATTTTTTTCATCCTTTCCATTTTCTGCATTGTTGTTTCCTTTAATTTAAAAAGCAACAAATTTAGGCGATTTCTCAAAGTAAACCATAATCCAAGATGGACCGTGAACATATAAAACACAGTCTAAAACACTGCACTAAGTACTGTTTATTTATCACAAAGAATTTTTATGAGATTGAGATTTATAGTTTCACTATTTGTCTTGCCAATGGCATCTACAACTAAATCTAATGCTTACTTTTTCTGGCATTACAAAGGAAATCATGTAAGTGGTTGCCAGATTCTTCTTACCTCTGAGATCTCTTTCAAACCACAGTAATTAACAGTTGAGGTTCTGGGAGTTGAATTTGATGACACCGTACTATAACCAAAGGATAAAGGAATATTTGCATGCCTTTCCTCTTTGCTTTTTCTATCTGTGGAGAAATTAATTTTTAGATTAACTTTTCCTTTCATGGGAGAGTCAAATATCTAAAATTTTATGTATAGAGGGAAGGAAAATAAACATCTCAATATAAAATGGCTACTGGTATAGGTCTAGATGAGTCTTTAATATTCTTTTAGGATAATGACCTGCACATGAAGATCTAGATGTTAAAAACTGGCCAATAAAAATCAAGAAAAGTAATATTATCTTTATCATGATAGCAATCAACTGAATATACAAGTTAATGTATTTTTAAATATAGGCTACCGACCCATGAATTTTCTTTTCTTAAAATAGTGGCAATTATTACTAAAACTGACTGTATATACTTCCTAAAAATCAAGAAACATTCTACCCTTAGTTGATATGTATGGAAAAAATTGCTTAAAATTCAGGGTTCACAGATTCATTTCTCTATATAACTGAATAACTTTCCTTTTCCAGTATCCTGATATTATTCATTCAGCAAAATGATGGCAAGTCTTTCCTACAACTGAATCAATTATAGAACATCACAGAAAAGACAAGTGTCTGTCCAATCAACCCCATAAGCCCTGCATTTTCAGTCATGGTACATATGCAAAAACAAGGGCCCCCCCCAAAAAAAATCAGGTACCCATTTAAACTATTTTACACAGTTTACCATAAGCCTACACAGACAATCTTTGTATTGTGGAACAGAATATTACCACATGAGAACTTTAGGCTCTCATCAAGCCACAGTCTCTTGCCTGTTGGCTCCATTCCTCTACTCACTCATCAGCATGAACTTCACAGAAACCACCCCCAACCCAACATGATTCTAAGATCAGATTGGTGAACTGCTACTCTCAGCATCAAAAGAAGTCAAACCCTCTTCTTCCAGGTAGCATGTATAGGTAAGATATAATGTAGAAACTTCATAAATTTGACTCTTAATTGATCAGGGTCAGACTAAAAATTTTTTGAGACAAGTATTCACCTCATTCCTAATCTATAATCCATGTCAGACAGTAGTCTGTCTGCTCATCACTCTGAGTCCTAGCGCAGGTCTTAAACTTGGTTCTGTGTTTAACTAAGGGGTTAATAGTATGTGCTGCAATATGTTATTTAAAAAGTTTAAGCCCAAACAGGCAACAATGAACTTGGCAAAGACAATGTTTGCAAATAGCAGGCATTCAGTATTCTTGCAGGGCATGAAAACTTGATGTCTACCGTAAATATTTACTGGGGACAAAAATACAGACATTATGTGGACAGACCATAAGATAAAGTTCTTGCTCTCAAGGGTCTTGGAACTGAGCTTAGAAATTTGTTGAGTAATGAATAATAAAGAGAAAAAAAGCCAACTTTTACCAAATCTGAAACTTGTAGTCTATAATAAATTTAGTGCCAGAAACAGCATCTCTAATAACTGTACCTAATAACCTAAATATTGAAATTGCTCTCTGTGGAATGAAACTGGCATGTACACTAAGTATGCAGTGCTGAGAAGAAAACGTCAGAGCTAATTTGCCTCAATTCAAACACGTCCGATCATTCAGTAGCTATGCAGCTTTTGGCAGTTAAATCTCTCTCTTCCTCATCTGTAAAATGTGGATAATAGAGCACTTGTATTGTCCGAGAATTAAATTTTTATTACTATAGCTTGATTATGAATTCTCAGTTGGAAAAATATCTCTTCTGCAAATATGATTTACTTATAATGTGAGATAAAATTTAGACCTTTGTCTTTTCAAAAAGTGTAAGAATCGAAAAAAAAAAAAGCTATCACTGAAAAGCAGCTTAGAAACCTTATCCCTGCTGTTCAGTCACAATGGAAATGCCAGTAGCCAAAGAAGTTAAGGGACATGGCGACTGCCCCAATTTTAGGTCCTTCACATTCTATCATCATCGGTGAACTGTTGAAATATAAGAGGTTTTTAACACATTACACGTTACTGACAAATGTGTTTTTTTCTTCTACATATATTATTCACATATGTGAAAGTTATTATGTGTTAGGCACTCAGTCATGTCCAGCTCTTTGTGATCCCATGGACTGTAGCTGCCAGGCTCCTCTGTCCATGGGATTTTCCAGCCAAGAATACTACAGTGGGTTGCCATGCCCTTCTCCAGGGGATCTTCTGACCCAGGGATTAAACCCAGGTCTCCTGCATTGCGAACAGATTCTTTACCATCTGAGCCACCAGGGAAGCCATTCCTGGTGAAAGTTATTGTTAAATTTAAATGAGAAACTACAGAGGTCCATTTATTATTCTAAAGCACTTTGCAAATAAAAGAATAAAATGCCTCTACAAGTTTGCAATTTTGTACATTAGAATTTATTTCACTACTATATGTAAGTTGGCTTTTCTAGAAACTCTTGACTTGTCTATAAGTTCAGTATTTTCTTTCTTCTTAGGAGTTTTGCAATTTCTAAAAAATAAGGTTTCAGGGATTAAAATAATCAAATACTATAAAAACATTTTTGTGAGATCTCCTAATCATATCACCAATTCCAATACACCAAGAGCTCACCTGGATTGAGACTGTCCATGTCACTACTGGAAGCATAGTCTTCACTCATCTCATTAAACTCTATATATTCATTATTCTGAAATAATGCAATTTAGTATTTAGAATAAAATGAAAACATATGTTCTCAATTTATATTCTTACTGCTAAGCATAACATATATATGCTTACTTTTATTTTATTTATAAGCAAAACATAAATATCTCTACATATAAAAATTGATCTTTCTGGTAATGATAACCCTGTATGCGAGACAGCAAAAGAGACGCAGATGTACAGAACAGACTTTTCGACTCTGTGGGAGAGGGAGAGGGCAGGATGATTTGGGAGAATGGCACTGAAACATGTATAATATCATATAAGAAACAAATCGCCAGTCTAGGTTCGATGCAGGATACAGGATGCTTCGGGCTAGTGCACTGGGATAACCCAGAGGGATGGTATGGGGAGGAGGTGGGAGGGGGGTTCAGGAGTGGGAACTTATGTACACCCGTGGTGGATTCATGTTGATGTATGGCAAAACCAATACAGTATTGTAAAGTAAAAAAAACAACAACAAAAAAATTGATCTTTCAAATATGGAAGGAGATAGAAACCTTGAATCTACTTTTTAAGAAGATAGACTAGGACCAGAAATTGATACAAGTTCATCAGATTTTCTTACTGGATAAAGGGAAAAGCAATAGTCACAACAGGCACCACCAAACAGGCTGTGTCCTACTAGGACTTCATTCCAACTAAATATTTCCCAAGACCCAAAACAGTCTCTTATTTAGCATCCTGAAGAATACACACATAATAATGAATAAAAGTTCTTTATTATATCTGAGACACTCTGTAAAAGCAAAGGAAAGAAAATACCTTTTTAGATAAAAGCATTTCGGTTTCAAGAAGAGTGACACGACTCAGAAGATTAGCCCAGGTTTTTTCATTCACCATCACTTTCCCTTTCATTTTTTCTTCCAAAGATTCTAATCTACTCTCTATGCAAGTCAGTTTCTTAAGCTTTTCTTGGCATTCAGCAAGCATAGACTGTAATGCAGCAACCTCAGGATTGACTTTTATATCCTAAAATGATAGAATAGTATCAGTTAGGAAAATAAAACTATAACTAATAGCTTCTTATAATTAGGAAAACTAAGAGGAAATGACCAACAAATGAAAGTATACTGAGCTTGTTCTGTTGCTATAAACAGGAAATAAGCCTAATGGATATCTGGTGGCTTTTACATATCAACTATATAATAAGAGGTAAGTCTCAAGGCATAAAAGACATAAAAAGAAGTTTTAACAGAAGCAGTAATGACCAGACATTATAACAGGGGTCTGTGACTACAAAGTAATAGAAATAATACTCATGGAAAGAGAGGGAAAGAGGGCACAAAGGACAGCAAGGGCCCCAAAAGGAAAATGAAAGGGCTGTAGTGCATCATTTTTTTCCATTCATCAATATAGGGAAGAGGTGGAAAAGAACCTTCACGACAAAGTAGTCTATGTCTCTCACTAGACTGTAAAGCTTGAAGAAGTCCTATGTCTTATTCGTCTTTGCATCATCTCTCCTAGTACCCTAAACATGAAGAGCAAATAATATCTTTTTAATTATATTCAGTAAGACTTAGTGATTCTTAAGTAATGGTAACATGTCATGATCAATAGTTTAAAAGACTAGAAATGTTACAAAGGTTAGACACTTAAATAATTATGTACATCAAAGCAAGAAATACTGGTTCAAGAAGCCCCAAATTCTTACTTGTTGTTCACAGTTAATGTCAGGAACCTGTAATTCAGGAATTGTTATTTCAGCAGCCTTTAAGTCACAAACATCAAATGCTTCGTTAATATCTGTTACTGTATCTTCAGAAATGTCAGCACCATCTTCATTGTACAGATGTCGGATCACCACAGCTTTCTTCTGCATAGAGAAAAATACATCAGAGATGCTTTCATGTTCTCTTCCACAATTATTTTAAACACACACATAGTAATTTTTCAAAACAAACATCCTATTTTCCATTTAAGATTTATAGAAGTATAAATTACCATATATGGATACACCAAATATTACAAATTTATTAATATTTTATATGTGATGATAAAGTTGTGGTCATGATTTTTTAAAAGTATTTTTATATTTTACAAAATATTGAAATAATCTATTCAACGATGTCTGTGACTTGTTTCAAAAGGTTTCAATTTGGGGGAAAAGATGTTGAGAAAAGTGATTACAATTAAGATAAAAGAAGATTAGCAAAGAGTTGACAAATTGCTAAAACTCTGAATGGATACTTTGGTAAATATTTGAGACGGTCCATAAGAGGAAGTTGTTTTTAAAAGGTTAACACACTATTTATGCATATAGATAATTGAGCTGGCTTTATGAGTAGGACTCATTACAATGTTTTTTTTCTATTAAATAAACCACAAAACATCAGACCCTCCTCAATAACAATTACAAAAGGAAAGCATTGAGAGGAAGGCTTTAGGTGAAACTGCATTTATGCAGGACTCTTCTGTCAGTTCCTTTTCTACAGACAATCTGCATATGTACAACGAAAACTCAGCACACACTGACACAGAAGTTACACTAGCACTCCAAAACAGCATGGGAGAAGGAGACAATTCGCTTTAGCACTGACTCAGCTTCTCATGTAAACCAGAGTACTTACTGACTCCAACTTCTCTAAATTGGAAGAATTTTAATACCTACCCAAGTTTCTGATAATTTTGATATAATTGATAAAACTCTGATGGATAACAAAAGAAATTTTAAGAAAATTAAAAATAAGTCTAATGTCTTAAAATTTTCTATCTTTTTCCGTTAAGACAATTTAGATCATTTCTCAGCCCCACACTGAAATAGAAGATTGAAAAATGCATTTGGTTATATCAACTCAGATTCATTAAGTCCTTACAGTGTACCTAATACTGTGCTAAAAAAGCACAATGAAGATCTGAAAAATCTGGAATAAGAAATTCCCTGTTTAGATAAATTCTAGTTGGGAAAGGATTCAGGACAGTTACATTTGTTTTCACAGTGCCCTCATTACCTGAGACAGAACAGGCACAGTTTTCTTTTTAAGTTCCTGACATAGCAGCCTTTTTAGTATAGTTAAGTGTCACTACATTTTATAATGGAGTAAAGTATAAATAAATTCACAGTTATATAAGCAGAATAAATTCATGAGTTATATAAGCAGAATCTGTGAATTTATTTATACTTTACTCATAATATAACTCATATTATGAATTGGGGAAAAATAACTCCCTGAATCTTACTCAAATATACTCAAATCCTATATCTAATGACACATTGATTATTTGTCTGATAGTCTATCCTTCAGTCTCGATGGGTTTGCCCCATGCGGAAGACAGCTGAAAGCATATTCACCATTATAAAATAATATTATGGTTTCATTTTCCCTTGGAGATAGAAAAACTATCCCTAAATGCATTGAACTCATTCAGCCACAGCTTCTTGAAGCAGACAAGGACAGGGAAAGTATCGGCCAACGAACAGAAAATATTCAGAACACCATCCCCAAACCAGATTACAGATTTAAGGACTATCAACCATTGGCTAAGCTATATTCCTGGTACAGAAATATAAATGTATATAAATCCAGACCTAGAACTAAAGCGAAGGCCTTTAGGAAGATTAGATACATAATTAAGAGTAAATTTTCACCATCACAAGAGGCAGAATTTGGGATTAGAAATATAAAGAGAAAACATGTTCAACTGTACATTTCTACCCTCTTCTTCTAACTTTAGGAATGTTCCCAGAAAATACACGATATGTATTGTGAAAAATCCTTACACTCTAATGTTTGAATAGAATGTTTTTCTAGATGTTAGGCAGAAAAGTGAACCTTGTGTGTTGGATCAGTCAGGCAGGTAATTCTTAACGCGACACACTGTCTTTGTACTGTCCCACCTTTCCTGAAGTCACATATCTGCCAGTGACATCAATGCCCACAGGTTCAGTAGATGTCTTCTCAGCACTTGAACAAGGTTCTGACTTGGCAGAACTGGTCTTTTTTCTTTGTTGTGATGGAGTCTGAAAAAAAAAGGTATTAAGATTTCATAAACTATGTGCTTCCCTGGTGGCTCAGATTTTAAAGCGTCTGCCTGGAATGCAGGAGACCCGGGTTTGATCCCTGGGTCGGGAAGATCCCCTGGAGAAGGAAACGGCAACCCACTTCAGTACTCTTGCCTGGAGAATCCCATGGAGGGAGGAGCCTGTTAGGCTACAGTCCATGGGGTTGCAAAGAGTTGGACATGACTGAGCAACTTCACTTTCTTTCTTTCTTTCTTTCTTTCTAAACTATGTGGGAAGGTAGCATATATATATTAAATTCCTCTATCATTTAAATTTTCATGAAATTTGACTGCCAAATACTGCAAGTCTGAGACCACATGTTTTTTGAAAACTACAAAGTGATGAAAATGCATTATGTTAGTTTGTTATATTAGTTTAGGACTAGTAGCTTCAAGTCACAAATGTGTCAAAACAAATGACTTGTATTTAAAGCAAACATCTGGCATTGTAAGGCCACTCAAATCTGTGAGTAGCACAGTAATTGTACTGTGCATTAATTTGCTGACTAGGTATTGATTTTATATATTAAAATATAGCCACTTAACATAAGTTAAAAATCTATTAATAAAATTACCTTCTCAAGACTACTCAACTCCTTGTGCTTTTTCATCACGCAATTCAAAATATCACATATAATTTGGATTTTCCATTCTGCAAATCCACACTGGATAAACTGCTTTTTTGTCAAGATTGGTTTATAATTAAATTGATCACGAAGAAGCTGTAAAGAGGAAATAATAGACCAGCATAATGGTTGGGAGCAATTTCTTTCAAAAATCTAAAATGGTAAGTGACCAGGGATGTACTACCATTTTTAAGAGATGGGAGAGGATTAAGCCACTATAGAAAGGGCACTAAAGAGATTTGTAGGGGCGCTGAGATCGGATCAAGTAGGAAATAGGTAGAAAACAGGTAGCTAGGAATGTACCAGATAGCTATCCAGAAAGATGGAAAAGATAATCATCAAAAGCTTCAAATATTCTCATAGGAACTAGAAAAACTCCTTTGCTTGCTAATACCAGGTATCAGAAAACCATAGTTCTCTTTGTTTATAGAAATTATGACAATTTTTAGACAAGTCAGTAGGCTACTCAGTTTCAATTTCTCATGTGTAAAATGAAAGAAACAGATTAAAAGAGTAATTTCCAAAATCTCTTCTGTGTAACCTCAGATTTCCTAGAAGTCCTTTTAGGCTGCCATGGATGCTTTCTGAGGTAAGAAGCAAAGAAAGGGAAGATTAAACAGAGACTACATATAAAAGCTACCCTCTCATCAAACGCTTTACTTAAAAAAGAAAAAAAAAGCAATTTGATTTGATAAATTGGCTTTTACTATTTTTTTAAGGTTACATAAATCACAGTACATAAATAAAATTAATGATACAAAGTAGGGCTTTGAAAAATCAAACAGAGATCAAGTCCAGGATACATGTAGTACAAGTGTAGATGCCAAAGTAGATAATAAGACACGGTTTCAGATCTCAAGGAACACAAGTTGTTCTAAGATAAGTTGCAGTTCCTTCTTACAAACAACTAAATTAATAAATTAACTCACAATTCTATGAACCACAAATTTTACTTAATAAAACTACATTCACTCTAACTTCTGCCAGTATACCAAATTTTACTAAAAACAGACATAAAATAGACAAATGATAATCAATGATAAATGTTTACCAGTCATCATATTTATTAGAGTATGAAACATAAAAGCAAACAAATTGCATCTTGATTGTAACAGAGACTTCATTTACATAAGATAAATACATACAAAAATACTATCAACTATATATGTAAGGAGTTATAAAAATATTGATCTGAAAAAATCATTCAATGACTTCTAAAAGAATTATTGTTTCATAAACTCAAAATACCTTATAGACAGTATCTATGAAGCGTAAGTCATTCTTTGCTAGGAGCTCAACATTGGAGTCGACCAGAAGTTCTGCTACATAGGGTGAGTATGAGGTAAGGGAATAGCTGATGATGGGCAGAGAGGCTGCTGTATCTCCCTTTACCAAACTGTATGGAAAAAAGAGAAAAAAGATTTTTAATATGCTTAATTCCACAACGAAAAGCTGTTAAAAACTCATAATTTAACACAACATCCATAATAATTAGGGGATGCACGAGACCCTTCAGATTCCACCCCCTACTCTAAACCAGTGCAGCCAAATTACTATGAAACAAAAACTCTTCAGCATCAATACCAACAGTCTATCACAGTATTTATTGATTTTCCAAAGACTGGCCTTACTTGATCTAGTCTATTTTCTCCTACCAATACAGCAAATGTACCTCCTTAGAGTACGCCACTAGGCTTTATGGTTTTGCAAATATTCTCATATCACCTCACTTACTCTTTATCATAAACCCCCAAGAGAAAAATACTATGAATTCTAAGTTACAGATGAGGATACCAGGACTGGAAAAGGTATCACTGCTAACAAGGCTGACCAGTTTACGATCTTCCCCTGACATCAGGCGCATTTGGAATCTACCTTGTTAGATTATGCTAATTCTTCTAGCCTAGACAAGTATGTCTTTCTCTTCAGTTATGTGTCATTCATTCTGTATGAATAAATCCATCCAATCTCAAGCCTTCCATGAAGCCATCTTTCTGACCCACAAGGATCTCTCTAGAACAACTCCCCAGGTGTTCAGGACCTGATGCCTCATGCCCTTGTCTGGTACTGTTGTCTAACCGTCTCCACACATGGATCTTTCTCACCAAGAAGTGCCTTCACTGATTGTCTCTCAGCAAAGCACAGCAAGTATTTGTTCAACTGATGTAACAATGCACTTACTTCAAATGACTGTTTTCCACAAAATTCAAACATGTCTATAAATCTCCCCATCCTGCCCCCAATTTTAAAATAAGGAAGAGAACAAATATAATAACATTACATTTTGTTTTTTCAGGACAAAAATAAATTGTTTCTCTTTTATTTTTATGGGTACAATTATAATTTATTCAATGAGAAAATTGCTCTGGCAACTCTGTCTCTCTGTAAGACAGTTCAAAACAGAACATGAAAAAGTACTTTTTATAGAAAAATCTGTCTATTTTATGAACATGATAATAGAAAACAGTCAGTCTGTAATGAATACCTCTTTTGCTAAATAATCTCAAAAATCTTGGTCATCCAGTTTCCATAGACTTAGACTAGAAACAGTAAGAAAAACAAATACTATAAATTGGCAAGCCAACACAAAAACAACAGATGTCAGGATAAAATTTTAAAAAGGGAAAAAGTATAAAGAAACCCAGAATACATGGGGGGGTGGGGGTGGGCAGGGGAGGTGTGTGTGTGCGCGTGCGTGCATGCGTGTGTGTGTGTGTGTGTGTGTGTGTGTGGCCAAGGAGAGCAATCTGAAGCAGCAAGATAGTGTTACCTCCCCCAACCCTGTGTCAATAAACCCTGCAGACATTACTACATTATAAAATAATCTAAACTTGTTCTTAATGATAAGCTTAGGTCAATAAGAAAAATCAAATGTTTGAAAGCTATACTCAGAAGAGAGGAGAATAATCAGTACATTTCAGAATTATTTCTATCCAAAATGCCTTTTAAAATGTTAATGCTTAAAAGTGGGAAGAAGAAAATGTGGTTACTCAAACTGATTAGTCCCTGCAAGTCTGGATAGCAGAGATGTCCTTGTTTTGAGAAACCAATATATGACCGGAACATAGTACGGGAGCAGATTAGGGAATAACCTTCTGCTTCTCACAGATGATGGTCGTAATAACAGTCATCTGAGCTAAACTTTCCCTTGTCTCTTCACTACTCTTTCAATGGCAGCCTTCTCTTAGTTAGTTTTCCCTGATTCACAATGAGAATATCTTGGATGCTACTGAGTTGGTTTAACTCAGGTTCACTCACTACTTGAACACATACCTAATATGAACTTGTCCCTCAATACATTCATAGAATAAATGTCTAATTAGCTTCTAAGATGTTCCATGCAGTTCTAGGAAGGGGGAAACAGCAGTGAATTGAATAAAAGCACCAGACGTCAAGCTGCATTCTCCTGGGAGAAATATTTAATCAGTCAGCAACCCCACATAGGAAGGAAAAGAGGTATCAAAGGCTAAAGAATGATAGGAGTGTATATTAGACTAGCAGAATTAGAGAAGAAACATATGTTGCTATATTTTATAAAGGCAAGTCAGTCATATTTGGACAATGGAAACTAAAGCAAATGGTTCAAAGTGGGGCTATTAAGTGAGATAGCTTAATAACAATCTACAAGTGTGATATAAATTGTCATAAGAAATCTGTTAACTAGAATCTTCCAAATCAAAAAGGAATACCACCCAACTAAATGTGGGAGGCTGGTAAACTAAAGAATTAATGAAATCCATTATACTTCTATGAGATTAAAAGTTGTACAGAGACCATACTTACAATATCGTGCTTCTACTTCTAAAAGCTGTTTCAAATCTCTTGAGTTGGAATTTTTCATTAATTCCTACTTAGAAACAAACTCCTAACTGCTTTCTAAAATATCTCAGTAACTTCGATGAAAAAAATTAAAGGACCTATATAAAATCTGTATTTTTATTTAGATATTCCTCCCATGTCAAATGTTACCTCACATCATTAGTGAAAATAATACAAAGAAGTTCAATATTGCAGCTTACCCTACACAATCCACCTCTCTAGGATAATTTAGCGAGCGAAGCACTTGTTCTAAGTTCCGTAAGCTTCTTTTTAAATCACCTGTTGCCATTATTTAACGTTTGATTCAATTCCAGCTTTGAAAATCATCTAATTTTTCACCTGAAAAAAAAAAAATCCATGAGACATTGTTTAACTCTTTGTATTTCTGAAGCTTATTTAATCTCTTTTGTTCATAGCTCATAGACACTTAAAGTATTTATTTTAGCTATTTTTCCCCAATTTATCTTCCCTATTGGTCTGGTATCCTCTATATATTCCTGAATGTCACGTGCACTTTTCCCTTCAGTATTTTTTCATTAAAAGAAAAAAAGTAAGTTTGCCAGATGCTCATCTTCTTACAGTGAGTCTGATATCACATGTGTGTGTTCTCAGTCATGTCTGACTCTGTGATCCCATGGACTGTAGCCCATGGGCTCCTCTGTCCATAGCATTTTCCAGGCCAAGAATACTGGAGTAGGTTGCCATTTCCTCCTCCAGGGCAGCTTTCCAACTCAGGGATTGAACCCACATCTCTCGTGCCTCCTGCATTGGCATGCAGATTCTTTACCACTGATATCATATGACACTTTTGCAAATACTTAAATTATGGTACAACAAAGTACCATTTGGGAAGACATATCCCCCTAAAATAATCTCTATCAATGACTATTTTGGCTACTTTTTAAAGGGTACATAATAAAATCAGTAGGAAATGGAGACAAAGAAATTAAGCACAGGTTTAGTCGGTATTCCCAGGGCTCTGAACTTACATAGCTGTAAATCAGATGGCTTGCTTAAAAAATAAAAATAGATGAGTTAAAAAAAATTCAGGATTCAGCTAATTACGTATGGCAGATTAAAATGTATGTTACCTTTATTCCCTTTTCTAAACTCCAGTAAAATGAAAGTAAATGATTAGCAACCATATATACTCATTAGGAAAAAGAAAACCAGAGGGGACTCCACATGACAAAATTTTGGAAGATGGAAAACAGATGGATGAGTTAACAACCAACCTAGCAGAGCAAAGTTAGATCAATCCCATCCACCTATTTAGGAGGAAACCGACAACAGCAAGACAGGTTCAGAAATGAGGGTCCTTGATTTTCCTGAGGGGTACAGCCAGGGGCTTGAAATAAGAATGATTATTTGAAGGTTGACATAAGAAGCAACTAAACCCTAGAGATTCACTGTTCCTCTGCTTCCACTCCCTCCCTCCATATATAACCTGCTCCGATAGGCAACTACCTCTGATCCCCAGGTTTAACAATGAGTTTTTAGAAAAATCAGCACAACCCACAAAATATTGAGTTGGAATTCATTAAAATTTAAAACTTCTACAAAATACACTGTTAGAGAATGAACAGATAGGTCACAGATAGAATATTTATAAAATACATACTAGATAAAAGACTTATTTCCAAAGTACACAAAGAATTCTTAAATGTTAGAGTAAGAAAACAACCCTATTTAAAAATGGGCCTAGTATCTGAAAGTCTCATTAAAGATGTGGTGGTGGTGGTTTAAGTGTGTCTGACTCTCTGTGAACTCATGGGCCAGGCTCCTCTGTCCATGGGATTTCCCAAGGAAGAATACTGGAGTAGGTTGCTATTTCCTCCTGCATGGGATCTTCCTGACCTAGGTATCAAACTCCCGTTTCCTACTTGGCAGGCAGATTCTTTACCACTGAGCCACCTGGAAAGCCCCAAAGAAGATATAGATGGCAAATAAGCATGTAAGATGCTCAACATCAAATGTCATTATGTAATTATACATTAAAAAATGACACCACTGCATATCTTATTATAATGGTTAGAATCCAAAAAACTGACAGTACCAAATGCCTATGAGAATAGCAACAAGAACTCAAATTTTTGGTAGGTGGGAATGCGAACTGCATAGTCATGTTGGAAGATGGTCTGGCAGACTCTTACAAAGCTAAATGTCACACAATCAGCAGTTGTGCTAGTATTTACCCAACTGATTCAAAATTTTAAATGTACATACAAGATTCTTCATGGAAATGTTTATAGTAGCTTCCTCCTAATCATCTAAAACCAAAAGATATTAGGATGTCCTTCAATAGGCAAATGAATTAAAAAAAAAACAACTAATACATCTATACAACAGTATATCATTCAACAACAAAGAAAGGCAACCAAGACAGAAATGAACCTTAATGCATCTTGCTAAGTAAAAGGCTTCCCTGGTGGCTCAGAGGTTAAAGCATCTGCCTCCAATGCAGGAGACCCAGGTTCGATCCCTAGGTCAGGAAGATCCCTTGGAGAAGGAAATGGCAACCCATTTCAGTATTCTTGCCTGGAGAATCCCATGGACTGAGGAGCCTGGTGGGCTCCACAAAGAGTCGGACACGACTGAGTGACTTTACTTACTTACTTAAGTAAAAGAAACAAGTTTGAAAAGACTACATATTGTTTGTTTTCCATTTTATGACACTCTGGAAAAGGCAAAACTGTAAAGACAATAAAACTAGAGATTATGGCTGCAAGGATTCAGAAGTAAGAAGAAAGATCACAAACAGTTAATGCGCAAAGTAACCTCAAAGAAGGGGAAGGTGAAAAAGTCGAAAGCTGAGTTAACTTTGGAAATGAGAGGCATCTAGAAGACTAAAGGAAAAATGAACTGCACATAAACACTGTACTCTAAGTATAAAGTCGTTTTCCATGTACATCAGAGTTATGATGCTTCTACACATATACGCTGGAATTGAACAATTAGGTAAATGGATGGCTGAACAGTAGAAGGTATGATTCTCATTGCTGGAGTGGGAGTTTACAGAGAAGCAAAGGGAGGCGACTGGAATCAGCCCTGCCTTGCGGATTAGTTCAACATATCAGTGTGAACTCATGTTTAGCTTAATATAGATACAGAAATATGTGCAATGCTGGCTCCCTGGAGAAATGGCCAATTCTCAGACTGGGGCAGGAAATATACAAGATGAGCCTGAGGCTCGTTTTATCATTATTATCATTCTAGAAAGTAAAAAAGTACACACAAAACAAAGAAACCAATCCCACACTGATAGGAGTATGTCATAGGGAATGAAACAGCTTCCAGAGATCAAAGCTGAAACTATCTGAACAACAACAACAAAAATCAGCATAACTCAATGTGAAAAAATAAAGAAAAAAGTCTTATAATGATTTCAATATATGTAAAATAAGCATTTGATAAAATTCAACATTTACAATACTTAGGAACAGAAGGGAACTGCTTGCCATCATGTACAGGATATTTACAAAAAATTTACTGTAAACATCATATGTAAAGGTGAAATATTGAAACCTTTCTTCCTGAGATGGGGAAAAGGCAAGTTTATTCTTACCATTTCTATTTAA
The DNA here is from genome assembly GCF_042477335.2 of Ovis canadensis. Taxonomy (NCBI): domain Eukaryota; kingdom Metazoa; phylum Chordata; class Mammalia; order Artiodactyla; family Bovidae; genus Ovis; species Ovis canadensis. The sequence goes on from NC_091246.1 coordinate 106,979,095, forward strand.
TATTGTACTATGGGTCTTAGTACAAAAAAACAAGAAAAAGAAATAAAAACTAAAAAGGAAGGAAATAAAAATGTTACTACTCACAGATTGTATTTGAAAAAATTCAAAAGAAATAAAACGAATTTAGCAAGGTTGCTGGACTGAAGGTCAATATACAAATATCGATTGTATTTCTCTGTTATTTCTCAAATAATTTAGAAAATATGTTTAAAATTATATGTATAAATAATTCACTAGCCTCAAATATCATAAATGTGTGAATAAATTTAAAACGGATCTGTAAGACCTCAAACAAAACAAAAAAACAGAAAACTTTATTGATATAAAGCCCTAAATAAGAGGTCTACATTCAGATCAAGGATTTAAAGACTCAATAAGTTGATCTCATAAGTCAAGGAATTCCCTCCAGCACATGCCCCACCAAAACACACTATAGTTTTTTAAAGGTGGAAATTCACAAGCTGATTCTAAAATTTGCATAGATATGCAAAAGATAAATGGGAAATAACACCATGGTGAAGATGATTAAAATTGGAAAATTCAACCATTGGATATGGAGAGTCATTATAAAGTTAAATTTAGAATCTACCAACACAACAATGAAACAGAAAAATGCACAGAAATAGACCATGCATATATCAACACTAGACTTATGACAAAGTTGATGGAGAATAGCCCTGGAGAATGGATGCTCTTTTTCAATAAAGTGTACTGTGTCAACTGAATACCCAGATGGGCTAAATAAATGTTGACCTCCTTGATGTAAAGGGAATTTTATATCCTTTACAATCAATTACAGGTTTGTCAAAGATCTAAATGTTAAATATAAGACAGATAGGCTTTTTGGAGATTACAGAATAGAATACATGATTCTTCAAGTACAAAAAGATTTAAGACTGATAAAATGAGCCACAATAAACTTTCTATTTTCTGTTCATCGAAAGATACCATTAGGAGAATGGAAAGATACGTCATTGACGGGAAGCTGATACTGTCAATATATATAAGCAACAAAAAGATTTTTTTAAAAAATCCTACAAAGTAATAAGACAACTCAACAGAAAAACAGGGAAGAGATCTGAACAGGAACTTTACAGAAAAGTAAACGTGAAAACAACAAAAATGTGAAAAGATATGCAACCTTATTAATCATTATGAAATTACAAAGTAAACCCAAAGGCAAGGTTGCAAAGCATCTGAAACAGAGCACAATGCTGTGAAAGTGTCAAGTCGTACAATGATTTTGGGAAACTTATTAGTGATATATACTAACATACTCAGGGTCCATGAAACAGGAGTATGAGGCCAATGGATACAAATAACAGAATATGTATGTACTTTTATGTGCACAAAAAGATATGAACAATATTTGAGATTTTAAATGGTTCATTTTTTTAAATCTCAAAGAAAATATCACGGAATTACATTTTTAAATGACTCATTTTATTGCATGGGGCAGGGCTTTCTTTAGACTAAAGGAGGTTATTCCCAAGGGAGGTACCTAAACAGGTAAACAAATGGTTAAAAACTTTTGCAAGAAAAAGACAAAGGGCTTCTAAACTATAACCAATGAGGCAAAGCTCAGTAACACACTTCAAAATATCTAGTATTTATAACTGTCCAAATATATAACAATACCTTGAGTACTGAATCCTCTGGGAATGCTGCTCCTCTCAAATGAAGTCACTGACATTAAAAACAAAACAGAACAATCCATAAATCAGGGGAACTAGAGTCAGCATGATCATGTCCCCTGGTCAACATCTCAGCAGTTGCCTAGGGTACAAATCACCTTCTCACACACCTTCCCTGTATCTATATATAACCTGAGATGGGGTACAAATGTGCAAAATCCTAGATTTAGCAAACTTTCTATATTAAGCCACTGGCCGCAATTCTGTACCCTTTCCTTCTCTTAAACGTACTATCTTTTTCTTTATAGCTCAGCTGGTAAAGAATAGTCTGTAATGCAGAATACCCAGGTTAGATTCCTGGATTGGGAAGATCCCCTGGAGAAGGGATAGGTTACCCACTGAAGTATTCTTGGGCTTCCCCTTGTGGCTCAGTTGGTAAATAAGCTGACTGCAATGCAGGAAACCTGGGATCGATCCCTGGGTTGGGAAGATCCCCTGGAGAAGGGAAAGGCTGCCCACTCCAGTATTCTGGCCTGGAGAATTCCATTGACTGTATAAGTCCATGGGGTCGCAAAGAGTCCAGCGCAACTTTCACTTTCACTTCCTGTTCCAAGTCTCCCCTCCTTTATCCACACGGTAAAGAATACATTATCGAATATACTTTTAAATGCTCATATGTGAGTTTTTAGTCAATATTTTCCAGCCAATCAACCACCTCAACTAAGCATTTACATTTTTAAGCAGAGGAAATTTCAAGTGTGTCAAATGCAAAAAAACTAGAAAAAAAAGGAAGTCATTCTAAAATCACTTTCAACAATATATTGGCCAAGAAAGATCAACCTTATTTAACATCTTTCAGGACAACTGGCGGAATATATGTACATAGGGAAGCGGTTAAGGATGACTTCCCAAGACCAGCCTTAATTTTCCTGGAAAAGATGAAGTAGGAATTAATCTGGCTGTTGACTGCAAAAAATATATATATTTTTGGGTGTTGTCACTGGCCAATATAGTAGGTCTTAGTCTGTTAAGTTCCAGACCCAGGTGCAAGTGCTAAGTTGCTTCAGTTGCCTCCAACTCTTTGCAACTCCGGTGTGTAGTCTGCAAGGCTCCTCTATCCCTGGGATTCTCCAGGCAAGAAAACTGGAGTTGCCATGCCTTCCTCCAGGGAATCCTCCCCACCCAGGAATAGAACCTGAGTCTCTTACCTTCTCCTGTATTGGCAGGTGGGTTCTTTACTGCTCGTGCCACCTGGGAAGGCTCCAGACCCATGTACCTTAATCAATTCTTCTAGGGGCACATTTTCTCCTAAGACATTCTATTAATTTAGTATAAATTTTATCTCTTTCCACAGATTTCTTTTAACCCTTTTTGAGGTATATTCCATCTCTGTGATACATGAAATTTTGTTTTATTTAACACTTTATAGTATCTTTCTTTTCTCTTAAGTCCTGTAACATATATTAATGTCTCATTATTTCTACCTCTGCTAATGGAGTTTCTGACAACAAAGTATGTCCCTGGAACACATCCTCTTCTGTACCAGTAGAATAAATATTCTGAAGAAGAGTATGATAAAAGTACAGCTGGGATCTGTAGGTGAGGAAGATAAGTGATAAAATAGGAAAGAAAAAAAGGATCAAAAAAATTGAGTATTACAGAAAAAAATTACAGCTACTGCTCTACATTTTCATGGAAGGCTCTACAGTTTATTATAAAACTGAAAATCACTAAAAATTAAGACATTAACAAAAAGCCAATGTAGGAATTGTGCACATTTTAACACAGTAGTTTCAGACATGAAAAACAACTTTTCAAGAAGTCACTTAACATTTTCACTTTATAACACTTATAAAAAGAAATTAAAAGACAAGGCATATACCACTCAGCTTGTAGCACAGATTCAATCACTAAATGGTCTCAATATTGCTGCCTAGCTTCCTCCAGAGTTCTCTGCTACGAGTTAGATCTGCCCCACTGTATTATAGGAGGCATCGTGAAAACGGTATAAAATAGCAGTTTAAGACGATTAATCTAATTCAGTCTCACTGCCACTAAAGGTCATTAAATGACACCTCCCAATGGAATGCCAATGAACTCAGTGATTTTTGTTCAGAATGAAGCAATTAAACCGATCGCTGTAAGGACTATGGTTGATGACTAAGAGTTTGTGACAGCTATTGATATCATCTATTAAAAATAATAGAAAAGAAAATTGGGGGAAAGGGGGAGTAAGGGTCAAGTATATAACTCTGCGGGACAGCTGTGTTCATATATAAAACCGTGTAAAGGTCTGCGGATAATTTTAGAAAAAGTCTACTACAGCCCTGATTCCAGAATCCAAATTTCAGTATTTTTTTTCCCCCAGTAACGAAAAAATCCAGTCCTGTAACAAAGTGAAGTACTTTTTCTTTCCCCCTGAAATACTCGGGAAAAGTAAAACAAGGAAAACATCAACTATCCTCAGCTCTTCCCTCTCATCAGTATTTGCGAGGAACCGGATTGCTTAGCTCAGAGGCTCCAGTAAGAGGAATCGGTCCGTCCAGGACCCTAAGTCATAACCTATCTGAGAGGATGAGCTCTTCCCACTTGGACGTTATCAAAAGGATATCCCAGTCGGGTTCATGGGCAAGGCACATCTAGGGCTCTCCTCCTCCCACTTAATTTAAAAGTATAAGACAGAGCTGTTTCCCAGGGCTTCGGTTAGGGCAGGGAAGAGAGGCGACCCCCGCCAAATCCCGGGGGCAGCCCCGTCGGCTCCTCCGCGCTCACCCAGAACCGCCCAGCAAAGAAAGGGCTCCGAAGGCCTCTGGCCCCGCACAACGGGCAAAGGAGGTGGTAGCATATGCAACCTGAGAACTCCGGGAGCCCAGCCTCCAGCAACGAGTCCTTGCGGCCCGACGCCGCTCCCGGGGCGCGCTTCTCGCGCCGACCGTTTGTATTCGGAGCACCGCGGCAGGACCTTCAAAGCTGTCGGCTCCCCCATGTCCCTGGATTCTCCGCCGCAGATTCCACAGAATGTCTATCCAGAGCCTTTGGAAGGCTCGTCCTGCCGAGAGGTTTTTCTACATTGTGTCAGATCCCAAGGTGCAGACTGGAAGTCTGCCTAGTTTTGAGACTCAGAGGGGCTCGAACTGGGAAATGAGAAGCCGAGACCCTGTGACGAATCGTAGACCATGGAGATGAAAATACTTTCTGAAGCCTCTGAACCCTAACGTCACTTCCGGCAACAATAGGAAACGTCAAAACTCGGCCGCTGAGGGGGCTGCAGCTTGAGGCTCTCTGAGTTCGGAAGGATCCGGTGCTGTTTTTGGGATTCTCCCTCACCTCACCTCCACCAGCGTGAACAAGTGAAGTTTGAACCGGCTTCTCCATGGCCTGGGCGCCCGTTCCCGGCTGAGTCGTTTTCTTTTTGGCTTGAAAGCCCCCGCCCAGAGGCCGATTCGTCGCGGCGGCGGTTGGATCGCAGGTCGCTCAGGTAAGGGCGTCACCCTACATATTGCATAGCTTTTGAGTCTCTTCCCTGTACACCCCTACTTAGCTTCTCGGAAATAATGACAACGGATGCTTACCAGTTGGCAGAAACTTGCCAACCTGTAAGACTTTGGGGCCAATGACAGTGCAAAACATCTTGAGTGACAGCGGTGCTGGCTAATTAAAATGAGGAATCCGTGTCAGGAGGCGGGAGTAGGTGTGTACTTGTATTCCTAGGTCACTGGGGTGTAGGTCAACTTGGGACCCCAGGTAGGAGCCGGCTTCAGTCTGAAATAAAGCCGTGAAAAAGCAGAGGTTACTCTTCTAACCTAGATGTAGCTTTTAAGTAGAGTGGGTTTGGGGGGAGTTCATAAGCACAGTTGTCGATTTTTTACATGCTTTCCAGTAACATGAATGCAAAACACTCACATACAGGTAATGTTACGATGGATTGCTAGTTGCTTTAGCTGTTAAACTTTGATTATAAACTTGGAAAATTCTTAATTTGTCGTCTCGTTTGTTTCTCTGTGATTGGGCTCTAGTTTCTTACATGGTGGCTGCTCGATTAAATATTATTAAAAGTGGATGAAATCACAAATGGATCCCAATCCTCAGTCAATTAAGGGTTTTACTTTAGGTTTTGTGTATATTTAGCAATTTAATCTTTGAATCTAGTTCTTTTAACAAGTGGAGTTTTTATTTTCAGGAATCCCAGATGTTTCTCTCCATATCAATAGGTCATAAACTTTATTACTGCCAAGTGAAGCTAATTTAGTTTTCCATTTCAGCTTTCCTTGTTTTGTTTTTTTTTTTTTTTTTTAATTTGGAGTTGGTGACCATATTTCTGGGATAGGAGGGATTTTTTACCACCTAAGAAAATGGTTTACAACATTGAGAAGATATCAGAATGAGAAATGTTTTATTCTATTTTCAGGTTGAATAGGAAGCTTGCAGGTTTTATCCAGATAACTTGACAGTTTGTCTGAGGTATTGTACACAGTGTGGCACCTGGCTTTCCCTCAAGTGAGCAATCTAAGAGAGCGAGCACCCAAAACTCTCTCTAGTCTTTTATAACCTAGTATCAGAAGTTGCCTCCTCTCATCACTACTGCCAACTGCCATATTCTTTTGTTAGAAGTGAGTCAGTAAATCCAGCTCAGTCATTGTGGAAAGGATTACACAAGGGCATAAATCCCAGAGTGCAAGGGTCTTTAGGAGCCATCGTAGAGGCAGCTTAACACAGTTACCCTGGCTGATAACTTTTAGGAGTTAATAGGAATAACTGAGCAAAATTATATCCAAGAGAAATGCCTGGTTGTAATGAAACAGGCCAACTTAGACAAGGATTTTCCTCCTTGAAAAGAGTTTTTTTTCCAAGGGGGGAATTGTGTAGGGGGTCTTTTTTCCTACTGATTACATAAAGAAAGGCTTATTGTTTTTCTTGGAAAACTGCTTGAGAAATGGCATGTGTGAGAGGAAGGTTTGTGTTTTAAGGATATATATGAGCAGAGTATCTCATAACTGGAGGTTGTGTATTCCTTACCGATTGCCATTTTTCATAGTTGAAATGATTTCAAGATAAACATGAGCAAAGATAGTTTTTAAGGTGGAAAGAAGTTAGGAAAGGCTAGAGGTAAGCCTTTCTAGTGTAGAAAGAATATGGCATCTCTATGTTGGTATGAGAGTAAATAGAGATAGGAGAGGTGTGTCTGAGAACAGAAACACATCTGTGTGTTTGTCTTTAAGCACTATTAGATGTCAGATTACATTCTTTCAGCACTACTGGACACATATCACCAGCACAGTTTTTGTCAGTGAACCAAATAACCTTATTAGACATGAAAGGTATAGGCTTCGGGGTTTATTATTTTGGCTTTGACTCACTATAAAATTGCCTATGCTTCTTCCAGTTTTGAAAGATGTTGTCAATCCTTAGTAAAGCATTGTTCAAGTTTATCTTTTCAACTTCAGGTGCTTAACACTAGCCAGTGTAAATTTTCAAATTGTAGATTTGGCCTTTAAAATGGTGCTCCCTATCAAGTTAACATACTTCATTTATAGTAGGATATAGCCAATTAACTAATATACTTTCAGGCCCTTAGATGTCTGCCAAATTTTAAAGAGGTGCTTGCAAAAATAACACAGTTGAAATACTTCATTCATAAAAATATTTTATGGTAATAACTAGATAAGCTAAACCATGCATCGTAAATTATTATGCCTATGATCAGTTTAATAGGGAATATTTTGTGTGTTTATTGTGCCTTTGAATAGGTTAAAAATAGTTATTTTCCTTACTTCACAGTATAAAAGCAATGAATTACCAAGAAATTATCTTTTCTTTGATCACAGAGCATTGAAGTTAGTCATTCAAATTTACAAATTTATCGTTCATTACTTAACCAACGGCTATATACAAGTCTGTCTTTTTCCCCTACATTTTGATTCAGATTTGAAAATTGAGGGTAATCCATTGGCTGATATGATAACGTGTCAAAATCATTAATATGAAGTCTATGAACTATTTGTCTAACTATGTTGCATTTTCAATGATTATTTTACTTAATATTTTAAAACAACTTTAGTGAAATACATCCACTTCTAGAAATTTATGTTTTCCATTTATTTTTTTTCTCATGGTTTTGTTTTTCTGATATTTATTGACATAGATTCTATGGTAAAACTTGAATGAGTTTATATTCTATTTAGGGCAAATGTTTTTATGATGGAGAGATGAAAAAAGATATTTGATTTCAAGTTTAGGCAGCAGTTTGGTTTAGGTCTGTGATCAGCAGTTTGTGTATTCTGCAAGAACAGGTTGCAGAGGATTTCATAAGCTATTTGAAAGAAGGAACACAATTTCAGCAAGTGAGCCATGCTTGAAGAACCCCTATTTGCTTATGCTGAGCAGTAATTTGTAGAAGTCACGAACATAGGGAAAAGAGACAGAAAGGACTAATGCTAAATACACATGTACATGCACACACTTCCATCTCTATCACCTCTTCATTTTGTTTTAATTTTTCAGATTTTCTCATATTTAGAGGATCACAGAATTTTATAGCTAAAAGAGAGTTTAGAGATCGTCAAGTTTGAAACTCTCTTTATAGGTGAGGAAAGTGAAACTTCGAGTATGTGCCTTGTAGTCACAAGTTGAAGGAGCCTGAATAAAGCACACATTTTGTGTTAGTCTGTTTTCACTGTTAGATGTTTTCTCATCTTACTTCTGACTTTTCTATTGGCTGCTGTCAGTATTTATTTTATTTTAAGGGCTTCCCTGGCCCTCCAATGGTTAAGACTTTATGGACCCAAATGCAGGGGTCACAGGTTGGATCCCTGGTTGGGGAACTAAGATCCCACATGCTGCAGGGCATGGCCAAAAATAAAATTAAAAATATATTTATTTTATTTGATACTTTGTCTTTATTTGTATAAAAATATGTCAATGACAATGACAGTTGTTGTTTTGTTTTTTTATTTCCACAACTCTGATAAGAGTGGCCTTGTGGTCAGCGGGCATGGAGTGTGCTGTGCCCTGAGGGTTGGGAATGTGCTGCCGTGATCACTGCTGATACAACTGGGTCGAATAAAGGGTGCAGTTAAACAATCAGTGCAACTAAAGGATAATTCTGGTGAGAAATTCAATAAATTTATTTTACTCTAAAGTTAAAACAGACAGTGGAACATCTCTCTGCAAAAGAAGCTGAAGAAATAAGTGAAATTGAATAAGCCCCCAATTCTCTGCTTTTTGGTTACATTTTAAGTGACGTATCTTAATTTTTACACTTGTTTAGATACCATTTGGTAACATTCATTACAGAATCAAATTAAAGAACAGGAAAAAAAAAAACCTTCAGAAAACAGTGATATTGTAAATCTTTTTTGAATTAAAAAAAACTACAAATGGTATGCCTTTTACTAACAAAAAACTGCTCTTGCAGGACCAGATCTTTAAATTTAATGAGTGGGTTTTTTTTTTTTTATGTGTTTAATGTACCCTGTGACCTCTTAGTACTTAGCTATTTCCCTTTTCTCCTTAGAAGGACCTCCTTGTGGACTTAGCCTCCTTCATTTCTCTACAGTTGTTGCCTTTCAAATTTAGAAGTGTGTTTGGTTATCAGGTTTTTTTTTCTTTCCTCTTTTTCCCCTTCTCCTCAGTCTGTTTTAAACTACCTTGGTGGTCTGTTCTTTTGGAAAAAGAGAAATAAATGCCGGGGCTGCCAATTTGGTTATAAATGTGGAAAATATTTTCTCACAGAATCTCCCATGTTCTTATGCAATCACATGATAACACTTAGAAAGTAACTAAAAATCTAGTTACTTCCTTGTTGGAAAAAAAATTGAAAATTTCTAAGGCAATATAAAGGAGTAAATTTCCTCATCTTTAAGTTTTAGATGTGTGTTAAAACAAGATAACTCTTTTGGTACACAGAGTTTTAGATCTTTATCTGAGATAGGAAATTTCTTATTTGTAAATCCAACTATTTAGACATTTAGGAAATATTGAAAACTAATGATTTATAATGAGTATTTAAAGTAGCTTATTCATGTCACTCACCACAGACTGGTGATTTAACACTGCTTATTCAGGAAGACACTTTATAGAATCTCCTTTGCTTCAAATGAAAGTGTTTAAAGCAGAATGCTTTTCTGAGACCTCCAGACTCCTTTGTTCTCTTCCCATCTTCCCCTGTGTGTCATCCATCCATCTAAATGGTGTATGAACCATTCTTTATCACGTGTAGTTGTTTCCACAGCGTGTGCTATTTGAATCCTTAGTGCCATAGAATTACTGAAAGCAGTAGAGCAGTGTGTTCCTTTAGAATAATACTTAATTTGATGTTTAACTTGTTGCATAGGGATGTTTTGATTAAAGATGATTAATATGCTTTACAGATAATTTTATATTAGATATACCAGTAGGTATTAATAAAACAATCTTTAGCATTCTTTTGTGGAAAAGTTCTACTTTTTTGAAAAGAGAACAAGATATTACAATAACAGAAAAGTATTGTTCTCATAAATGTTAATAATTAACTTGATAGAGCTTTTGGTAATTAATATAATCTATGCAAAGAGTTGACTCATTGGAAAAGACTGTGATGCTGGGAGGGATTGGGGGCAGGAGAAGGGGACGACAGAGGATGAAATGGCTGGATGGCATCACTGACTCGATTGTCGTGAATCTGAGTGAACTCAGGAAGTTGGTGATGGACAGGCAGGGAGGCCTGGCGTGCTGTGATTCATGGGGTCGCAGAGTCAGACACGACTGAGCGACTGAACTGAACTGAACTGATGCTGCCTTCTAAGTGGAAATGCTTTTGTGCTGTTACAACAGTTACGTTTAGACTGCCACTGTATCTCTTTTTTAAAAAAATGAAAATTATATCTAAAATATGTCAGAAAAGTTTCTCAGATTTTTGCAAGAGAAAAGGGAATGAGTCAGGATATACATACTGCTTGACAATTAAAAGATGCCTTTATATATTCAATATATTATCTCAGTTAAGACTTATAGCAATCCTGTAATATAGATAGGAGTGATTTCCTCCATTTTACAGGAAACCAAAGATCAGAAACCTTGTTTGAAATATCTAAGGTCACACAGCATATTGTGTAATTGGAACTCCAACTTTAAATTCACTCTCCAGAATAGCTGTGTCAAGAAAACCTACACAGTTCTCTCATGCAGACCTCATATAGGCCACATTCTCTAGTCTCAGCATAATAAAACTAGACATTAATTTTAAAAACCAGAAGGCCTTTAGATTAAAAAAAGAAAGAGCTCTTTTAAATTATTTGGTCAACGTGTAAAAAAAAAGTACTATTGTTATTGTCACTGTTATTTTAATAGAAATAAGGATAGTAGTTAGGAGATTAAACAACTGATGATTTTTTTAAATATTTTTAAAATATTTTAAAGAAACTAGATCATTCTCACAAATTTGAAATATTATAAAATTATTATATTGTAACTTTTAATATTATTAACATTATAAAATTATCTCCAGCAATCAAAATTAAATCACATTATTTCCTGTACTTTGATTTTTAATGAGTAAACCACTTTTAATGTAGTTTGCATTTATGCTGTTTCTTTATTAGACCCAGGAATAGGCACACATCAATTCTTCTGTATTTATACCTCTACTCGATTATTGATACATCCTAAGTAAACAGTCTACACATTATTATAACTTGTATGCTCAAAGATTTGTATTCCTTGATTCTCTCTTCTTTGATCTGTATAGTGTGTTCCACAAAGTCAGAGGTGATTCAGAGGTCATAGATTTTTAATATGGATTTCCTTAAATCTAAAATAGTTCAGTTCAGTTCAGTCGCTCAGTCGTGTCCGACTCTTTGCTATTTGTCAGATGTCACTAGACTTGCTGTGTCCTTGGTCACCCTCTTTAGAGTGTTTATTAGAGTGTCTAGTTATTTAAAGAACTTTATTGTGACATCATTTATATATTATAAAATTCACTTGTTTTAAGTGTACAGTACTCTGCCTCCCACCTTTTTTAGTTAATTGTAGCTACACATGCAGTTGTGAGGAATATAGCAAGAGAGCTCTTGTACACTTTGCTTAGTTTCCCTGAGTAACGTGCCATATTACAAAATCATAATATACTGTCATAACCAGGATATTGAAATTAACATTTCTCACCTATCTTACTCAGAATTCTGCAGTTTATTTTTGCTCACATGTGTATGTGCATGTATGAGATTCTGAGCAGATTCACATATCCAGTACCACAGTCAAGATACTGAACAGTTCAAACACCACTGGGATCCCTGGTGCTGCCATTTAAAAATACAGCCACTTCCCTTCTGGGTAGTGATGCTGAATATCATGTGATTATGTACCATTTGTGTATCCTCTTTGGCAAAGTATCTGATCATGTCTTATGTCCTTTTTTAATTGAATTGTTTGGTTTTTGTTTTTTTTTTTTTGGCTGTTGTGTTTGAGATATTTTCTCTCCATCTGTAGCTTGTGTTTTTGTTTTCTTCATATGGACTTTTTAAAGAGCAAAAGTTTTTAATACCGATGAGACTGACTTTACCAACTTTTACTTTTATAGATTGTACTTTTGATGAACTCTTTGCGTAGATGTAGACCCCTAAGATCTCCTTCTCTATGTTTTTCTAAAAGTTGTATTATTATGTTTTGCATTTAAGTCTATGATCTATTCTGATTATTTTTTGAAAGATGTGAAATTTAGATAAGGTTGATCTAATTCAGTTTTGCTTGTTGTTTACAATTTAAAGATTCATTCAGTCAACAAATATTGCTGAGTGCTTTGTAGGTCTAAGGCACTGTTTGGTACTGGATTTTTCCTTGTAGCCTATTGTGTTGAATCATTCCCCCATCTTAGTACTTACAGGCAGTTCTTACTCTACATGGTACCATATAAACTGAAATGTGTGCTTTTTAGAACCATGGCCTTGCTGTATAAAGTCTCATAGAACTGTTATTAAGTAGTTAGCATGGTCCTGTACAAGGACTACCTGTGTATATATTTTAATTTGTATTTCTTACAGTAATAAAGCACAATATGATAGGTGAGTCCCAAAATTATTGTTGTTTTAAGGAACATATGTTTGAGTAATTCATATTTTATAATCAAGAAATATGCTTAAAAATACAGATCTCAACAGTTGTAAATTGATTTCAGAGATCTAACAAATTAGCATTCTATACATAAAGCTCTTTATAATTCAGGTTCCTAGAGATGTGAAAATGTCATAAAGATCTATAGTAGAAATTTCCTGTTAATAAATTTAGTTTGTGATACTGCAAAAAGGACTTTTGATATGTTGAATCTTCCCATAAAGTCATAAAGTTTCCATTTCTAGAAATATATCTGTAGTGATTAAAGATGATGATAGTACTGATACTGAATTGCCAATATGGTCTCTCTGTTATCACTGACTGATGACTATATACTTGACTTTATTTGCCAAACTGTGTCAATCTAAGCAAAGTTAGTTTCTTCTAACTTTATATATTTACTAGATGTTATTTTTCTTTCTCCTAGCAAAAGTAAATGGCATCTCCAAATTCACAGATCCTAAGTTCATGAAATTTAGAACCAGGATTGTAACTGTTCAGATCATTATGTCCAGAATAATCAGGTATACTCTGAAATGGAAGAACCAAAATAAGAGTTATCCTTTAAAGGTGGTTGAATGGTGACTACAAAACTACCTGTGATGGTAAATTACCTATGTGTTAGGTTCTCTTAACCCCTCTAAGTTCTTTGGAGTAAGAGTTATTCACTGTTTTCCTGATGAGGAAAATAAGGACCACAGACTATAGTCCAATCAGATTCTGTGTGGGAGTCTGAAGTAGATCTTTTTTCACATCAAAGCCTATGTGCTTTCCACAAAAACAGTAGCTTGAAAGAGAAACTGCAGCTGGAAGCAACGGTGGAGGTAATAAGCAGCTGCAGAGGTAAAAGAGATGAGAGTTAGTGATGAAGAAACAGATGGTAAATTGTCTTTGCCAGTTCTGCACATAGGGCTCAGTGGTTAGGAATAAAAGCTTTGGACTCAGACCTGAGTTTGAATCTTTAGTTTTCCACTTGTAAGCTCTGAGATTTTGGGCAAAGTTGCTTAACCTCTCTGAGTCACTATTTCCTCAGCTATAAAATAGGTAGAATAATATCTAATATCTACCTGTTAAGGTTGTTTTCAGGACAAAAATGGCATAATGTAATTAAAACTTCCACAATGCTTGGCACAGAGTAAGTGTTAAATAAATTGTGGTTTATAGTACAAAAACACTATTATTGTTTAATATTTGTTATTAAATATATTTAAAATATTGTGTACATTATATTACACACAAAAGAAGGGAACACAGCCAGTAATCCCAAGCCTTAAATCTGCACACACAAAATTAAAGTGTTTTCCCCTCTACTTTCTTTAAGAAACATTTCTTCTCCCTTTAAATAAAAATTTTTATCACAAATGGCAAAAATAATTCTTACTGTTTTAATGTTTGCCTTGACAAGGGTCGCTTACTACTCTTAAACCATGATGCTGAACTTTTATCTCCTTAGTGATGGTTTTCAGTCTGTATGACACTAAGCTCAAAGAACAGTACTTCTTAAACTTAGTGCACATCAAACTCAGTTATTTTCCAATTTCACATGCTTGGATTCCTCAATCAGAAGATTTCTGTTTACAGAAAGTTTGTGAGATTAATAAAAATGATTGGTGCATACCTTTTATCCTGGTAGCTCAGACAGTAAAGAACCTGCCTGCAATGCAGGAGACCTGAGTTTGATCCCTAGGTCAGAAAGGTCACCTGGAGAAGGAATGGCAACCCACTCCAGTATTCTTGCCTGGAGAATTCTATGAACAGAGGAGCATGGCAGGCTACAGACCGTGTGGTCACAAAGAGTCAGGCAGGACTGCCAGACTAACACTTTTCACCTTTTACCCAGATTCACAAATTTTAAACATTTTACAATATGCTTTAACATTCTCTCTGTGTGGAGATTGACATTACTGTTTTTCTGAACCATTTGAGACTAGGTTTTATACGTTATGCCTTAACAATTCAGTATTTTTCCTAAGAACGAGAATATATTAAAAAGTTCATTTGGGTTTTTCTTTAACATCTAACATTACAAACTTTTTGGTCAACCCAATATTCTGGCAAAGCCATTACACAGTTATCAAATTCATTAAAGTTAACATTCATGTAAGTATTTTTACCCAATCTTAGGCTGTATATCTAGTTTTTTAGTTATTCCAATAATGTCCTTTATAGCACTTCTTTTTGCAGTATATTATCCAGTCCACACATTGAATTTAGATGTCATGTTTTTTAGTCTCCTTTAATCTGGAATTATTCCTTTCTTTAGCTTCATGGCATTGGCAATTTTGAAGGGAAAAAAAATGATTGTAGACTCGGGTTTCTCTGATATTCCTCATGATTAGATAAAGATTATACATTTTTGGCCAAAATACTGTATAATTGTTATGTCCTTCTCAGGATCCAGAGGCACGTAAGTTCAGAGGCACATATGTCTGTTTGTCTTTTATTGATAAAAGTTAAGTTTGAACACTTGGTTAAATACTACCTGATTTCTTAATTTCTTTTTGTAATTAATGAGTAATGTATAGAGGCAGATACTTTGAGACTCTGTAAACTTTCCATTCTTTATCAAACTCCACATTCAGCACTCATTGATAATTCTTGCCTGAATTATTTTTTCTATGATGATAGTAAAATGATAATTTTTCTAACTCCATATTATTCAGGATTTTACTATAATGAAGAGCTTTGCTTTCGTCTGTATGTGTTTATTGATCATCAGTGCAGACTTACTCATGGATTCTTCTTTATGTGATAATTGGAGTATCATTCTATAAGTTTTATTACTAAAGTGAAAGTGAAAGTCATTCAGTATTGTCAAACTCTTTGCCATCCCATGGACTATGTAGTCCATGGAATTCTCCAGGCCAAAATACTGGAGTGGGTAGCCACTTCTCCAGGGGATCTTCCCAACCCAGGGATCAAACCCAAGTCTCAGGTCTCCCACATGGTAGGCGGATTCTTTACCAACCGAGCTACAAGGGAAGTCCAAGAATACTGGAGTGGGTAGCCTGTCCCTTCTCCAGCAGATCTTCCTGACCCAGGAATTGAACCAGGGTCTCCTGCATTGCAGGCAGATTCTTTACCAACTGAGCTATCAGGGAGCTATTTATTATTGTTTATTATATAAAGAGCTATTTATTAACAAAGGGCTCATCATTTTCACTCTGTAAAAATATGGTTTTGTCAAAACAAATGAGCTAACATTTTATAATTATCTGTGAAGTGAACTTTATATGTAATATTTAATATACCAGCCTTTTGAACTGTGTGTATTACTATTATAGTATATATAAATTATCACCTTAAATATGACAAAACCAGAGCTTAGACTGTATGTGTGTGTTAGTCGCTCAGTCATGTCCAACTCTTTGCGACTCCATGGAATTTCCTTCTGGAGTGGGTTGAACTGGAGTGGGTTGCCATTTCCTTCTCCAGGGGTCTTCCCAACCCAGGGATCAAACCCAAGTCTCCTGCGTTGTGGGCAGGTTCTTTACTGTCTGAGCCACAGGGGAAGTAAATTCCCCAGAGTCCTGTAAGTGCTGACCAATGGAGTCAGGACTTGAACTCAAGTGTCTGTTCAGCGTCAGAGTCCTTAATACCATGCTCCCTCTGTGACGTGCTTCACAACTTCTGCAATGGATCTCATGTCTTTTTGAGTTTAATCACTTTTCTGACAGTTTCATCCACATGCCACACACCTGTTACCCTAAGGAAGACTGGGAGTAGGATGGAACACTGTGGACACCCTTTCCTTTCTCCAAAGGAGAAATTTATGATATTAATCCTTCTCAAGTGATTTATCATGCTGCGTCTTCCCCCGAATCCAGAACTGCTTTAAAGGGAAAAAGACATCCCACAATGGTAATTTGCAATATTATTTAGCAGTAGAAGATGCAGTTTTCTTTGTCTGAATCATGTGTATAATGTGCCTCAAACCTCCACCCTCCCCATTAACTTTTTTTTAATCCTAAGAACCATCTTCTGGCTTTACCTCTTTTCTACCTGCTGGATGCTTTCTGAGTCCCTTTATCCAGTGCTCTATTTAAATGATCCCATTTAAGTCCAGAGCCTAGGGAAATCACCCTGATTCTGCGTTCCCTAGCAACATCCCTGAGAAGAATAACAGCTGCCTAACCATATGCCACCATAAAGAGGTAGGGAAGTACATACAAATTGACATTAGATGCCTTAAATCTCCAGACTTCAGACATCATAGTCATCATATTTGATTATTTACCTTTGGT
The DNA here is from genome assembly GCF_042477335.2 of Ovis canadensis. Lineage (NCBI taxonomy): Eukaryota > Metazoa > Chordata > Mammalia > Artiodactyla > Bovidae > Ovis > Ovis canadensis. The sequence goes on from NC_091246.1 coordinate 106,996,058, forward strand.
AGTGCAAGTGCAAAAGAGAAGAATAAATAAAATTATCTAAAGTGACAACAGATATACTGTGGATGAGCTTAGCAATCAATTCAATTTCTAGATATGTTCTTGCTAAGATCAGCAGAGAAATGGCTATGATAAAATTTTTTAAATGTTTATGAGTCTTGTGTCAAAATTAAGCTGTACTTATGTTGTAATATGACAGCATATTTAAACCTTAAGGAAACTTAAAGTTCTGTCCAAGTTTTTTGTTGATATTCTGTACTTTTTTCATTGTTAATTTATTGTCCATGGTTTTGCTTCTTCCAGAATGTCTTATAATTGAAATCACACACACAATGTAGCTTTTTCAGATCAGCTGCTCTTACTTAGTAATATATATTTAAGTTTCTTCTGTATCTTTTCATACCTCATTTCTTTCTAGCACTAAACATTCCTTTGTCTGGATATATCACTGAATTTATCCACTCACCTACTCAAGGACAATTTGGTTGCTTACAAGTTTTGGTAATTATGACTAAAGCTACAGGTCCATGTGCAGGTTTTTGTATGAACATGAGTTCTCCACTTATTTGGGTAGATACCAAGGAGCATGAATGCTGAAGCATATGGTAAAAGCATGTTTATTTTTGTAAAAAACTGTCAAACTGTCTTCCAAAGTAACTGTATTGTTTTTGAGTTTCCACATCTTTCCAGTATTTGGTGTTATCAGTTTGGGATCTCAATCATTCTGATAGAAAATAAGAATTTAATTATTATAGCTTAAGTACTACTTTAGGAACTGCTACCATAATGGTAATATGTGTTATAAGGAGGAAAAGTTACTACCTTTTTTAGTTTCTTTGCAAAAATACATTTTCCTACATTTAAAAATTATTAATATGTTCCTTCTCTCTTTACCTCCCCCTTCCTCCCCCTACCCCACCCAATCTCTTTATAGCTTAAGCTTTTGGATTTCCAAGGACGAAGAGTGAAAAATTATCCTGGACTGTTTTTCCTGTTTTAATCAACAAGTAGTCATTATCCAAATAATAGCCAACAATTCAGTAAATATACATGCTTTTTTAAATATTGAAAAAATAGCCTTTGATCTTCTTTCAAATTCCACTCAGTTTTCAAATTTATTTGAAATATTTCCATTTTCAAAAATTATTCCTGATAATTTTCAGAATTTCTGGTCACCAGTAGTCTGGGGGAGAGGTTGCTTTTTTATATTTTGATTACTACTCTTTATTGTAAACAGCCAATTAAAACAAAACCATATTTTAAGGTTAGATCATGCAATGAAATTTAATGATTTTGAACAAAAACCAGTTTCTTCCTCCAAACTTTTTGGGTTTTTAAAACAGGAATATTTTATTTGTAAAAGAAATCTTGGAAATAATTTTTTATGTTAGTTAAAAATACTTCCTGTTTTCATTTTTCTCAATGAATTTATTTGCCCTGGAAAAGTTACTTATTTGCAAAACCAAATGAAATGGAAAGGCTAGACCAGTAGCCTTCTAAATATTTGCATATGAGGAAGTCTGGTATTTGTAACAGATAAATGTAGAGCTGCTCTGGTGGGAGGTGGAGTGGAGGCAAGAGAGACTGGAGCACCCCCTCCCCTTCTGCCTTTTCCCAGGGACCTCTGAGGAGTCCATAGGACCATGTGGAGAAGAACTGGAAAATTGATTTTAAGATTTGTATTTAAAGCAGCAACAGAACCAAATAGTCATCACTGAGCTCTTTATGGTGGAGATCTAGGTGTCTAATTTATAAGGTTTCTGAATTAGACTTCAGGGCCTATGTTACATTTTATTACAGCCAACAACTTAAGAGCAGACTGGCAAGAATTAAACGAAAAGCCTGTTTCACAGCTGTTATGCATCTGGGAATTTGGTTAAAAGGGGCTAGCTTAGCTTAGCCTGGGTTGTGATAAAAAGCAGTGTGTAGGACCTTTTAAATGAAGTCCTGTGCTCTGATCAGAGTTATATTTAATACTGGCCCATAAGTCCACATAATTATAATTTTGTAAGAGTCTTTAGGACGTCAGTAACTTTTAAATCTTACCTTGTGAAAAATGATTGTGTCACCTGTGGATTTTAAAAGCAGTTAGCAAACCGAGATAAAGGTGATAATCAAACCAAATAGTTCTCCATATCCAAGTTTCATACTTACAATGTTCTGACTGTTCTTTGTAATTTGCTATTCCATTTAATATGTTTTAATGAGGCATGTTAATTCTGATAAACGAATGCTTCGTGTAGACCTGTCGTACTGCAGGGAAAGGTGGATTACTTTCTTAATGGAGCCTTACTCCATTCTGGCTTTTCTCCCAGGCTTGCAGATGGGTCAGGGGCTGTGGAGAGTGGCCAGAAACCAGCAGCTACAGCAGGAAGGCTACGGTGAGCAAGGCTACTTCAGCAGAGAGCAGAGCAGGAGGGTGGCTGCCAGCAACATGTCTCAAACCAGTCATCGCAAACACGTCCAGGGGGGCATTGACATATATCATCTTCTGAAGACAAGAAAGTCTAAAGAACAGGAAGGATTCATTAATTTGGAAATGCTGCCTCCTGAACTAAGCTTTACCATCTTGTCCTACCTGAATGCGACCGACCTCTGCTTAGCTTCTTGCGTTTGGCAGGACCTGGCCAATGATGAACTTCTCTGGCAAGGGTAAGTTCAACTCACCATATTTGACCCAGATATCTCTAAGTATAACCTTGCCTAAATGCTTTTTTTTTTTTTGGAGGGTGGAGTGCTGCTTTTTTCCATTGTAATATTCCCATCAAACTTAATTTATGGTCCTATATTTGAACTTTGTAAAAAAAAAAAGTTTATTTCTATGCTTATCAGAACTCAGTCAGAATATAGTTTTCATTTGGGATTTAAATCTAGATTGTTCATTTCTAAGAGAAACGCTTCCTTTATGCCTATATCTCTGACTCTTGATTTTTTTTTCCTTGATAAATTTAAAGGCTGGCTTTTTGGTTTTTAATTTAGGAGAGGTTCTGTTGCCTTTACATAGCTTAGTAATAAAAGTCAAAAGCTATGGGAATAGAGTAAAGAGGCTGTTAAAATATTGATAATTTTCTAAACAAGTTACTAAACTCCCTGTTGCAGAATCATCTCATTTGGCTGGGGAAAAAAATGCAATGATATAAATTAACTATGAAGAAGATATTCCCATGTAAAAGTGAATATTCTACCCTCTTTCCTCAGAAATTTTGATGTTACAGGCTGAGATAGTAACTTTCTTATTTTCCTGTAAGCTCGCTCTCTCTCTCTCTCTGTGCGTGTGTGTGTAAAAGAGAGAAAAGAAGGAAATTTGGAAGTTTGAGTCAAAAATCAATAATATCAGAAAGTGAAACTATGGTATCCATCCAGAATTTCTAGGAATTGTAACAAGATGAAAGGTTAGCTTTCAAATAATAACCAGTAGCTAATGCCCTTGAACAAAATTGGAAACAAGTGTCCCAATGTGTATTAATAGAAACAGTGTGTTTTGAGGTATTTTAAGTATTACAGATTTTGTAAAAAAGTCATGTTTAGCTCTGATAGTAAAGAACCAGTGTTTTAAAGCAATATCCTAACATATACTAATCTTAATGTTGCAACTTTTCATTTAAGTATTAAAGTTACAGCATTACAGTTTCTCCCTCTGTCCAGCAGTTCCCCCATCCCCCACTGAGTTATATTTCACAATGGAGCACATAATTGTTTAATTCTGTTTAGACTCTTGGTTAGTACTGCAAGCTTGAGAGTAAGTTCCTTTGATTCAGATCCTGCCTCTACACAAATTAGCTGTGTGACCATAGGCAGCTTTTTTTATGGTGTCTGTGTTTATCTGTAGTGCCAAATCATAGGATGGTTGTAAAAATTAAGCAAATTAATACTATTACAATGCTTTAAATAGTGCCTGACATCTGTTAAGCACTTGGTAAATGTTAGCTGTTATCATTGTCATCATTAATGTTTAACTTCAGTGGGACTCGAATATTACTAATCTTTTTAATTCACATTTATTAAGTGTCAGAATTTGAAGATGTTTGTCTGTTTTACTCTAGTAAATAAATAAAACAAGCATAAAATTAAGCAGTTTATACTTCAGAGCTGTAAAATCCAATTTTATATCATTTCATATCACTGTTTTATCATGTATTACATCTTTAACTTAGAAGATTCAATCTGGTCATGTTTTCTCATTTGACTTTTATCATACTTCCAGGCTGTGTAAATCCACTTGGGGTCACTGTTCCATTTACAACAAGAACCCACCTCTAGGATTTTCTTTCAGAAAATTGTACATGCAGCTGGATGAAGGCAGTCTCACCTTTAATGCCAACCCAGATGAGGTAAGTGAAGAATTTGAACATTTGTAACTGTTGAACTTAATTGCTCCAACATAATACATTTGCAAGTAAAATTATAAGTCTCTGAACATGACTTTTGAATCACTGTGAAGCCCAGTATTTGGAGTAATTGCTGTATGACTCAGTCATTTCTTTCTTCCTTACTGTGTCAAGTACAAATCTTGCTATCTGCTCACTCTGTATGGCAGCTTCCATGACGCACACGCAGCCATCGCCTACATTTGGTTGAGATACCACTACATTATCAGTTGAGAGCACAAAATATATTCATCAGACTTTATCTGCAGCATTTTCTTCATTTCCTCATTTCCACTTCGTTATGATTATCAGAGGATACAAAGGATATTTTTCTAGTTCGTGATACATCAAAATATCTTTAAATAATGCCTTTAAAAATCTTAATCCCATGATAACATAGAAACAACTTATAGATTGTTATAAAAATTGCATAATTTTGCATTAATTCTCTGATTTTTTTCCTTAAGACAATAAGCAAATACAAATAAAGAAGAGAGAGAGTGGGAGAATCAAAAAGAACTTCTTGAAATGAATTAATTATTTAATCATTTCTTAAGATATGAGTGATCAAAATATGAAGACAGTTCTGTTGCTGGCTCCCCTTCTCCCCTATTCTTATTTCAATATATTCTGGAAAAGTTCAGATTTGTAGAAATGTTTCCTATTCTTATAAATCTAATAGAAATTGTGTAACACTCAGAACTATGACTTTTGGGTGGATCATTTAAGTCTTAGCCCCACGAATACAGCAAAGTATATATGTTATAAAGCAAATATGTTATAAAGAACAGATATGTTATATTTGTTCTCTTCTTTCACCACTTTTATTTTCAATGAATAGAAGACATACTTTTAATGAAAGTAGAATGATTTATTAGAAGTTAAAGCTCAAAGTATACATTTAAAACCAGTATAATATTGATGTTGTCAGTTTAAACAGGCATATGACTAGTGTTACAATAAGAAATATTTTGCATTAGTATCTTGAGTTATTCGAATGATGATTACTAGAAAATTGAGGCAGAGGGATATGGTGTTTTACTCTAGATATGTGGGAATCAGGAAAGGCAGCTATAACAGGCCTGTCTTATTAGGACTAATTTATCACGTCATGCTGGCTCCAGTCATGAATTATGCCAATGTTGAGCAAAACTGTCATCCCCAATTCATATCAGTTGCAAATATTACATTCTAAGGAAAGTGTAACTTGGTAAGTACTGAGTTGTAGCTTTTCAAAGTCAGAAAAGTTGGATGTAATTGCTCATATTGATTATGGTAAGTAGTCATTCCTTGCTAAAAGAGAACCATTTTTAAAATAAATTATAAAGCATCCTTTTTATGCAAAAATGAAACTATAGATAGGTCCTTATATACTAGAATATTATATGGGTAGTTTTAAATATCTAAATGGGAAAAGTTAGATGTCAAAATATGTTTCCATCTTTGCAGCTACATATATCAGACTGTAGAGTTCTTTTGTACCTCCTCTAGAGTGTTTGGAGGGGTCAGAGAAAAGAGGTAAGATTAAAGTCCTCTTTATCTGACAATAAACTATAAAAGTCAAATGTTTGCTTAAAGAGGGGATTCAAGTTACTAATTAAAAATAAGATTTTTAGATCTTCAGATTTTTACTTATCCATCCTACCTCCCATTGTTATTGAGAGTTGGCTGTATTTTCTTTCTTTTACTCCCTGACCTGATTCAAAGATATCCTGGAGCATTCCAGAAGTATTGAATTCACTGTTCTGAAAGGGGCACATACTGTTGTCAGGGAGCATGGAACTAAACCATTCAAAGTGACTTTGGTTCCAGAATTCTGCTTCTGTACTTTTATGAACATCACCCAGGCTCTCAGCAAGCAGCTGTTGCCTAATAACAAAATCTGATTCTCTCTTTACCAGAGTACCCTTAGGACATAAGTAGGCATGGAAGGACATTGAACTACACTTGTAGGTGCAGGGAAATGAGGAGAAGTATATTTTAATTAATATTCTACACTTGCTTTCATTGACTGATAAATAATCAATGTCAGTTTGGTTGTTTAACCAACGAAAATATAATCAAAAGAGCATCCTAGTAGATGTTTTTATATAGAACTCACCTACATGAGTCATATTTCAGCCAGGTCTTAGAATGACTCTTGCCATGATTTTTTAGTGCTAGCAATCAGAAAGTACCTATGGAGGTTGATTATTTTTTCCCCCTCACTGGAGCACTGTCATCAGATGTATTATTTGGGTTTATTTAAGCCTGAGAAGTAAATTAATTACGTTCGATGTTATGTTTAAATGTAAGCGGTGTTTATTTTAAGTACCTGAGATAAGATGTATATAATTGTTCAGTATTGTAATAAATCTACTTTTCCATAATTTCTAGTTCTGTACTTAACATTTTGATAGCAAGCATCATTAAAATATTATAAAAATAAGAATACTTACAGCCACAGGGAGCAAGATTCTCCAAAGGACATCGTTCATGTCACGGATATGGGTAACCAAACTCCACAGCAGCTGCTGGCAGTGGCTCATGGGGTGGGGGAGAACTTCTGCACAGTTTGTGGTACGATTGTCTAGCACGCTGCTGTTATATGCATGACGTTGTGATCTCAGCTGTATGTAAAGTCTTGATCTTGTGCATGAGCTTGTGTACCTTGTGGCAGGTGACCACATTCTAGTAAAGGAATGTGCTAAAAACCATCTGTTTATATTAGGCCATATTTTCCCTGCATGTACAAGTTACGTGTGTGATTTTATTCCCCAGCATTATTATAATAAAGTAATTTTACTTATAAACCAGTAACTTATTCCACTGAATAATAAATGTTTTCTTGACATAGTTATTTGTAAATTTAGAGGCTGAAATTGGTAGTGAACATGGTTTAACTTTATGTTATAGGCTTATTTTTGTTTCTGTATATGTTTATAAATTTTTAAAATAATATCCTCATTAAAGTGAAGTCACTCAGTCATGTCCGACTCTTTGCAACCCCGTGGACTGTAGCCCACCAGGCTTGTCTGTCCGTGGAATTTTCCAGGCAAGAGTACTGGAGTGGATTGCCATTTCCTTCTCTAGGGGATCTTCCTGATCCAGGGATCAAACCTGGGTCTCCCGCATTGCAGGCAGACGCTTTACCGTCTGAGCCATCAGGGAAGCACCAATATCCTCACTGGGGTCAGGTAAAGAAGTCTTTTTAAACACTATATAAGCACATTTTTCCTGTGTTCATGTAGAAAGGGCCACATGCATACAGTTATATGTATTTTATTGGACAGATCTGGGATAAAATCTATTATAAGAAACATTTTAAATTTTACCTACGCATATATTTTAGATGTAAATGTGTAAGCAAATTATTTTCAAGGGATCATCTTTTTGTTGTTGGACCAGGTAAAATATAAACAGGAAATTTGGAGGAGTTCTCCATTATAGAAAAGGACTTGGGTGTTTGTACTCAATTTTTACATTGTCTCATGTATAAAATCTTACCTTTTTGTTCCAATATACAGCACCAAAATGTTCATTGCCATGACTTCATACCATAGAAGCAGTGATGAACAGTAACTATTTTCCTGGAGGTAGAAAACTCTGATATCATCAGGAAGTACACATTTCCCAAATGTATTTTTTGGAATAATTATTCCACAAGATAATGGACACAGTCAAGAGATTTCCCAAGTCTAATAAATTTGATCATGATAAGTTACAATTAGTTGGCTTATTTAAAGAATAACTTTTCAAAGACTTTATAATATATTGATGCCCATTGTGAATATCTAAGAGGAAAGTGTTGTGAGTGAGTTTTTTTGTCATAGTCTCTTTTTGGCGAGGTGGGGTGGAGGGCTATAAAGTAACATTCTGGGGAACACATTCTGAGGTATGCTAGGGTAGATTATCTGTAGTCTTAACTCTGTGTGAATGTGTTTCTAAATGAATTAATAAACCTGGATTAAATGATGGAAATACCCTATTATTCACTGACAGCTATATGATGTTTGTTTTATCTGTAATCTCCTTTCCTATTTAAAGTCTATGGATCTATAAGTTTTTGTTCTCTTTCCTTTGGTCTGATGGTCTGATAGTATTAATTACAATAATAATAATAATAAAACAGAGTTGAGTCTAGACAACCAAGAGTTTTATTCATGTTCTATATTTTGATTGTAGTCAAACATGTTAAGTGTGGAAAATTAAGGGTAGGACATCAAACCTGTTAGCAATATTGTATTCAAATAACTACCTCTAGACACTGATTAAGTACTTGTGTCAATAACTTGGAACAGATCATTCATCAGCATACCCTTGGTGTCTCATTCTCTACACTAACTCTGTTAAATCTCCTGAAACAGGGGTATTCCCAGGGAAGATTGACAGGCCACAAAAGATGCTTTTTAGTTTGGCAAATGTGCCGCTTTTTGGGGTTTTATCCCAGCTCTGCAGGCCTTGAAGTTTGACTTTATCTTTTCACTGAAGTTAGAGCAGTCTCTCAGGAATAAACTTAAGCCATATAGTAGAACCTGAGCCAGTTTGACAGTCAGATGGGTGTACTTTAAACAGTGCCTCATAGCACAGAGAGAGAATGCCTAAGCTCTTAGCTAATGTCACAAACTAAAATGTGTCTAGGAATGATTGGGTCCTCACTCCCCTTCACTGTGCTGCTCTACTCAGTACCACATTTTATGATGTACCTTTAGTACCCACTTTCCCTGTATGGTTCATCTAGGTGTTTTTGGCTTGAAAGAACAAAGACCCTAATAATGGTTTAAGCTGTATAAATTTATTTGCTTCAGAAGACACCCAGAATGGGTATCCCAAAGTTGTTTCAGTGATACAGTGGGAGCTCAATGTGTTGACTGGCTACCACTACTCAAGGCATCACATTCTCATATGAAAGTACCCTCAGCACAAAGATCAGCGGCAAACTCCTCAAATTCCTTATGCTGATTAAGGAGAAAAAATTCTTTTCTGGAGCCTTCAGTATGCTTCTGCTCATGTCTTATGACCCAAACTGAATCACATGAACACCTCTAGACCAGTGGAGAACAGAAGAGAAAGGGTTATGCAATTGGCTTAGACTTAACATGATTTAGAAACTGTGGCTGAGATGCTAGAAGCAGTGAAAGAGCAAAACGGCCTTTGAGCAGGCTTCCAAGAGTCTGCAGCAGTGTTTTCACTAGTGAGCCACTCGAAAAATGTGTGATTCTGCTTCCCTTGTTCCTGGGGCTTTGCTGGTTTAGAGACATTAATAGTCAAGGCAAGAGTATCGACACCAGAGACACAACAATTCAAATTGCTTACAGAGACCACCCTCTTGCTGTTTTAGGTCCTCCTGCCACTGAACAAGTAGACCTAAAGGGAGGAAGAAAAGGTACAAGCGTAGATAATTATTCTGTGGTTGAAGTGACTATACTTAATTACCAGAAGGCAATAGTTACTGCTACACAGTGTGGAAAAACGAAAGAATATAAGCAGAACTCAGGAGAGTTCCTTCCAGTTCCACTATTGTGAAAGTTATTTTTTTTTAAATCCCTATAGTCCTAAATGGGTAGGATTTAAATCCCATCACTTAGATACCTCACTAGATAAAGGCCCTCAACAGCCAGCTCCATTCTTCAGGAGTTGAGTATAGATTATCGCAAGCTAATCATGTTGCTTTCATTCCCTTTGGCTTCCATGACATCCATGTAATGCAGTGCCAACCTATGAGATTGGAAGAAAGAATACTGTGTGCTGTCTGTGCACACGTGTACTTCTGGACATGGGTGTATAGGGATGGAGTGATAGAAACACCTCTGACCACCTTGCAGCCATATAGGTTGTTAACACACCCAGAAAGACACACTGGAAAGAAAGAATTGGGTCTGTGTTCTGTGTGTGAGCCTAAAAATCCTAGAGCCTTAGTAATTTGGGACTTCTTATACGAGGCAATAAATCACTGGACATTTTTTGAATTGAGGTTCCTGCTCTTTGTAGTTAAAACCTACTAATGCTACATAATCATCATCACCCAAACTCATAGGAGTTTGACATGTAATTCTGAGCCAAGTTTTTTCAGAAAAAATAGACATTGCTGGTTCTCATTAGCAAATTAATTTTATCTTCAGTTTGCTGATGAGAATTTATTTAGAGCAAAAAGAGCTTGTTGACAATGAGAGGAATCCCTTACCATATATACCTTCTCTATAAAAAAATATATATATACTCAAAAGACCTAAAATGCTCTCATTCATTAGCAAAATCTCTTTACCTTGATCATCGTTAGAGTCAAAGTACAAAAAAACTCTGCCTTTCAGACACTGAATATTAATTAACCTCTGTCTAGATAACTTAATAACCTTCTACCTGGTACAGCTAGTCAAGTCATACTAAACTAAAGTTAGTCATACATAACTAAGCATTTAGTCATACTAAACGTTAAAACTGTCTTAAGGGCAACATGATGTATATGTCGGTATGTGCGTATGTATGTATGTTTCTGTCTGTTTCAACCGGATCTGTCATGTGTTGGTTTTGTCTGGTGTCTACTAGGTCAACTTTATTTTACACTTTGTCCTGACCCTACTGTATCTTTGACCATCCTCCCATACCCTCCCCTGTCATTCCCACACGTGGTTTAGAATCAGTCTGCAGAAGGACATTTATAGACTTGGCATAAACCTTTCAGAAGCTTCAGAGAAAATTAGTTTCCCAGGCCCCTTTCTAGTCTGTATCTAATTGAAAAAGATTCAGGACTAGAGTATTCCATAGTTTATTCATCACCCAAACCACCTGATGGGCTTTGCTTTTGTTTTCCTCTGTATGTTACGTCGCTCAGTTGTGTCCAACTCTTTGCGACCCCATGGACCATGCAGTCCGTGGAATTCTCCAGGCCAGAATACTAGAGTGGGTAGCCTTTCCCTTCTCCAGGGGATCTTCCTGACCCAGGAATCAAACTGGGGTCTCCTGCATTGCAGGCACATTCTTTACCAACTGAGCTATGAGAGAAGCCCTCTGTATGTTATAGGAAGTACTAATTTGCTACTGGAATAAAAGCATACTGAAATTAATGCACAGTGTACTGAGGACTAAGAATTAGAGGAAAGAATAAAATTAGTATATTTTAATTAGAATATTTTTGACACCACAGCACTCATACTTCATATTTTAAAATAGGAAATGCTAAAAATTAGGGAGATTTTTTTCGTTGTATGAATTTAGTTACCAATTTAGATAAATGTTCCTAGAAACTGCAGTATTGTATTTATAGTTTAAATACATTTCCAAGAAAATTCTGTTTGTCTTTTATTTCCTAATTATACCCTATCTGACCAGCTTGACACCTCTCCAGTGTTCTTCTTTATCTGATGTAATCACAGTTTCAGTGAAACTTGACATCGCTTTCTAGATTTAAGTTCCCAGCTTTACCATTAGAAGTAGTTGTCTCCCCTGAATGTCTTTCCTGAATTTGAAATTGTTGCTACCAGTGTCACAGTAGATGTCACTCAAATATGACGGCTTTATCAGAAATTGAAAGGACAATATTTCCTCAATTATTGGATATCATCAGTTGCACACCATCTATCAATTTAATTGCAGCTTTGAAATATGGAAGTATTAAAGAAACACTATGCATTTTCAACCAGCTAGTTATAGTGTACATTTATCCATAAGATTATGTAACGTTTTTCCCTTTCATAAGATTTTTAGAGATACCTTCTATATAATAAAAGTCTTAAGATCTTTCTGAACCACTTATTAGCAAAAATATAAATATAATTAAATATATCATTAGAATGACATGTCGCTTTTTATTTTTGGAATAGTGATTTCAACCTTTATGAGTTTATAATTTGAGGTGTTTATGGTGCACCTATCTAACTCATAGGTTTTAGATATACTTTTTTTTCTTTTTTATGTTACAATTGTCTTTTCTCCCCGCTGTTTGAATTATATAATCCTTATAAGTTTACAGCTTCTCTTGAAAGTTACCTGGAAGCTTTATACAGAAAGAGTTGAGCATTCATTCAACAGATATTTATTAAGTATCTCTGCCCTTCCTAGGCATATAACTTTGGCCTCTGGCAAATTATTTACACCTTCTGTGCTTCAATTTCCCCAACTCCAAAATGGGAATAATAGTAGTATGTATATCATGGAGGTGTCATGAAGATTTAATGAAATAGTATGTGTTAAATGCTTAGTGCTCACCAAACTGTAGCTTTATTTTATACTAGAAGCACAACTGCACACACCATAGTATCAGCAGCAGGTACTGCTCTAGGCTTAGGGGTTCTTTGTCTCCTGGAACTTTTCAGTTGTAGTAGATAAATATTTTACACCTGAGTAATGGTCCTTCATCAAGTATGTATCAGAAATACCAGCATCTTCCAGCTTTAGATAGTGATAAACTTTGCCTTTAATTTTGTTTTCTGACATGTGATGAGCAGTTTTTGCATATTTTAATAATAGTGTTATTAACCAGTAACTTTTTGGTTCAATGGTAATGCTTAATCTTTTAAAAGACATTTTAAGCAATAAATCAAGGTATATACAGCATTATGCTCAAATTTAAACATGTTTGGCTGAAATAGTGGTAGGATGAACAGAGACTTCAGTTACATGGAAGAGTATGCACATGTGATGACAACAAAACTACCATTTAAACCCCAACTTCTCTAGTAATAAGATTTGGGTTTTTGAAAAATCTTTTTTTTTTTAATGTGCTTTTAAAAGTATTCATTTGTTCCCAGTCAGGAAAGCATTTAAAAAGTCTTGTTTATTTGAAAATTGCTTCAGAGCTGGTAAAATATATTTATAAATGTATATTCCAGATAATATAAAATTGTAAGTTTTATTTATCAAAGTCTGTCATTTAAATAGCTATATATGTATGTGTGTATGTGTATTTCTGTAAATGCGCATATGGCAAGTGAAATGTTTGTGTGTGATTTTTATAAAGCAGGAATTCTAGACATAACATTAGTGCTTAAATGTGTCACTTTGTCATTAGTTTGAAGTGTTAGTAACCATACCTTAACCTAATAGAGATTTATCTCCATATTTTGATTAATGCTATCTTTTTCTAATTTACAGACAGATTAGAGATAGCTTTTCTAGAAACTTACATAGCCTACCAGCAATTTTGTCAATATAATTACAATAATGATTGCTATATTTAACTTTTAGTAGTAATTTATCTCCTCTTAGGACAGAAAGCAAAGAAGAACTAAAGAGCCTCTTGATGAAAATTAAAGAGGAGAGTGAAAAAGTTGGCTTAAAGCTCAACATTCAGAAAACTAAGATCATGACATCTGGTCCCATCACTTCATGGGAAATAGATGGGGAAACAGTGGAAAACAGTGACAGACTTTATTTTGGGGGGCTCCAGAATCACTGCAGATGGTGACTGCAGCCAAGAAATTAAAAGACACCTAAGTCCTTGGAAGAAAAGTTATGACCAACCTAGAGAGCGTATTAAAAAAATAGAGTCATTCCTTTGCCAACAAAAGCCCAGCTAGTCAAGGCTATGGTTTTTCCAGTGGTCGTGTATGGATGTGAGAGTGGACTATAAAGAAAGCTGAGCGCCAAAGAATTGATGCTTTTGAACTGTGGTGTTGGAGAAGACTCTTGAGAGTCCCTTCGACAGCAAGGAGATCCAGCCAGTCCACCCTAAAGGAAATCAGTCCTGAATATTCATTGGAAGGACTGATGTTGAAACTGAAACTCCAATACTTTGGCCACCTAATGTGAAGAACTGACTCATTTGAAAAGACCTTGATGCTGGGAAAGATTAAAGGCAGGAGAAGACGGGGGCGACAGAGGATAAGATGGTTGGATGGCATCACTGACTCAACAGACATCAGTTTGAGTAAACTCCGGGAGTTGGTGATGGACAGGGAGGCGTGGCATGCAGTCCATGAGGTCACAAAGAATCAGACATGACTGAGGGACTGAACTGAAGTGAACTGAGTAATTTATCACTTTGGAAGTAACATCATCTTCATGCAGTGGTCTGTCCCAGTGATGGGTGTGACTCCTGGTGACTCTTAGAACTCACAGATACAGCTTGCTTTCTGTTTGAAGCTGTTAGAACCAATGAATAGGAACTTTGTAGTGTTATTTGAAACCTTAGACAACGAAGTTCATGTTATTTTTGTCTGATGGCATTGCTTTCTCTCCTATGAAAAAGAAACAGAGAGATCTGTCCTCCACCTCGCCTCCATTTTTCCTGGACTCCATTAGAGATGATTTTCCATTTTTCTTTTTATTTTCTTTGAACTATCCCTGCTTTTTTTGAGTTTCCTGTTGACATTTTCTAATAGCCACAAATAATTTAGGGTGTAGGTGTGACTGTTCTTAGCAGTTCCTCAGCATTGTGTACTTTCATGTACCAAAAGCCCTCCATAAATTGTTTTCGGAGACTGAGATCCTTGCCAACTCAAACAGGTCCATGAGTAAGCTGACTTCAATCCATATTCCATACTCATGACTTTTCATCATCTTCCAGACAGAATATGGGGTTCTGACCAATTCCAGTTAGAGAACGTTAAAAATTTGGTCAGAGCTTTTCCTTTAGTCTTTTCAATCTATTGATTAGATTAACGATAATTAAATTACCATGAGTAAAAGTATTGTGTGACATTTCTGAAGTTACATGCTGAAGGACAGTGTTGTACACCAGAGAGTGGCATAGCTAAACTTAGTGGGTAGAATGAAACGAAATGACAGCATAAAAACATGGATCCCTAGTTTTAAAACTTGCCCTTTAAGTAATCTTTATTTTACTTCAGCTAAAATACAAAGTGTTGGTATTTTAATTTGCAGAGTATATATCCCTAGAAGAATTTTTCCATTTTTCCTAGTGTTTTTTCCATTAACTATAGTGCCCATGTTCTCTAAATAAACAGGAAGAATGAGAAATTCTGTGCTGGCTAATATTAATAGATTTTACATTTTTATTGGCAATTATGATAGCACTAGAAAAAGGAAAAATAGTCAGAGCTGTCATCTTAGCCACTGCTGCTGCTATTTTCAAATAAGACAATGGGAATACTCTGACTGGGGGAAGGGCTTCCCCTGATGTGCTAATTTTTTTTAGAAATAATTAAAATTTTAAAATTAAAGCTTTTATAATATAATATCTTATTCTTATGTGTTTTTTGTATGAAAATGTTACATTTCAATTGCTCATTTCCCTGTGGTTAAAATGTACACTTGACTATTAATAGATCAGTTCCATATTGAAACAAAAATTAGAAATCTAGATTGAAGTATTTCATTTTATAAATATTTATTGTTAAAATTTAAGGATTGTTATTCTAAAAGTTTTCAAATGTCCTTTTAAAAAGGAAATCAAATGCAGTGTCCAGTTTGCTTTCTGTTGTAATGCTCAAAGGACAGATTTATTACCTGAAAAGTAGTAGCTGTAATACTTGTTTTTTACATTTTCTACAACAGCAAGTTTGAACAAAGCTAGTTAAAGCAAATTTTTTCACTAAATTTCTTTCCTAAGTTGTTCTTTAGGAAAACACATTAAAGATACTCCCTAGTATGTCAGTTTTGTTTTATTAGTAATTTTTTCTATTGATACCAACTGTTACACAATGTTTCTGCCAAGTGTCTGGGCCAATTGCCAGTACTTTCAGTACTAGTATTCAGCACTTAAAAAAATAAAATATTAAGACTTTATCATTTAAAGCAGTTTTAGGTTCACAGCAGAAGTCAGTACTTTACATGCCTAGTTTCCTAGAATTCACTTTGTCCCCAGATATATATTTTTTGGTTCTGAACATATATATAGTAGATTTTTGCCTTTGAAGTACACTATGGGTAATAATGATTTTATTTTTAAAAATAGAGAAAAACATGTCGCTCACTCAGTCACTCAGTCGTGTCCGACTCTGCGATCCCACGGACTGTAGCCTACCAGGCTCCTCCCTCCACAGGATGCTCCAGGCAAGAGTACTGCAGTGGGTTGCCATTTCCTTCTCCAGAAATAGAGAAAAACATGAGTTTAATATAATAGAAGAAAAGCAAAGGATGTATATCTTAAAACAGAAATGGCTGTGTGAAAGAGCCATTCTTACAGTAATAAGAAAATGGGGACTGAGCTTCATTCAACACATCGTTCTTCAGTCTGAATGCCTTCTTAATATTGGTTTTAGCTATTTGCAGATGTTTTCTTAACTTACTTGTTTTTGCTACCTAAATAAACCTTATGTCTAAACAACTTACCACTCTAATTATATTGTTTAAGTCTTGGTGCTGTCATTTGCATAATAAATTTTAGTGACATACTCCAGGGAGGATGCTTTACAGAATTTCTTGATATATATATGTATATAATCTTTGAATCACTGAAAGCATGTATTCTATTTAAAGCTTTAACATGAGATGAGATGAATTCACCTTAACTGCTCTTGGGTTTTCATTGCTGCTTACCGTTCCTTTTGTTTGTTCCTAATGGATTTCCTGTTATACCCTCCACCACTGTTGATAGAAATCTTTACCATTTTGCTCAAGGAGCCAAGAGTTTGCTCTTGTCCAACTCTTTCTGGATGGCTTATCTTCCCTAAAAAGAAAACCAACGTGCACTCTGTTTTTGTCTTTTAATGCTTTCTCCAAACACCTGTCTCTGAACCAGTACAGCCATCCTGTCCTCCAGGCTGAGAAAGTATCTTAGACCCCACCTGTATTTTCGATCCTTTCCCCTGTTCTCCTCTACTTGCAGCTCCAATTATGTCCTCTTACTTTTTTGCCATTAATTTTGCCATTTTTTTCTCCTATGGCAACCCATTCCATCTTATCTGGAGAATTCTTATCTGGAGAATCCCATGGACAGAGGAGCCTGATGGGCTACAATCCATGGGGTCACAAAGGATTGGATATGACTGAGCGACTAACACACACGTACTACTACGTTAAGTCAGTAGATTTGTATTCAATTTTCTCACCTTGCTCATGCCTCAGTTTTCTACTTTTCCCATTACTATGTGAAAAGGGACCCCTTGAAAGTCACTATTTTTATATATTCTTAAAGTGAAACTCTGACACTTGTTACTTTCTATCACTGAAAACCTAGCAGTATGTATCTTGGAGGGTAAGAAGTTCTAAGTTTCATCAGTTTAAATCAAACCACACACTGTTTATTTTCTTTGTGACACAGATGTCACAAGTCTTAACCTCTTCAGATGTCTCAATGTCTTAATCTTTTCTTCTTTCCTAAATAGCTTCATTTTTAGACCTAATATCTCTATCTCCCTTGGTTCTTCCTTATTTAACATTAAGTCTAACCTTCCTACAACCCACTCAGACCCTGGTTTCCTTTATTCGGATGATTCTAGTTTGTCAATATGTCCCATAAAACGCAACGCCCAGAATTGGACACTTATTTTACTATATCATGTGGATGATAATGAGCTACACCCTTCCTTTTTCTGGAAACTGTGTTAATTTAGACTAGTACTGGGTCATGATTTCCTTGCTACCTATAAGACACAGACTCACAGAAGCACATATCTATACTGCTGAGAGTTCTAGTCCTGATTAATAACTATCATTAATGCTATAGAGTCTAGCATATTCCTCTGTCTATGGAATTCTCCACATTACCTACCATCTGAGAAACCTGTATTCAGGAAGCAACAGATTGGTTGCTGACATGAAACAACAGACTGGTTCAAAATTGGGAAAGCAATACGTCAAGGTTGTATATTGTCACCCTGCTTATTTAACTTATGTGCAGGGTAAAAGTGAAAGTGAAGTCACTCAGTCATGTCTGACTCTTTGCGACCCCATAGACTGTAGCCTACCAGGCTCCTCCCTCCATGGGATTCTCCAGGCAAGAGTACTGAGAGTGGGTTGCCATTTCCTTCTCCAGGGGATCTTCCCGACCCAGGGATCGAACCCTGGTCTCCTGCATTCCAGGCAGACACTTAAACCTCTGAGCCACCAGGGTACATCATGTTAAATGCCAGGCTGGATGAAGCACAAGCTGGAATCAAGAGTACCAGGAGAAATATCAATAACCTCAGATACCCAGATGACACCATTCTTATGGCAGGAAGCTAAGAGGAACTAAAGAGCCTCTTGATGAAGGTGAAAGAGAAGAGTGAAAAAGCTGGCTTAGAACTCAGCATTCAAAAAATGAAGATCATGGCATCTGGTCCCATAACTTCATGGCAAATAGATGGGGAAAATGTGGAAACAGTGTCAGATTTCATTTCCTTGGGCTCCAAAATCACTGTGGATGGTGACTGCAGCCACAAAATTGAAAGACTCTTGCTCCTTGGAAGACTAGCTGTAACAAACCTAGACAGGGTATTAAAAAGCAGAGACATCACTTTGCTGACAAAGGTCCGTCTAGTCAAAGCTATGGTTTTTGCAGTAGTCATGTACGGTTATGAGACATGGACTATAAAGACAGCTGAGTACCAAAGAATTGATGCTTTTGAACTGTGGTGCTGGAGAAGACTCTTGGTGATAGAATCCTTTGACCAGCAAGGAGATCAAACCAGTCAATCCCTAAAGGAAATCCACCCTTTTGATTGATATCGGCACCATTCTGAAGCTGAAGCTCCGATTCTTTGGCCACCTGATGCGAAGAGCTGACTCACTGGAAAAGATTCTGATGCTGGAAAAGATTGAGGGCAAGAGGAAAAGGGGGTGACAGAGAATGAGTTGATTGGATAGCAATCACCAACTCAATAGACATGAGTCTGAGCAAACTCTGGGAGATAGTGAAGGACAGGAAAGCCTGGCGTGCTGCAGTTCATGGGGTCGCAACTTAGTGATTAAACAACACCTCCAATATGGCCTAGGGATTCTTCTGTAACATTCTTCTGAAACTATTTAAAAATCAACAATACTTATACATGTATTAAACAAATGTATAGTTACTCAACAGAGTTCATGCTGCAGTTTCTTTTGTATTTACTGCTTACAAAACAAGATAGTTTTGGATGGTTGCCAGCTTGCTTATTGAAGACAATTGTAATCTGGTCCTATGCGTTTTTATGTTGTGTCATCTCTTAACCCTTCACTCCAACAGCCCTTCTGAAGTAATCTTCCTTTCCAGAGGAATCCCAGGCTTGAAACTGAGGCTGTCTTTCCTCAAAACCAACAGTGCTACTGGTTTCAAGTTTGTGTTGCTGGTTTTCAGGATTGTGTTTAAAACCATCTGCTTCCTCCTCTGCGTTTAATTGATTTTGGAGAACTCAAGTGAGATTATATGTTAAATTTTCAAACATGTAGTCCATAGAAAGAGGAAATGACCAATAATTTTATGATGCGTGCATAAAGCAAATGCCAGTGTTTGTTTATAAGGGAGGAGCATCAAGCAATATTAAAAATGGCATATATCATATAATTAGAGAATTATATACTATTTAATAGATCACATTAGTTTTTTTACATTTTGTAAATTTTTAGAAAGTAAATTAGAATTAGTTTTGTATCTCTTAAATACTGATTTACAAGTAAGCTTGAATAAAGAACCTGTTCATTACTACTTAACTGACATGCCTTTGTCTTTGAATCACTTGGATTAAAATTAACACTGGAAATAACTTCTAATATTTTGTTACACTTTTTAAATGGATGAATTTTGGAAAAGAAATCAAACCTGACTTAATCTTGCTAAGTAGATTAATTAAATATACAGTCAACTCTCGATTGTTCAAACTAATGGAGGGAAGGATGGAAAACTCATTCCTATTTCCCTGGTTCCTACCCCCTCAGGCTATTGCTGAGAGCCTTACTGAAAACAGGTTCCTTGGCTTTCCTTTCCATCTTGACCATATTACATGCGCTAGCCTCCTATCCGGGTACAGTGCAGTCTGAAAGATGGCTTCCCACTGAGTTGACAGAGTCACATGTTCTCACACTTTGTTCTTTTTAAAGTCAGTGCTTTTTAAAATCAATGCTTTTAGGATTGCTTTTACACTTTTAAAATTCTCATGAAAATTTGATAACATTGCTAATATCCTATTATCTTGATGGCTCATAAAATTAATTTTGTATAAAAATCTTATCTTTTTGAATTACATTCTATAGATAATTATAACCTTTCAAAAGCGTAACCTCATGGTACCAAATTGCTCTAAAAATGTAATATAAAATTTTTATGGGAGTTTTTATAAAAATTCTTCCAACTCTTTGAGTTCCTAATGTATGCAGTGTTTCTGAGTACTGTGTCATTGTTTGTAAAGGGAAGAAATGCTGAAGGAATTTATGTGTGAAAACAGTATGTTGCGTGTACATAATATGTCATTTTCTCTACCAATTAACTGCACACATTGTGCTATTATCCAGACATGAACATTCATGGGAATGCATGTATCTGGATAACTGTGAGTTGAAATAAACACACCTGCCTTTTATTTCAATAACTGCACATTCAAATCCACATGAGACATTTATTTGAATGTGACCTTCATATACATGAGAAAACATTGGTTTCAGTGTTTGATTTTTTTGTTGTTGCTGTTTTGTTGTTGTTGGTTTAAATCTAAAGTAGGGCACAACCTTATGGATAATGCTTCTCTGGAAGATTTGGCATGCAGAGAAAAGGAAATTCAAAGATAAACCCTATGAAAAACATTGAAATTGTTTTGTCTTACTATGTTTTGCCTCAGTGTGTATTGGAGCCAAATTCTTACAGAATGTGACAATACTTAAAGCCAAACTATATACAACCCATAAACTAGTCTAGGATTCTGCCCATTTTACTTTAAGTTAAATAACTTCACTATTATTCTTCCCCACCCCAGCCCCAAAAAATGCTAGTCTGTGATTTGGAGAATCCTTTTGTCTCAAGAATCTGTTTCCTTGAAAAGTGTGTTAGAATGTGTATCTGAACTTTCATGTTTTCCATTAGGCAATTGAAGTTTTCATTACAAGGCTTATTTTTAAAATCTGTGTAATAGTTATTCGTTACCCCTACCCATAACCCAGTTTAGGTGATATTTTTGGATACTTTTTTTTAATTGACATAAGTCAGAAAATTGAATCAGACTTTCTTTAGAAGTCTTAACTTTGAATTTCCTACTTTTCATTGCATGTAAACTGTCAACCATAAATAATAGTGTCAGTTCAAGTTCTAGCTTGTATTTTGCATGCAAAAGCTATGAACAGTCTGTCGATGCTGGAAAGACTCTATAGCTATTGTTTTGCTATTGCCTAATTGTTAAATTTATAAATGAAGACTGATTTTATTTATGTAGACTTGTCTTTCTGTCTTAGGGAGTGAACTACTTTATGTCCAAGGGCATCCTTGATGATTCACCAAAGGAAATAGCAAAGTTTATCTTCTGTACAAGGACACTAAATTGGAAAAAACTGAGAATTTATCTTGATGAAAGGTAAAAAAATGAATTTAATTTTTCATGAGAAAAGAGTTGAGGAATGCTTTTAATTAGTTAAGTTTTACTTTAAAAATCACAGTCATCTAGTTGTAAAATTGAGTGAAGACAGGGAAAAGATTCCTGTACCTTGCAAATCATTACTCTTGTGGACCTGAACTTGCCTGTGAGTTTACTGTTTACTGTTGTAAACATTAAAAAAAAGCCCAGGAAGTCCAACATCTTTGTGATAGCAAAGATCACAAAACCAAATATTTTTGAGAAAGTTGAAGCCTTTTTTCCTTAATAACTAGCCCTAAGATCTAAGTGTTTGGTAGCTAAAAGTTCTGAATTTTGAAATTGCCCATGCAAAAATCAAATAGACAAATTGTACTCATAAACACAAATCCTAGAGGTATAAGAGGTATATATTTGTGATACAGTACATGAAAAGTGTCATGTAAGTCTGAAAATTTGGAAAGTATGATTTAATAGTGTACTCTCCAGAGGCAGTGTCTGATGTGCTGTCCTGACTTGATAGTTATTCATTTATAATCTTGAATTCTGGGTATCAAGGACATAAAAATATTGTGATAATATTTTGATATGATATCACCATAAACTATGATTTTTAAAATTATAGATCACATAGTAATCTAAAGAATGTTGCAAAAATAGGTTTACCTTTTCATTATGATTCTCATTTTTGTTTAATTTCTCAGGATTTTCCAACAATTTGTATTTATTATATGCCAGGAACTTTGCTAGAATTTGCAGTGGGCAGTTGGTTAAAACATAATCCCTAGCCTTGAGGGGTGCACAGTCCAGCATATTGGTCACTGAAAAAAATTTCTTACGTAAAGATGGTATCATTAACTCTTTTTGTCCTGAAATGCTGGGTACCGATGGATTGGCAGGTTTTTTTTGTTTTGTTTTGTTTTTTGGAAAAACCTGATTTTTCTGTAAATATTTTAGACTTTGAAGGACATATGATCTCTGTTGCAACTACTTATAACTATGCCATTGTGTCATCAAAGCAGACATGGACAATAAGTAAACAAATGAGAAAAGCTATGTTCTAATAAAGCTTTATTTAAAGAACAGCCCATGGGTCTCTGTAGTATTTGGCCCACTAGCTGTAGTTTGCCTGTCCCTGCCATAAGCAACTGGTAGAAATTAAGATTATGATAATATAATCATTGTTGAGTTTAATGAGGATTGAAGCATAATGTAACAAAGCATGATTGTGCTGTGCTTAGTCAGTCATGTCTGATCTTTGTGACCCCATGAACTGTAGCCCACCAGGCTCCTCTGTCCATGGGGATTCTCCAGGCAAGAATCTTCCCAATCCAGGGACTGAACCCACGTCTCCTGCATTGCAGGCAGATTCTTTATCATCTGAGCCACCAGGGAACCCCAAAGCATGATTATTGCAATGCTATTGATAATAAGTATATATGCACATATGTACACAAATTGTAAACAGCCTAAATGTATTTCATTAGAATTATGTCCTTAGGATGGGATACTGTGGAGCCATTAGAATGAATGAGTTAGATCCATGTATAAAAACACAGAAAGCTGTTCATATTATACTATATGAAATAAGCAAAAGCAGATTCTTAAGGTATAGATAGACACTTTAAGAAGCTTCACATCAGCAGTTGTTACCTCTGGCAATGTGGATTGGTACAGAAAGTGTAGATTCTCCTTATTTTCAGAATTAAAAAGGTAAAGAATTCTGTTGATCATATGAAGTTAGCCAAGAAGAGTCTTGAAAAGAAGTTACATTTTTAATTCTGAAAAATTCATTTTTTCATTTCAGAATTAAAATTTCTAGTTTCATCTTGTTTTTTGTTCTATTCATGAAAGATTTTTTTAAATTGTTTAACTTGATAATCATACTTTGATTTTTTTTAACTTTTAAGACATATATGCTTTATAAGACTGGTAATAAATAGTAAAGTATTTTTATCCAAAAAGTAAATAATCTATGATGTTTCCCATCTTTTTTTAATAGAGAAAAGTTAACTAAAGCTGTACCTTTTCCTTTTTCTACTAGGAGAGATGTCTTGGATGACCTTGTAACACTGCATAACTTTAGAAATCAATTCTTACCCAATGCACTGAGAGAATTTTTTCGTCACATCCATGCCCCTGAAGAGCGTGGGGAGTATCTTGAAACACTTATAACAAAGTTCTCACATAGATTCTGTGCTTGTAACCCTGATTTAATGAGAGAACTTGGCCTTAGTCCTGGTAAGAATATATATAGTGAATTCCTTCCTTCTCCCATTCCCATCTCTGGGTAAAAATAGTAGTAAATGAGACATTTTCCTCACTCTGGGGAAAAAATGCTTCCCATAATTACAAATAGTTGTTTCATTGCTTCTAGCAGTGACTAGTTTGTCAAAGCTATTATTTACATGTAGTAAATATACTGTTTTAGGAGGAAAGTTACACTTAAGTATGTAAATTCTTACTTAAGCATTGGAAATTTTTTGCTAGTCTAATCAAAATCTTGAGAATTTATTTGTAAAGCTTTTAATAATACACATATTACATAGGTAACACCTAGAATTTTTCTACTAAAGTTTATTTTTGATATAACAGTTTTCACTCTGTGTGTGTATATGTATGTGTGCATGAGGTAGGCTGAGTCACCTATATATTTTTTCATGTGATGCAGCTTTATTTCTTTCTTCCTATCAAGAATGTTGTTCTTATCTTATTACAGAGATTGCCAAACCTTTTCCTAGCATACGAAATTTGTTGAACATGCTTGTGCAAGACAGTCTTTATTAAGACTGCAAGATTCTGGAAAAATAAACACCATAGTAGTAGTAGTAAGCAGTTGTAGCAAGAATCATGAGGATAACAATAAGCTTCAACTATTGCCCTGAAAATATATAGAGAAGAAAATTTTTTGCTGCATGGGCTCATGTTTAGCAATCTAAAGATTTACTTTTGAGATTAATACGTAAATTCCATAGAATTTTTTTAGACCTTTTATACATATCTTAAATAAGAATAATAATAATTTATGAGATGTTTACATTTTATTTTCTAATACCAAGTTAATACATTTTCTTGTTGTGTAAAATGCTTCCAAATTAGGTTTCTGTAAAAGCATATGTAAATAAATATCTTACTTTGTTTTAATAGGATATACTGAGAGTACAAATATATTTTATGGGTAGTTGAATGGGAATATCACATTTGAAAGCAAGAGAGAAATAAAACCAATTGTGAAATTTTTAAATTTAGAATGACTTTTCACTAAAAATTCCTAAATAATTTGAAGAAAATGCTCAATGAATTGGTGTTTGGATAATTGACATCCCTGTTTGCCCAGAAGACGAGGTTTCTAGGACATAAGACTTTCATCACCAAATTGGAAAAGGCCCAGGCAGTCCTCTTTAATTTTAATCTAAATCTTTTGGAATTATGAACACTTTTCCTTTGGGACCACTGTTGTTTTTTTTTTTTTTTTTTTTTTGATCTTTCATGAGTATTTTATTTTATTTTTTTTTATTTTTTATTTTTTATTTTTTTTTTTTAAATTTTAAAATCTTTAATTCTTACATGCTTTTGTTTAATAACCAGCTAATAATTGGAGGTGTTTCTTTTTCCTTCCAGATGCTGTCTATGTACTGTGCTACTCTTTGATTCTACTTTCCATTGACCTCACTAGCCCTCATGTGAAGAATAAAATGTCAAAAAGAGAATTTATTCGAAATACCCGGCGTGCTGCTCAAAACATTAGTGAAGATTTCGTGGGGCACCTTTATGACAACATCTACCTTATTGGCCATGTGGCTGCATAAAGGCACAGTTGCTGGGACTTCAGCTTTTAACTGCAAACTAAACCTACCCAAGGACCTATTTAGCAGATATGGGAGTGACATTAGTGCTGGTCATTCTAGCCTCTGTATACAATCAAGCTTGAGTGTACAACTCTTTTTCTTTTACTCTTTTCTTTTTTAGTGACTTCTTTGGGGAACTAAAGAATTTTGCAGAATTTTTCTTAATTTTGCTTATCATGTTTTGCACAAAGCAGAGCCATTGTCTGACACAGCTGTTAAGAATGTTAAACTGACGTTATATTCTAAAAAAGATGGTATATTTGTGCATTAGATTTTGCCTGAAAACTTTATTCATTTCCATTCTTTTTTAAAATACCATGTAATATGTACATATTTAACTAAAAATTTATAATCATAATTATTTTATTGTAAAGATTTTGACTAAAGCCTTTCCTTTTTCTCTCAAACTGAGTTCTGAGATTTATTTGATAAGAAATTATGACTGTCTTCATAAAAGTTGCATCTAACCTGGATAGAAACCGTACCAGCTTCACTTTCCAAACTTTGAAGAGTATATTTGTCTCTTGGCAAAATGGGCACTTATTTTTAAAACATAAATTCATCATCTGACTTCATTTTTAAAATTTCTGCCTTATTTAAGTCTGAAGTCCTTGAAACCATAGCAAAACACATTAAAATCTAAGGTCTCTACACATAAGAACAAAATGCTATTAGAACTTATATCCAAAATAATTAGTCAGATCTTACTATTCTTCTAATTGTGATGATTTCAGCTCAGAATCAGTTGGGAAAGGAATGTCGTGAATGATAGTAAACTGTCTTATTCATTCATTCAGTAAATATTATCAAGGGCCTTCCATGTGCTAATATTGTGCCAAGTACTCTTGGTACCTGGACAGGGGCTCTGCCTTCACAGATGTTATGAGATTGGGTAATGAGAGGAAAACTGCTGCTTGGTGCTAAGTCACTTCAGTCATGTTCGACTCTCTATGACCCCATTGACTGTAGCCCGCCATGCTCCTCTGTCCATGGGATTCTCCAGACAAAAATACCTGAGTGGATTGCCATTTCCTCCTGTAAAACTACTGCTTAATGGAGAGCAAAGGTATGAAGTGGATCTTAATTAACATCTTAATTAACAGTTATTTAATCATTAAAACACTTAGCATTGGAGTGATAAAGAACAATGCATTTATATGATAAGTCACAAATGCCCTGGAAATGTCTCTAGATGAAAAGCATCAGCTTTGGCATGATACAGCTGCTATGTTTAGGGGGAGTCAGTTGGGGGAGGGGGAGCCCCTTGCAAGAAGTGTAGGATCCTGACTTACAGATCTTGCCCTACTATTACAACTGAACAGTGGACTACAGAATTCTCAAAAACGAGATAATCAAAACAGCTTTTGAGAGTCAAAGGGACTTTTAGGCTGGTAGTAAACAATTTCTAGGGTCTTCCCAGGTAGCACAATGGTAGGATTGGCAGGTAGCACCTGCCAATGCAGGAGACTTGGGTTTGATCCCTGGGGAAGGAAATGGCAACCCACTCCAGTATTCTTGCCTGGAAAATCACATGGACAGAGGAGCCTGGTGGGTTACAGTCCATAGAATCACAAGACTCTAGCATGACTGACCACATAGCACACACACACACACAATTTCTAAGATTCCAAAGCAAATATCTAATTATGTTTCACAGGTACATAAATTTGAATTCCATGACAAAATAATTCTAACAAATGTCTTTATAAATCCCTCACCTATGTAAACCAAACCCATATCTGTCTTTTTACAAGCTACTCTTTCTGATATCCTTAACTCTTTTTTGTATCTAAGGTCCCCCTAATATCATCTAAGATCCACTTCAAATATAATTTCTTGGTCACAGCTATCAAAGACTATCTCTATCATATCATGTATACCACTGGTGTTAATTAATTTTCTACATGTCCAACTTCTTTATCAAACTGTAGTCTTACTAAGGGCAAGGATTACTGCTAGTCTGTCTATTCTATTAGATTCTGTTCTAAGGCTTGAACTAGGCAAGTGGTGGAGGACTTAGTGAGGAAGAAAAAGTTTTAAAAACACACAACTGAAAATTGATAGGATTTAGTGATTTGGAAGAAAAGTTTCTAATATGAGGATCTGCTTATTCTATTATCAAAGGTAACTAGTAGGAAAAGCAACCAGTGGAATGAAGTGGAAAAGATAATGATTCTAATTTGGGGATGTCTTGAATTTGAAAGTATCAATAGAACATTGAAGCTAAAGAATAACACTAGACACGTAAGTTTGAGGGTGATTAGAATTTGGAGTATGCTAACCGAGGTGAAGCATGAAGTCTGAAAACAAAGGTTTGTAAAAACTATAGAAGGACCAGGGGATAACAGAATCCCGAGAGCTAGGGATTGCTGAGCTTTGCATGTGTTGCAGCCCAAGTAGATCTGTTTTTCCATTTATACTCAGGCCTTTTTTGAGTATACCTTCTCCACTTGGGGCTGAGTTGTTTGAGGCTAGAAATGATGGTAGTGCTAATGCCTTTTATATTGTCTCTGGCCAAATACCTCCTTGTTCTGTGTATAATCTGAACTCTGCTGAAACTCATAAGAATGCTTACGGTCCTCTGCAACTCAGACCTGTCTACACTTTCCTTCCCAGAAGGGGCTCTGCTGTTTCAAGCCCAGAACACACCATACCAACTATGTGCTGCTAGTGCCTCCTTCCTATACACCATCACCACTTATGCTTTAATATACAGTACAAGTTACATTAAGAAAAGCAGAGGGAAAATATGCTTGAAAACTTTTAGAGCCTCCAAATTTATCATCAACAGGGCTTTTTTCTAACAGTATTCTGTCCAAACTAATACTCTCTAATCTCATCTGTTCTACTTTCTCTCTGGAAAGCTTGTAATCCCTGTTTACCTGTTGAGATGTTATTTTCCCTTCAAAGTCCCCTCAGACTCTTTTGCCTCCAGGGCAGCTTTCTAAATTCTTACAGGTGGGGAATTGTATTCTTAGATCTCCCTCAATACCTAACATAGACCTTCACCTGGAAGCAGTTTCCCAATAAACCCAAAATAGTATTATTCTAGCCCTGGTTTAGTTTCTATCTAAGTATACAGAAAGATGGCTTTACTATTTGCATTTCAAAAAAATACATCCAGACCTTTCAGGTGTACCCATTTTACAAATTAGATGTATTAGAGTTAACTCAAAATAATGCAGATTCAACCTATATATTATTCTAGTGAACATTTTCTTAAATATTACTATTAATAATGTAACTAACTGACTATGGTTTCTTTCCAAGCGTTGTAAGCAAATATGTCTACTTTAGGAAACCATCCTAAGGAAATAATCCAAAATAGAGGAAGGGCATTAAGTACAGTCTTTGTCACATCATTGTTTTAATAAAAAAGAAAAAGAAACAATTGGAATGCCCCAAACTTGGGGCTGTTCTAACAAATAATAAATATTTGAGTTTATACTTGACACCAGAAACTAAGGACTGGTCAACTAGACCAGAACACATCGTCATGACTATGATGTCATGATGTTAATAATGTGTTAGCAGTTGTAAATTATGGTAAATATTTAAAAGGATATTGAATTACATATCTACACACACATTATAATTACTATGTAATACAAAGCAAAAGCCTATAACTGGAAAGAACAGATTGGCATACAATATACCAAAATAGTATGGATAATGAAATTTTTAAAATTTCTTCTTTCAAATATTCTTAAGGGTCATGTATTTTAGACAGAACAAAATAAATTCTCTGAAGTATTCAGAAAATGATAGAGTGTTCCAAAGTTAGCTAGCAGAGTTTCCCTTCATAATGTTTCCATGCATTTTTATTCAAAGCTTGTTTTATTTTTAAAAGACACTTGGTTGATCTGTTAAATCATATCTGGATAAATGTTTTGTTTTCAAGCTTAGAAAAGTGGATTGTTTTGTTTTATTTTTGTCTCACCAAATTAAAGACCAACAAGAGAAAGATACCAAATCTTTATGGAGGAAATTTTCATTTGTTAAAAAAAAAAAAAAAATGACTTTCTTCTTGGCCTGGTCGGACAGGAGGGTTGGATTTAATTTAAAATGATTAATGAGATTTTGTCAGGCTTCTTGACTTTACCCCACTGCAGTTTGTCAATGCAACAACCTGGGAAGCCGGGACGCCACTCTGTCGCCCAAAACCACTCTCTGGGGAAAAAATTAACTGGCAGAACTAGTGCCAGGCACAGATCAATGGCATCGTCGCTCGGGCATTGACAGTTTAAAAGTCTCAATTGGAAAATGTATGTTTTAGGAACACACATACCTGGGATATTTTCAGTCTCTTGCAAGTGGTTAATCGCTTTTTAAATATTTAAGTGTTGATGTTTTCCAAAGGAAACTATTTAAAGACAAAATCTTTACTAATATATCTCTTTTCCCTAAATTATTTAAAAAATTCGAGAAACAAGGTATCCTACGATCTTGGATCACTTTTTGTTTTTGTTTTTGTTTTTTTTTGACTTAAAGAATTAAGGTGGAGCTTTAAAAAAAAAAGTGAAATGATTTTTCACTTTTGTGGTTTTTTTTTTTTTGATTTTTCACTTTTGAAAGTGGTGTTTTTAACCATTAGCATGACCAAATTTTAGCATCAAGTTTTTATAATAAGCTATAAATTTATGATCTGACATAGTACACTCCTCTTTTACTTGAGTACTTTTATTTTTAAATAGTCAATGATATGACTAGCCAAAACAAAGTTGCTGAATGTGGCTAGTTATTACGGGGTAAATGCAATATGTATTTTTGCTTTGTTGTTTAATTAATTACATAAGGAAACAATACTAATGTTGGACTCTCTTCTTTAGAAATAACATAATGTCTACTTGCCAATTTTTAATCAAAGCAAAAAATTAGCAAAGAGTGCTTTCCTATTCACAATATCAAGATGGTGATCTGTTCTGAACTGTGTGCCTGTAGACTATCTGAGGGAAAAAATTCTCAGCCAGAGCCAGGCTTCCAGTGACTGTCGGCTTCATTCCCACAGTAGGAAAGCTGAGGAAAGTACAGAGAAGTGGAAATGCCTTGAGCAGTTGATCAAGGGTGCTGCTCTTGCTAAGAGAACAGTAAAAAGCAGTATGTGTGATCTTAGTTCTCTGACCAGGGATCGAACCCAGGCCCCTTATTTGGGAGCATGGGATCTTAACCACTGGACCACTAGGGACATCCCATAAATATTAATACATAAATAAGTTTTGTTAACTGAAGTCACTTTCTACTGGATATTACCAGTATTAGCTGCTTGTTTCTCTTTCCGTTATGCTAAGTGGAACAATAATTTTCCCTTCTCAGTAGTTTCTCTTTTTATTGACTCAGAATGTTTCTAATACTTTCATGATTATTACATCAAGTTATTTAAAACTTTACTATAGCTAATCACTTGGGCATGGTTTGCTCTTCTAAAGTTATTCTGATGCATTTTTTTGTTTTTCTATTCAAGGAGAAATTCATTTCTCACATATTCAGGATCACTATAGCTCCCCAGTATGTATAATATGACATGAGTTTACAGCAGTACATTTTACATGACAGTGAAATTTTCATTTAAATATTTAAGTAAGCATTTAAATATGGCTCATTTTGTGCAAGGAAGGATTTAACGAGGTGCTGCAAAAGAAAGCAAAAACAAACTATGCCCTGCCATTGAGAGCTTTGCTGGGAGGAAGACAACCATAATCACATACAATTCTACAATACTTTATATCTACCATTGCAACTTTGCAGGGGTCTGGAGATGTTATGTGAGTTTTGGAGGTTCATGTGACCATTTATAGAGATCAGGAGAGACAGACCCTGAATACATTTGGTATATTACTAACCATAAAAAACTTTGGAAGATGTGTTAAAAAAAAGCTTTTTTTAAAAAAAAAAAAAAAGCCCCCCTTAAAAAGACAAAACAACCATATGACCCAGCAATCCCACTCCTGAGCATATACCCTGAGAAAATCATAATTCAGAAAAGCACATGCACCCCAGCGTTCATAGCAGCACCATTTACCATAGCCAGGACAATGGAAGCAACATAAATGCCCATCAATAGACAAATGGATAAAGAAGATGTACATATATACAATGGAGCATCACTCGGCCCTAAAAAGGAACAAATTGGGTCGTTTGTAGTGATGTGGATGAACCTAGAGTCTGTCACACAGTGTGAAGTAAGTCAGGAAGAGAAAAAACAAATGTTATTGCATGTATGTGGGCGCTAGCAAAAGGGTTCAGGCGACCTTATCTGCAGGGTAGGAACAGAGACCCAGAGCACAGACGCAGACGCAGGGAGGGAAGGGTAGGGTGAGACGAACTGGGGGATTGGGATCGAATAGACACACTGCTATGTGTGAAATAGATAGCTAGTGGGGACGTGCTGCACAGGAAGCTCAGTTTGGTGCTCTGTGATGACCTAGAGGGGTGAGATGGTGGGGGCATGAGGGAGGCTCAAGAAGGAGGGGATATGTGTATACTTATACCTGATTCAAGTTGTTTTACAGAGAAAGTAACAACATCATACAGTAATAATTCTCCAACAATAAAATAAAAATTTTTTAAATATGGGGAAAAAAGTAACAGAATTTGTTATGGAGTTAGTTAATAAAAACACTATAGAAAAGGCCCTATGACTTTATACAGAGAAGTGAGCAATTAGTACTGGCTTACCTCATAGCTCAGTCAGTAAAGAATTTGCCTGCAATGCAGGAGACCCAGGTTTGTTTCCTGGGTCGGGAAGATCCCCGGGAGAAGGAAATGGCAATCCACTCTAGTATTCTTGCCTGGAGAATCCCAGGGACAGAGGAGCCTCACAGGCTATAATCTATAGGGTTGCAAGGGTCAGACATGACTGAGCAGCTAAATGCACAGCCAAGTATTAAGGAAGGAATGTGATATCAGCAGGTATACTGCTGGATGGGGCAATAGCTTGACCAAAAGTTTGGAAACATACAAATGTCTGAGGTCATGGAACAGTGAACAATTTGCTGGAATTGGAGGGCAAGTTCTCAGCAGTGATTTAGTGGAAGAAAAGGCTGGAAAATACAGATTGGACAAACAGAATGCTACAAGGGAGAGTTGGGACTTTTTGTAAGCAATTGGAGATATGAACACAGATGTCATTTCTGAGCTATGATTTAGGAAGCTCTTTTTAAAGCCAATCTAAAATGTTAAACAAAAACGCACTAGAATGTTTTATAAGGCAACTAGTGAAAATGCTTCTGGAATTCTGGCAGTGAAATTTGGTGCAAATCTGAAGTTTAGCATGGCTATTGGAATGGAAATGATAGAGGAAAGATTTGAGAGATATTTCAGAAATAAATCTTCCTGGCACAAGACTGAACATTGGCCATTAAGATGAAGGAGTTAAAAATGATTCTGCATGATCTGAAGAAGGTGTTGCTGCTATAAACAGAGAAAACCCAAGTGACCAACAAGTTTATTTGGGTTGGAAGTAGGCAGCGAGGAGAGAGAGAGGATGAGTTCTCTTTGTGTGTGTATATGTTAGCCACTCAGTTGTGTCTGACCCTTTGCAACCCCATGGACTGTAGCCCACCAGACTTCTCTCTCCATGGGATCTCCCAGGCAAGAATACTGGAGTGGGTTGCCATATCCTTAAGTACAGAGAGGACAATTATGCGAAAGAATTCAGCGGTTAGTTTGAAAGGTAATCTAATGCAAGAATTGGAGATAAAAGCTAAGATTACATTTTGAGAGAGTCCTCTGCACAAATATGATAGAAGAAAAAGAAGAGATACATATGTTAAGGTTGTCAAGATCATTTTGCACAGTACGTGGGGGTTAAATGAGCAAGTTGACATTGATGAGTGTTCTCAAATATCCAAAAATCTCAAAGTATTTTAATAATATGCCTTGGATAGAGAGGGAAAAAAGCACCCTGTTACATCTGAAAGAACCTTTCACAACCCAGTTTAAAAACTAAATAACTGAGGTAGATCTGTTCAGAAAAGTGTTTCCTCTTGACCATCCACGTCTTTGCCAGGATATGAATGTACTGTAGCTCATGGCCTGCAGCCCACCAGGCTCCTCTGTCCATGGGATTTCCCAGGCAAGAATGCTGGAGTGGGTTGCCATGCCCTCCTCCAGGGGATCTTTCCAACCTAGGGATAGAGGCCAGGTCTCCCTCACTGCACGCAGATTCTTTACCATCTGAACCACCAGCGAAACCCAAGGGCTCTATTATCAAATAGCCTTTTTTTTTTTTTTAATAAATGGAGAAACTCCAATTGACCCTATAGTTGGAATACTCAAAGCTAAAAATGATAATAAACCAAATCTTGCACTGATGATTAAGAACCATGCAAATCCACTACTCCCATCCCCACACCCAAAACACCCAACCTGACTATTTCTGAGTCCTTGGAAACTCAAGTTGAGTTGCCTTCATGGCATGCTGAGGTTCAAAGGATCTTTGGGTTATGTCTTATTGCCCCACTTCCTTCACCAGGATGCTGTTCCTGATCTACGTGTAACTAAGCTCTAAAAGAGCCAAAATGATGCTCTTCTCTGCAGTCTCCTCATCTTAGGATATGGTGTGTTCTTAGCAGAAATGGGAAGGCAAACTCCTCACAGGGCTTATAGCACAATCTCTGAGGCCCTCTTGACTCTCCTCCACTGACTGCTTTCAGCCTCCAGAGTTTCATTTTCCCCTCAAAGCCCTGCTCTATGTGCAAATCGGCCAGACATCCCTGGGTCACCAGCCTTGCCAATTTCTCCAACAGACCCACCCACGGCTGAGGACCACCCCAGTGCTCCTCAGCCTCTCCAGCCAGGCACCTGCCTCATAACCTGGGGGTCTATAGACTTTATTGTCCACACCAGGATACTTCTGAGAGTGCTAAAATGCTAAACCAGATGGTACTTCAAGACAACATGCGTCAACTAGGAAGTGTGGTCGCCCTACCCGTGACTATAATACAATGTGATAAACATAACAATAAAAGTTTAAACACTTTGCAGGGCGAACATTGTGAATGTAACACACCGATGGGTCCAAATTTGTTTCCAATCAGAAACATCTCTAAATTATTTTTCAATCAGCATCCATGATAAAAAACCATGCCATTAAGCCAGGGTTATTTGCACCAAGCAGCACAGCAGAGCTCAAGCTCCAGAAGGAAATAATGTTTCAGCTTGTTGGAAACACATTTGGTAATTTAGAATCCCTGGAGAGGAGCTTGTTTGGTAGTTTGGTCAAAATCCTAAGGAATTGAGTCTCAGAAACCTCTGGAAAGATTATGGAGATATTTAACTGACAATGATGATAATAAAATAAAAATTACAGATAATGTTTCTCTTATTTAATACTCACAAGTGCACACGGAGAACATAAATGTGACTTAACTTACAGGTCATAGGCTTCTGAGTCCTGTATACACTGACATATTTGTCTGTCTGTATCTGTCCAAATATTCCATCCACCCTTGAGCAGATCTGGAGAAGAGTCTGCCAAAGCACCATGCATGCATGCTAAGTCGCTTCAGTTGTGTCCAACTCTTTGTGACCCTTGGACTGTAGCCTGCCAGGCTCCTCTGTCCATGGGATTCTCCAGGCAAGAATACTGAAGTGAGTTGCCATGTCCTTCTCCAGGGGATCTCCTCAACCCAGGGATCAAATCCATGTCACATGTCTCCTGCATTGGCAGATGGGTTCTTTAGCACCACTTGGGAAGCCCCTGCCAGAGCAGAGAAAACAGCAAATACAAAGACTGTGAGGCAAAAACAGTCTTTGGTACATGGGCTGGTCCATGTACCATAGAATGAAAGCTTCAGGAAGGAAATACTTTTGTTTTGTTTTTCAATTTAGCTGTGCAGGATGCAGGTCTTAGTTCCCTGACCAGGGTTAGAACCTGTGCCACCTGCATTGGAACAGCAGAGTCTTAACCTCTGAACCACCAGGGAAGTCCCAGGAAGACACTGCTTTATTCACTCTTCTATTCCAAGCACCTAAAAATGTCACTGAAACATAAGAAAAAGTCAGTACATATTTAAGGAAAGTGTGAATGAGTGAATGGATGGATGGAAGAACCCCTGATGATGGTTTTCTAACGTAAAGTCCCCAGTTTCCCTATATTTCACTTTTTCTTGTTTTGGTGTTGGTGGGAATGGATTACAGTGCACTGCCAGCTTCAGAGAGAAGTATTTCATATACTTGCGCACCTTCTAATTATCCCTTCTTTTCTTCTGGGCTTCCCTTGTGGCTCAGCTGGTAGAGAATCTGCCTGCAATGCGGGAGACCTGGGTTTGATCCCTGGGTTGGGAAGATCCCCTGGAGAAGGGAAAGGCTACCCACTCCAGCATTCTGGCCTGGAGGAATTCCATGGACTGTATAGTTCATGGGGTTGCAAAGAGTCAGACACAACTGAGCAATTTTCACTTTCACTCACTTTTCTGCAGAGGTAAATCCTGTTACTCTTATAAGCATGTTAAGAATAGACTACTCACAACACACCCTTAGCTTTGCTATGCTGAGAGTTACAAACGGACTTTTTTTTTTTTTTTTTTGCCATACCTCACATAAGGAACTTCCTCCACCACAGGACCATGAGGGAACCCCCTACAAATGGATTTTATACAAATGATTTCTGCATGAAATTATCCTCATTGTCAATAATGAAGTTGTTACAATTCAGCTTACTGTGGGGCCCCCAGCAGAACAGGGCAGGTATAAATCAGTGCCTTCTTCATATACATATTTTCACTTTCTATCAAACAAATGACCCTAAAACTCCACGAACTCAAGAAGAGCCACATCTGCAAGAAAACTTACCCACATTTCCAGTTTCTGTATAAAATCATTCTTCCTTTCTTATTTACAGCGATTATCTAATCCTATGACCAAACTGATAAACTCGACTGCGATCCATGCTTTTCAAATATATGAACTACCAAAGCCAGTGTGAAAATGCAAGAAATTTTTTCAACACTTACTAAAACGTGAGTGTTCTACTAACTCTGTCCTTAGGAAAAGAACTCAC
Source organism: Ovis canadensis (assembly GCF_042477335.2). Classification (NCBI taxonomy): domain Eukaryota; kingdom Metazoa; phylum Chordata; class Mammalia; order Artiodactyla; family Bovidae; genus Ovis; species Ovis canadensis. Next base: position 107,032,605 of record NC_091246.1, read on the forward strand.
AAATTGGTTGATGAGAGCATCTTTCCATATAGAAATGTTTCTCTGTAACATTTCATTTTTAGGTTGAAAGAACACTCCTCCGGAAACAAAGATTCATACAGTATACAAGCAGAGAAAAATCTCAAATTCTTCATTTAAACCCCACTACAAGTATTCTTACATCATGTATAAACCTTTTTTTTTTTCTTTTCTGGGAAGGGAAGATTCTTTTAAAATGTCTTTACTAGATCTAAAAACAAATGCAGATCCCAATTTTATTGGAGACTAATATCTTCATTCTGTGCCAGAGAGATCTGATTAGATGAAGTAATTTTGTTTCTTTGGTGTTTCCCTGGTGGCTCAGATAGTAAAGAATCTGCCTGCAGTGTGGGAGACCAGGGTTTGATTTCTGGGTTGGGAAGATCCCCTGGAGAAGGGAATGGCTACCCACTCCAGTATTCTTGCCTGGAGAATTCCATGGACAGAGGAGCGTGGTGGACTACAGTCCGTGAGGTGGCAAAGAGTCAGACAGAACTGAGCAACTAACACTTTCACTTTGTTCGATGTAAGTATAAGATCTTACTTAAGGGACCTCTGAATACAAAATATATACATGACTGTACGAATGTATACATTAGCATATGTGTTTGGCTACTCCACAGCATGAATGCTACTCTAAGATGTTAGTGTTTTTGAACAATTTCTCCTCAAATTAGCAAACTGACGTCTAATGACTGAATTTCTCTATGTAAATTTGAATAAAATCGACCCAAGCCTTCGTGAGGCCCTATGCAAAGCCAGATATTCATATCCTTAGACAGATGTCTATACCCTGCACACCTAAGGGTACAGAGAAATAAGGTAAGGAAAGTACAACAACGTCTTAAAATAATTTTGGGATTCTTGCAGACAGGACTCCAGGAAAAGCAGCTGGCAATGCTTTATAAACTAAACACTAGATGTAATCCGACCATTCGCTGTTAACTGTAGTGCTCAAAAAGAGACGGTTTAAGCAAAATATGAACAAGATTTTCAAAGAAATACGCTATTCTTTGCACCAAATTTTGCTCCCCAGTAGGCGGTCAGTTTTTCACATTTTGCCACCTAGTGGACAACCGGAGAACTACAGTCTTCCCTCGCCCCTAATGATTAATTTTCATACACGTGGGAAAGAATTGCGTAGGAAGAGGATTTTATTTGTTTTGTTCATTGATGATACTCCTGCTACAGTGCCTGGCACTTAGTAAGCCATCACTATAGAGCTGTTTAATGGAGGATGACTTACCGTTGGAGGTACTCTCCATTTAAAGATTATTATAATAATAGGAGAATGTCATTGAAAATAGTTACAATATGATGTTGGCAAAATATGTTTCCTAACTGAAATAAAAGTTCTCAATTATTTCAAAAGTAAACGGTGCTCTATATTCTCAGGTTAGAGAAATGTCTACATAGCTCATTAGAATAAGAAATGTCTCATTGCTCTATGTAGACAGATTATCCAGTTGACTTAATTTAGAGAGTGAGCACCTACCTCTTCTTCACCTTAACTGCTCCAAATAAAGCTAAATTTACCCTGGAAAATGCCCTTTCTCCTTTACTTAAAAAATCATGACTGGCTTTCTTCTCGTTTGGTCTGTGATACTTGCTATTCCTTTTTTATTGCCAAAAGTTAGGAAGCTTCTTTAGGCCTCTTTTTTAAAGAGTACATATGCACATGTATGAATATATATACATATATATTTATTTTAAAAATAACATTCTGTGCTTCTCTTTCAATGAGCCTACAATGTTAATGACTCCTAAACATATTTCTCCTGGCATAAAGATTGGTAATCTTAAAGAGTCGAATGATAGCTTTTAAGTTGAATATTCCTCTAACATTTTTTTTATTTTTAAGACTTCTGAAAATATTTTAAAAAGCAAAACATATGACTGTGTTTTAGTACCTTAACATTAGGCTAAAGATAATTCATTAGGTAATCACCTCAAATTTCTTTCTCAGGAGAATGAGTTTCCATTTTAAAATCAGCAAAATAGGTATACATATAACATAGGCTAGTATTTCATTAAAATAACTTATTCTTTTATTTATTTTAATTAGGTTGATCTTAGGCTGACAATATCCTAACACATTTTAATAATATATTGTCAAGATACAAAGCCTGTTTTTTTTTCAGCTGAAACATATATATTCATTATATAAAACTCATTTATGTCACGTAGAATGAAAACTCTCCAGAGTTCATAGTCTTAAACAGATTTGCACACACATCCAAATAAATATTAAATGCAAAGCATTTTGACAGAGTTAATGGGAAAGGCAACCCTACATGCCTAGCCCACCAAACCACAGAAAATTTTTAAGTGCCAGCTTTGAAGAAGCCTAACATTTTTTAAGATGATAAGGATATAAGTTGTAAATTAAAATATTCAAATTTCAAAGGCTTTAAGCAACTGCTCTCTGAGGTGATTTTTGCCCCTTTGAAAACAAAAGGTTTAAGTAGTATTTGTATCAGTAAAATAATTTCTTTCATATTTGTGTGAATGAGGATAATGTTCATATGTACATACAAAAATATTCAAGAAAAACAAGTTTAGAATAACATGATAATTATTTTTTAGTGCGTGTGAAATATTGGTTTTCCTCAACTCTGTCCCAGCGTCAAGGTCTCTAGCTTTTATTGGAACCAGCTATCTCATTTTCATAGGGTCCCAGGAGGCAAGAGTCATACATTGTTACTTCAGCCTTCAAAGAGGCAAAACAGTACAGAGCCTTGTACTGTAATAGACAACACAGAACAGTCCCAATTTCAGTTCCTGTTATATTGACAAGCCTCCTTTCAGGTAAGAGATGGAAACATTCTTTTATCATTATAAGGTTAGTGACCATTTTAATGGAATAAAAAGATTATTCTTACTGCATCAGGGATAAAAGTTTAGGGTGTGGATATGTGGGGAAGACGTCTTTTCCCTTTCATGTTTATGTTGCTCAGAAATCCTCTTTAAATGGTATAAAGCTAGCTCAATAATCTCAGCGTTAATACTGGAGATCAAAACTATTGAGGACACGTTATTAATATATACAGAGCCTAACCAAAGAATTCAGTGTACTTTTTTTTTTTAATCAAGAGAAGATAGGTCGTTGATGTTCACAAGCTGAGAGGTTTTCTCTTTTAACATTAATGATATAGCATTCCTTACATTTGCTCTATCATTGTGAAAAAATATTGTAAATTTAGTTTACTCACCTCATACATACAATGTATAACATTTTTAAAATAAATATGAGTCTCAAAATTAACTTTTCCTTCCTGATATACATGACTTACATGGGGAAAGATAGTGAGTTACACAAACACATATTCACATATGGAAATTACGGAAAGGAGCGAGAAAGAGAAAAAATACCAACACATATACTCTCCAAAGTTATCAAAAAGACTTTAAAATAGCCAATTCCTTTAGATTTTATATTTTGACATAATTTGCTGCTTAAGGAAAAGATCTTTCATTGGGGAGAGGGGTTTTTCAAAGATAAAGGAAAATAGTAATACTATATGTGCTTAAACTAAACAATAAGGCTCCAATTTTGTTACCAAATACATTTAACATAAGTGAATTATGTTTCATAAGAGTATAAAATTTATAAATGACAGTTTCATACAGTCAGGTGAAATTTATATAAATTTTATTTTCTAGTATGTTTATGTTTTATTATATTTTATAATCTAGGAAGATTATACAATTTTTAATCTTGCTTTTTAATGATTTCTTAAAAACAGTCATTTATTACTTTTCAGTCAACATTTAGGAACTAAGAAGAAAAAGTTGTTGAAACCAAAGAGTTAGCTATTTATTCTTGGTTTAAATAGGTAAAACTCTGATCTCATAGAGGAGGAGGTATTATGATAATTCCTAAAATATGTTTTTAGTGTTTTGTGTTTGTGCCAGATAGTTAAAGACATTTTGTTTTAAAATAACTATGTATGTTTAAAAAGCCAAAGGTACTAATTTTTCTGCAAAGTCAAGTTTTATAATAAAATATCATCAATTTTGAAAGTCTGTTGAAACCACCAAAAGAACTAAATTTTAGTACATTAGAAAATGTATTTTCTTCATTGTAACTGGCCTCATAAAAGTTATGTGAGCATTTTGTATGTGATTATCTTAAAATGTTACGTGTGTCTTTTTAAACATTCTTAGTTCCCTTTTCCCTTTCCCTTTAACAGTGTTCTGGCGCTTGACTAGCACAAACAGTACCAGATCCCTTTCAGCGGAGACTGCAATCGGAATAAAAAATCACTTGAGGTCTCTAATACATTTGCAGTAATATTTATGAATGAGAGAGGGTTGTCTCCTTTTGAGCTTCGTGCGTCGGACCATTCCTGTGTCTTCTCATCTTAGCATCTTCTTAGCATCATCTTAGCATCTGTCTTAGCATCTTCTGTGACCTCCACCAGAACTGGGCAAATCTCGTGGCCTTAGAAGAGTCTGATCTCCTGATGGGTGGGAGTGTCTCTCCAGCCTCCTCTCCATCCATTTCCCCTCCCTCCAGGTGTGTGTGTCATGAGGAGGAGGTGGGAGATATAAAGGAGAGGAACAGCAGGGAAGCAAGGCCCAACTCCTCAGAGATCTCCACACCTCACCCCTGCAGAACATTAAGGCCTGATCCATGGCCTTCTGGTCTCACCTTCTTCCTGCTGGTGCGTAGAGATGCTTGCTTCTCCGCGTCCCTGCATCCAGGGCGGGGTGGGCTGGGGATGGCAGTGCGTTCGAGATTACACACCTGAGCCAGGGAGAGGAGCCCCACTTTCCGCCCCGCCTGGTTTCACACCGTGTCCACATCGCTTCTTGTAACCAAGCAGAACACAGAGTTGGAAGAAATGGGGTGAATGAATCGTAAAGGGGCACAGCCCCCCTTGTCCCAAGCTCAAGGGAAAAAAATCTCCCCGAAACGTGGGTGCCTGACTTCAGTTTAATTCTTGGCAGTCTTTCTTAGCCGCGCGTTGTTGTTCAAAGACGATTATAAAATGAATGTTTGAACCCCTGGGTCGACAAGGGAACCGCGGAGGATGGAGCCAGCATCCCCCAACACCTCAGAAGTCCCGGGGCCCCGCCCGAGGCCTGCCGGGCGGAGGCGTTCGCTTTGTGGTCCCGGGAGGCGGCCTCCAGCTTCAGTGAAGGCAGATGCCGTGGACTTTGAACCGCGAGGGACGTGCGGCCGTGGCCGGTGGCTGTAAAACAAACAAACAAGCAAAAAACTATTTGCAACCGCATTGATCCAGTCTCGCTGCTTCCCGGAGAGCGCGCTTGCCTGGTGCGGGGGCTATAGCCGCAGGGAGGCTGGGCTCTGGATCTGGAGGAGTTAATGTCTTAAAATAAATGACCAGGGACAGTTCTTTCCCGAGGCAAAGCATCCACCCCGCCCCCCTCCCCCATGAAGGCAGATGGCTTTGAACTCTAGGACAACTCTCTCACCGTCGGCGCGAGACCTGCACCTCGAGTTCGGTCCAGAGCCCAGGGCTCGAGGGCGACACATCCAGGAGTGGAAATGCCTTCGGTTAACCGAGAAGGTTGACAATCCAACTGAGCAGGAAAATCTGCCGCATGCGCGCGCTGGAGCTGCGAGCACCCGAGAGAGGCCGTGCAGGCTGCAAGACCTTCCTCAGCGCCGCGCTGAGCGGTCCTGCTTTAACTCCGTGCCTCCCCCGAGAACCGTCCAAGCATCCAGGTTCACGGCCGCTTGTGTCACCGGCGCATAAATCACTGTCAGCCCGGAACAGAGCAGGCCGAGAGAAAGCTCGCTCGTCCTGGCCACGCGGGCTCTAGGCAGATTAACTGTCCCGGCTCAGAGCGAATTGCCCGCTAATTTTCCCACCCCAATCTCCTGGGCTCCAAGGGCGAGCTTTTCTCAGACGCTCAGAGGGGGCCAAGGAGATGGTTCTAGCCACCTACAGCCTCTTCTCGCCAGGGCCTGATTACTGACCTGCAGTCAGAGAGGTCGAGAGCGCACCATCATCAGATCTCATTTTGTGTACGGGGATCCCTGAGCCCATTAAGGTTAAAGAGACATTCCCAAGGTCATTTAAAGCTCTAGGAAACCTTCTGCTTGACCCGAAGTCCCTTGGTTCCCGCTATCACTGCCTGGCCCCTCCATCGTCCTGCCTCTCAAGCTCATTGTTTTAGAGATGTCAGGATGTAAGGATGCTAATAAAGGGGAAATCACTATATGCTGAATTTGCAATGGACCAGTATAATTTTCAGCGTGATATTTCTAGTCATCGTACCAGAAACGTACTTCAGATCTTTCCTCATTCTACCTCACAAATTCAGACACGCAGAATCTTGGGCGATCTTAGATATCAGGGTGCTAGACACCCAATCCACCTCCCGACAATTTGCCCCCACACACACCCCCACCCGTCAGTGGGTTCTGGGCGCTCATCCAAGTCAGGAGGAGGAATTCCGAGCAGTCAGAGGACTGGAGGGGTGGGGGACCTGGGGAAGGCGCGGGCTCAGGGAAATGCCGATCCAGGCGAGTGGTTAGGCAATCAGCTTTCACCTTCCCATAAACTATTAGAGAAGGGACTGGTTTTCGTCCAGCAAACTCTGCCCTTAGGCGCTCTGGGCTTGACGCTATCTTACTATTGCTCACTATTCACATTAATTATTCTAGGAAAGCTCAGGCACACCTCTGCACTCTTTGAGTGAAGGCAAGCCATTTAGGATTCTTTCTCCCGGTGGCATTCTTTTTTTCCCCCCAATCATTCATGCATGCATTCAGTCATTCAGTTAAATCTGGGTTGGAAGTTGGTGGTCCCTCAAAGCATTTATTTCTGTAAGAGACCACAGTGATGATCTCTTCCCTTTTATTCTCAAATGACTCCCTCCCTGTCCCCCCTCCCTGTCCCCCCTCCCCTCCCCGTTTTAGTCCTACTGTAGAAAAGAGAGAAACCCCAACCTTCAACTGTCAACTGTTTTCCAAACACGAGATTAATGTTCCCCAGGACTCAGGGGTAATGTGACCTTTCTGTTTTCAGATGTGTTTTTCAACATGTAATCGTTTGTTTGTTATGTCTCCCGGTGTGGACTTGGGAAAGCTGGGAAGGGGTGTGGGTTGCCAAGGGGGGAAATGAATTTGGAGACATTTTATTCCCTTTTCAACACAGGAAAACTCAGAGCATTTTATTTTTATTTACCAGAAGATAATCCCCTGGAAAAAAAAAAATCCACAATACTGATACTGAAAAGAAATCTGAGCATGTGAAGAGCAACTATTTTAAAAAGCATATCTCCAAACCAAAAGCAAACCTATTTTTCTTTTACATAAGGGGGACTTCTTGGATGTTGGTAATGTTTTTTTCTTGATCTCAGTAGTTACATGGGATGCACTGTTTTTAACAATTTATTGAGCTTTCAATGTATTATTTGTGGCTCTTTTTGCATTGTTAAACTTCCATTAAAAGCTTTAAAAATCTAAAAAATAGGAAACCTCTGGTATGTGTGTATGTCACTAAATCTCCTAAAATCTATTTCTAATGAATTTCCAAACCAATATATTTGTTAAACTATATTTAAGAAATTTACCAATAACTTGGTTTCTCAGTAATAGGTTCTGAATCAGACTGAGAACAGTGCACTTGAATTAGTTATTAGAAAACCAGTATAAAAATTGGATGGCTTTCTAATATAGTAAAACATCAAATAAGCAGTGAGAGTTTAAAGCTTATCTAAGAAAATACCTAAAGAAACAAAATAGCTATTTGGTTGAAAACAACAACCAGACTTCATACTTTAAAACGGTATTTAATTGCTGGATACTAACTCCTATTCGAAAATGTTTTATCCCAAACGAGAATTTTAAAAAGGGTCTCAGCCATACTCAAAAGTTAATTTCTGTCACTAAAAAGAAGGCAGTTTGAAACGTGTTTTCCCCCCATAAAATATTGTTAGGTTCCTTTCCTGATTGGTCACTTCGTATGTCACCAAGAACCAAAGACTAAATTGTTCTTCCCATTTAATCAATAGCTTTTATTGCTGGCATCAATAACCCCACTTATGACTTTAAGCTGTCTAATTTTTCTGCTACCCTGTTCCATTCAAAAAAAATTGTGATTCTCAAAAATCTAGTAAGTGATTTTCCGACAAATGGCTTTGTTGTTGACTCCATGCCACCCCAAACCCCTTCCCCCTCTCTCTCTCTCCCTCTTTCTCTCTCTCAAGGACCCTTCGTCTCCAGGAACGGTCACTGAGCCCGCGCTGCTCACACCAAGGCTTACTTTACAGGCCCTTCCGCGGTTTTATGATTGGTTGCTGTGGTTGGAATGTTTATAGATAATAAACAGCTAATCGGCTTCTTGCCTAATGAATTGCCCCACGCGTACCAGTGGAAAGGCTGTAACTTAGCTCCAGAATCGAGAGCCAGTGATAGCCGGGACCGAAACGACCCAACATAGCCGCAGCTCAGTATCAAAGCCGAATGATCCAGGGCCAGCAGAAGTCTATTTCGCATTTTCTAGTTCCTCTGCTCTGGAGCCCCTAGACTCCACTCGGGCTTTGCTCCACCCGCTCCTCTCCCCATCGCTTTGAAGGATGTATTCCAATGAACAGAAGCTTTCTGAAAAGCGTGCGTCTGAAAATCGGGGCAGCGATGTGGAGCCTGGTCGCAGGCACAGGACCCGCACTCCCGGGACCGCGGCGCTAGGTCGGCAGCAGCTCTCATTTGGCCGCACGGGCCCCTCAGTCTTCCGGCGGCATATGGCAGTTTAAATCGTCCTGACTGAATCAGATTTTGCACTCGAAGATGCAAAAGGCTGGGTCTGCCAGGTCTCACGCCTTCGAGTCCCCGCGCTCCCGGGGCTGGCAGGGACGAGCGCACGGCTAGGAGGAGGAGAGGGGTAGGAAGCGCTCAAGGTAGTGAACACTCTGTAATCTAGTCTGAAATAAAGAAAATGTGTGTTTAGACTCCCAAGAGACCCGGGAAACGGGGGGAATCTGCCAAAAACATTCCAAGAACAGAGGAAACCAATGTCTGGGAGAGGTTATTTTATACACATTATGGCAGCTGCTCAAGGCCTCGGTCAGTAGCTGGGCGGTGGGTGGGGGTAGGGGCTGTGACAACGGGGATTGGGGGCCAGAACCTAAGGTCTCTGAGCAGCGAAAGGGACATTGATTTCGGCCTTGGAGCATCCTCTTTCCGTAAGGACCCACAAGAAGGAAGCGGAGAAAGAGTTTAAACCAGAAGCTCCAAGATTAACGCTTGAAAAACAAAACAAAACAAAACAAAACTAGAGCCATTTCCAAAACCCGTTTTCCAGTTACCTGCAGTTTGAATGAATACATTTCCTTTACGTAGTAGTTTGCATTGATGCGTTTGATGTTCATGCCATCTTTCATCTGATCACCCAGTACCCAGGATCTCTTTTCTCCAAGAATCTCAGGAAAGGTCGTTAGGAGTGCTCAGGCCCCTCCCCATGCCAAGGTCCTCAACACACGTGTGGGTTTGCTTCCCTTATTCATAAAGAGTAGGTGAAGATGGTGTTGAGTCAGAACTTATCTTCCTGGGTGGCCAGTTCTTCCCCAAACTGTGGTTAGAAAGCACTTCTTTCTACCAGCGGCTCCCTTTTTCACTGGCTTTGGTTTATAAATCCTGTTGTTCCATGGGGATGGGGAGGGAGGAGGACATGGAAAACTCTATCTGTCAATGAGTAAATATGCACTGAATGCCTGCCTGTTTAGGTGATGGGGACACACAATTAAAAATCAAAACAACAACAAAAACAAAACCCTTTTCTAGAGCTTTTACTCTAACGGGGAGTGTCAGTTTTATATTAGGACTCACTTTGGGCTGGACACACAGAGGATGTGATTTTTAATAGAAGCATAAGGTACAGTCCTAGCCATCTGGTTGAGACCTCTCTCCTTGTCACCTAAGAGGTTTCTTTATTGTGTACAATCCTATTACATAATAAATCAAATTACACTGCCTGTCTTTCCCCAGTCTTTCTACCAGGTACCTGCTTCGACACAAAGCAGATAGCAGCACCCTCCATCCTTTTCGCCTGGCTCACACCATTTCCATCTGTGTGGCGGTGGGTAAAGGGCTCTCCATACCCCTCTCAAACTAGTGTCGGTCTTGTTTCAAGCCATGGAGTCAACAATTCAGTATACTTGGTGCCGTTTATGGGATCTTGGCCCCATGGATCTTCAGTGACACCAGGCCAAATTCAAAACGAAGAACAGGTCACATCTCTCAGGGATAGAGGGGGTTTTCTCCCTTTACCTACCTGGGATCTCACTGCCCTCTCCTTTCTGGGGACAGAAGTGTTGCCTGGGGAAAGCTGAGCATCTTCTCAACAATAGCCAAAACTGGCTGGGTTTCCAAGTAATGTCTGGTTTTGCAGAAAGGTCTCCCAGTGTCTCTGTTTCTCCACTGAAAGCCTCCCCTTGGGAAGTTGCCCATTGAGTACCAAGACACGGTAGCCATCAGGGTCTCAGTGATTTTGCCTGAACCTGGGGCTACCACCTGCCCTGGGGGCAGGAAACCTACTTAATTGCCCTTGATGAAGAAGAGAGTTGAAAACGATCAGTGGAGGAAAATTAGAACAAACACAAAGGCAAAAAGCCTTCCACGAGCTGTTTGATTATTTTCTCGGACTTTGCTGTTTGATTTGAACCTGCCTCATTAGAAATAAAATAAATAAAAACACAACATGTTCACTGGTTCTCCAGCGCTGAATGTGTGTGTGGTTGATACAAAGAGGAAAGAAAAGAAATCCTGGTTGCTCATTAAAAAGAAGTAATTTGTGTAAATACGGGCTTCCCTAATGGCTCTGTGGTAAAGAATTTGCCTGTCAATGCAGGACACTTGGGTTTGATCCCTGGGTCACGAAGATCCCTTGGAGAAGGAAATGGCAACCCACTCCAGTATTCCTGCCTGGAAAATTCTATGGACAGAGGAGCCTGGGGGCTACAGTCCATGGGGTTGCAAAAGAGTTGGACATGGCTTAGAAACTAAACAACAACTTGTGTCGATAGGGCTTTAGAAAAGGAAGAGTCAGCCTGTTAGCATCCTACCTTTCACAGGTCCTTCACAGACAGAGGAAGACTGGGAGGCTGTATTATGAGTGACCAGCAGGGCTCCCTCGCTGGACGTAGCTGAATTATCAAACAGCAGTGGGGATCAGGGCTTGATTTTATTCATCATCAAAGGACTGGGTAAATCAGCAAGACATCTCTGTCAGCATCCTAGGTAGCACGGAGAGTTTTCAAAGGGTGTTTGGATGTGGGTGTGGCTTCTCAATGTGATGGACAGTAGATTGTGCAGAAGAGAGAGCTCTGACCTGCAGAAAGAAGGTGCGGTTGTTCCTTGTGTCTTGACCCTGCCCCGTGCAGTAGAGACAGTGTGTACGCAAACACACACATGGTCCTGAGACCCATGGACCTAGGGGGTACCATGGGGTGTATCTATCCACAGGTGGTGCCTGAAGAAAGCTGAGGTCTAGAAGGCTCTTCTTTAGCCTCCAGCAGCATCCTGGATGACTGATTGATGTTCAAGGCTCACAGCCTGCCAAGAAGGGAAAACACACACGAAAGCACTTTATCAGTTGTAGACTATTAGCTGGCAGTGTTACTAGGTGTATCTGAAATGTTCATGTGTCTATGTGGGGACAATTGGTATGAAAATTCTTGGTGGAGATCTGTTTTCATTTCAGTCAAGTTCTCTGCCACCTCTCTTTCACTTCCACTCTCATCTGAGGTTGACTTCTGCTGAAACTTGACGCAGTCTTTGTAGAAACACAATCCTGTTTCCTTCTTCTATTGTACAGTGACGCAGCCTGCCAACTTGGCTTTCGAATTTACCTCAGCTCGCTCTCCATTCAGAAGCACGTTTCTCTGGAGCCTGTTTCTTCAGAGAAACATCCTCCAGTGCAGGCTGGGAGACGTGGGATGGTAATTTGCAGAGAGTGAGACATGGCTATAACTCAATTTTACTTATCACTTCAATGTAATGTAAAAACTAGACCCAGTAGGCTTTTCCTTCTGCCGTTTTACAAATTGTACAAGTTAAGTAAAGACTCTGCTCATACCTTGCTGCAAGGAGAGTGTAATTTAAGGAACCGACTGCATACATCCTCCCTTTGTACCCTAGGTGAGCTTTTATCCATCACTTCTTGTGCCAAAATGGGAGACCTAAACATCAGTGTGTATAACCAGTTCTGTGGATAGATTTGAGAACTTTGTGGCTTGAATTTGGAAAAAAAATAGGCAGGCTTTATGAAAGTAGCAAAACTCAAGATGAATATCAGTTAGGCATTATTATTGGTACTGGTGACAACAGGACCGTTCGTTTATTTATGTTTAACTTTTTATTAGAGTATTTTTGCTTTACAATGTTGTGTTAGTTTCTGCTGTATAGTACAGTGAATCGGCTATGCATATACATATATCCCCTCTCTTTTGGACTTCCTTCCCATTTAGGCTACCACAGAGCATTGAGTAGAGTTCCTTGTGCTATAGAGCAGATTCTTGTTAGTTATCTATTATATGTATAGTAGCGTATATATGCCAAACCCTATCTGCCAATCCATCCCAACCTCCTCCCTTTCCCCCTTGGTGTTCATAGGTTTGTTCTCTATGTCTGTGTCTCTATTCCTATCTTACAAATGAGTTCAGCTATACCTTTTTTCTAGATTCCACATATATGCATTAATATAACTATTTGCTTTTCTCTTTCTGACTTAACTTCACTCTGTATGACAATCTCTAGGTCCACCCATGTCTCTGCAAATGGAACAATTTCATTCTTTTTTATGGCCGAATAATATTCCTTTATATATATATATATACACACCACATCTTCTTTATCCTTTCCTCCAACAGAAGCCTTTTAGAGTAAAATTCAGTTAAGCAAAAATATTTATATTAATAGTTGACACAATCAGAAGAATCAAGTTCTTGTATTAGAGAAGAAAAACTCTATTGATCTGGAGATAGGAGCTCTGCTAACCAAGATGGGATTGGGGAGGGTCAGGGAGCAGTAGGGGGTAAATGAAAACTACCCCCCACCCCTTACCAGCCGCCAGCTCTCCACTCTCCTTGACTCATGGGTCTCAACTTTCAGAACCTAGGTTTCCTATTGTTGCTCTTTTTTCGCTCAGGTTTCCAGTCCTTTCCTTCTTGTCCCCTCCACAGAATGAGATGGTTGGATGGTATCACTGACTCAATGGACATGAGTTTGAGTAGCCTCCAGGAGTTGGTGATGGGCAGGGAAGCCTGGCATGCTGCAGTCCATGGAGTCGCAAAGAGTTGGACATGCCTGAGTGACTGAACTGGCTGACTGGGGAGCTAAGATCCCACATGCCTTATGGCCTAAAACACAAAAACATAAAACAGAATCAATATTTTAGCAAATTCAATAATGACTTTAAAAGTGGTCCACATAAAAAAAAAATCTTAAAAAAGAAATTAAAAAGAACTACCCTGGTTGACAGAAAGGTGCTGGGCAGCAGCCTGCCACTTGGATCTCTTCCATTCATCCCCCTGGACTCTTGGGAGTACAGTTTGAAAATGATTATTTTGCCTGAGGTTGATAGGAAGATATTGGCATAAAAAACAACTAGAAGAAGAGAGAAATTGATTACTTAGGATTCTCAGAGACTATGAATGGGAACAACCACATGTGTGTACTATGTATAGAATGAATAGGTTGCATATTCATAGGTTCATAAATACATTCATAAACAGCGATTACTGGAAAGGGTTCACTTTTATATCTTTCTTGAACTCAGGGTCTAGTATTGTCCCCATCTGTGGTGAGGAATAAATGCGAGAAAAGCACAGCTTGCGGTCTGGGAAGAGAACCACAGGAATGAGACGCTGTGTAAGTCTTGAAGATGATTTTCTCTGGGATCCTCATCTGCAGCAGGTCCGACTGCACTGATAGCAGCTGCAGAAACAATTGGGGACCTTATTCATAAAATAAAAGGCACACTGCCAGATGGCAGGCCACCAAAGGCACGGCGGATGGAGGAGATTACAAAATGCTGGTGAAACAGGGAACGAGTCCTTTGGGGAATAAACATCCCTGTGTTTTCTGCTAACATGTAGAAATCAATTTGTGTGTGTGTGTGTGTGTGTGTGTGTGTGTGCAAAATCACAATAGGGTATGAAATAAAAACAATAAGTGTTTGTTAATTGGAAAGTTTATCTGGGGAAAAAAACAATTTTCTTAGTGGAAAGTTTGATGGGCTGTTTAGGCTCCTCTGTCATTTTTCTTGTCTCTCTTCATAATCTCTATGTAACCCAGAAACAGCCAGTAAAAGAGGAGAATCTTTGGTTCTTTAATTGCTTCCTGTAAATTTGACAACTGCTACCTCAGTCTCGTCGGTTGTTCTGCTTATAAATAGGCCACTCTTTCAAAGAGAGCATAATTATTTGGGGACACTCACTTCCCCAACTATATATCATGCCTATCAAAGCTAAGCCTTTCCAACCTACCTTCGGTGTGTCTTAACATCGAACATGAGCATTCTGTTGAATTGTTAAATTTACTTAATTTCTTAGCTAGCAAATGTCCAAACCATGGATGAGAACAGATACTCCCATTCTGAAATAAAACCCCAAACAAAATGTATCCCGGTGTAGGATAACACAAATCTGAAATATTGCAAGAATTACCAAACTGTGACACACAGACATGAAGTGAGCAAATGCTGTTACAAAAATGGTGCTGATTGACTTGCTTAATGCAGGGTCGCCATAAACCTTCAAGATGTAAAAAAAAAAGAAGTGCAATACCTACAAAGCACAGTAAAGTAAGCCTGTATGGCAGCCCCTCTCCTCCAAAAAACCGGAAACAAACAATTCCTCCAAAACCTTCAGTCTTTGTGAGGATGAATGAACTATTGAATCTCATTTAATCTCACTCACACTTACTGTGAATTTTATACTTAGAGGACTGCCGTAGGTAGAAGGCTCGTAGGAATAAAAATAAGCCTATGACCATTTATGTTATTTAGTTGGGAAGAACAGATGCCATTAAGAAAAATAACATAAACCAAAAGTATGCTGCAATTATGGTGATTTAATGAGTTACTAAAATTCTTAAGCCTAAAATACTAGTGTTTTCCATAGAGTTCTGTGGGAAAATTTTTCCAACTTTAAAAACCATCAGTACTAGTAGAGATAAAAATCATTTAGGTTAACTTTTTGAAACTAGAATTTTATTTGTTGGTTCAAGACAGTTCCCCCCACCAAGGAAAATTGAGGCTTTATAATTAATATTTAAATCTTGGAGATGGATTTAAATACAAGATTAACCAGCAAGAAATATCATAATTCCAGGAACAAGTGTGGGATATACCTTAAAGTTCTGTTTGGCATGGTGTGAAGTGAAGACAGTATTTGGAACTATCTATTCAGTTTCTTCCACTAAAACAGACAACTTCATAAAGACTTTTTAACTAATGGATTTTGAGGGATTCTGGCTTATCTGCTTTGTTTCTTTATTGACCAAATAAACCGTTTGATTACAAACACTTACTCATATACTAGGTAACACTTTAAATTAATATGACTGGGTGCAATGTTTAGCTATGAATGAAACTTACTTGGATTCCAATGCTTCACTCCTAGGTATTATTTCATGACTTTATTAAACAAAAAATTGGAAGGTTTATCATTTCACAGTTTGGTATATACATTTAAAATGATTATAGGAAACTGTAGGGTACTAAGAAGCAGTAACAAGGTGGGTGGGCTTTCACGTCATTTCTGATACATGCAACATGAAATGGAGATGGACTCAATTACGAAACAAAAATTTCAATGCAAACATACCTTGGGCGAACTTGGAATGCTGCAGGAATGAAAGATTTCTAAAATGAAACAGAATCGTCCATTACAAATCAGTGATTTTGTTAATCTTTGTATCAGCAGATGTATCAGAACCAAAGGAAATATGGTAATGCATGCTTGAATCTGGAACGCATTAAACTATCGCGGGGAAACAATGCACATCTGCATATGTGATTAGTCATGCTGTAGTTTCCCTTTAATGGTGCTGGTGGATGGGGAGGAAGTGCTTGAGAAAAACTTACTGCTTACATTTTTATCCTTAATTGAGGAGGTGCTGGAGATTCAGTCTTCCCATTGCATACTCTATCCCAAACTTGAAAGGAAGAATTGCACAATCAAGCAATATTTGTGTGACAGCTTTTCTTTCTTTCTTTTTTTTTTTTGTATAAAGAAGCCAAGACATACAGTCTCCATAAGCGGGAAGATAATATGTAAGTATATAAAATGTTAAATATCTAGAAAAGGAGATATGTAGATACATAGCTGTTTGGTACAAAATGTGAAACGTATTAAAAGGCAGTACATTTTATTTACTTCTAATAAATAAATCTCTAGGATACACAAGAAGCTGACAACACTGGTTATTACCAGGAGGGAACCTACCTGGTTGAAGGATGAGAGGTATTTTTAAAAATATATATATATTTATTTATTTGGTTGTGTTGGGTCTTAGTTGAGACATGTGGGATCTAGTTCCCAGACCAGGAATTGAACCTGGGCCCTCTGCATTGGGAGCACAGAGTTTTAGCTACTGGACCACTAGTGATGTCCCTGGCATTTTTTTTCTGGTATATACTTTTTTGTACCTCTTGATTTTTCAATACCAACAACGTATTACAAAAGTACTCCAAATGAACAAAATAAAAAGAAAATCAGTATTTAAGTACATGGTTACTTTCCAAAACAATGGTGCAAATGGACACCATTATACTTGAAATATTTAAATTATGAATTCTTCTTAATGAAGAAATAGGAATCTGGACTGAATATTAAAAGATAGATACTATTTGGATACTCCAAAAGGAGGTAGAAGCATTCTGAATTCAACTGACATTGAGCAAAAGCCCTACAGAGGAAAATAGACAACATTTATGGTCCTAATAAATAAGTTGGGATGACTGTAAGTAATTTGAGCTGGAGAGATTAAGGGATAGATTATAAAGGGCCTTGAATGCCAGGATAAGGAGTTTAGATTTAATAATAATATAAACAGAGAGAAGCTTTCAAAATTTTGAACAGGGATAGTAAAGCCCCTAATAACTTTCAGTGTGGATTGAGACGGGAGAGGCTGAAATCAAAGACAGCATCCCAGGCAAGGAGATTGGGGTGGAGGTGGTGAGGTGAGTTTGTAAAATTTATTTTTAAATTTCTTTATCTTGCTGGCTGTGCCATGCAGCTTATAGGGTCTTAGTTCCCCAATCAGGGATCAAACCCAGGCCCCTCCAGCCATGAAAGCAAGGAGTTCTAACCACTGGACTGTCAGGAAACTCCCAGAGTTTGCAAAGTTTAGATGAAGGAAACAGAGATGAATTCCCAATGATTGTAACGTGAGGAGAGCCAGTGGCCTGGAAAGTCACCAAAAAGAGTCCTCGTGTGTGGGTGCTAAATCACTTCAGTTGTGTCTGACTGTGTGACCCTATGCACCCCACCAGGCTCCTCTGTCCTTATCAGCCTCCAATTCTTAAGGGTCAAAAACAGTGAGGGCTGAGACAATGCTATTGTACTTACTGACCTGTAAGTGAGTGTTGAGAAAGTATAAACCATGTATTTTTGATGAGCGTACATTTTCATGTGAGTGGTGGGGTGGAAACCAGATTTTCAGAAATGACAGTGACATTGGTAAGAAAAAGAAGAAGTACTTATTAAAATTAAATAATCGAATATAATCAATGGTTTTTTTGATCACTTATTATGTGCCAGAAACAGTATTAAGTGTTGAGGGAACAGGCTGGAACAAGACAACTTAATCTCTGCTTTTATGGAGTTTATAAATTGCTTGTGAAAATAGACAGGAAACAAGTCATTAATGATGTATAGATTATGTGTCATAGAAGGAGAAAAATGAATGCTTTGGAAGTTTATAGCAGTGAAAAGAAGGATAGAAATGGAAAAATAGCTGGACGAATGTGGTAGGGACACATGAAATAATTTTGTTTTTCCAAATGGATCCAATATGGAGGCATATTGGGAGGAGTCAGTGAGGAGGTCAAGGGAGCAAAGTTCTTGGGGAGGCAAGAGAAGGTGAAATTCAGCACAGATGGAGAGGTTTACTTGTGGAAAAGAAGGACATTGTTGTGTTTTTTTTTAAGGCAAGAGGAATAAGAGAACACTATAGCATAGAGATAATGCTGTTCAGAGCTGGCAAGGTTCAAGACTGGGTGCCTTAGCCTTGAGGTGAAGCTGAGGCACGGGGAATGTGAGTGTGGAAAGCCCTTGTGGTCTCATGCTGGAATTGACTGGCCTTATTGTGTTTCAAGGGTGAAGGCCACACTCTCAACCCCATGTCAGCCCAGGGTGGTGGAGAGGTTCTGATTCATAGACCCTGGGGGTGTGAAACGCTTTGATACCCATCAGTACAAATCTACCGCAAAGCATGCCCTAAAAGGAAACTGTTAGAATCTAAAGAACTCTATTTCTTTCTCATATTTTATGAAAATAGGATATATTATTTACTGCTATGTATAAAGCTTCCTTATACTCAGCAGTCCCTGAGTCCCTGTGTAGGGGGAAAAAAAGTAATCATTTACAATAGAATGGATGAAGTCAATAAAGAGACTTTCAGCTAGCTTGGGCATCTCCCTCCTCCTGGGACATGATCCTTACCTGCTGATGGCCACGATCCTCTGGATGAAAGGATATGGTTAAGAGTGCCTTCTGTGGCTTCTGTCTGGGGAGTCTTTGTGACTCATGTTTTCCAGTGATGGATGAGATAGGGGTACCTAGAAGGGCCTAGCTTCCGCTCTGGGGCAGCCAGTAAAAGGAAAAGGGTAGAGAGCCCCTGGTTACCCTGCTGTCTGCTGTGAGGATGCTCCTCTCCCGATGAGGGGAGCATCCTCTTCCTCTCCCCTTCAGCCTGAAAAGAGAGCACACCTCTCAACAAGCCTGGGAGAATGCAGCATATAAACCCCTAGCTGTGCAGTGGATAATTGGCATTTATATTAGTACACTGAACACACTGAATAGTTCGAGGAGTGTAATCCAAATTTATGAATCCAAAAAAAAAAAGGATAACTTCTGGCTGGAGACTGGACAGTATAAATCAAGCAGTTCACTGGGCATACAGTGTTGATAAGGTCGAGATAATTCATGAATAGATAATTAATGAGAAAAAAAATGACGCTTTATGTTCTCATAACACTCCCTGCAAAAATATCCCTTTGCCCTGTAGTCATGAATGCATTTCCATTTTATTCAAAAGTGTTGCCTATCATTTTTATATCATGTGATAAATTGCAGCTAAGTTTAAAGAGTTAGTGGCATTTTAAAATAGATACAATTCCATTATTGTCACATTTTATAGGTATCACAAGTCAGTCTACCTTTGTTATTTTTTCAAATTAAATGTGTCTATCAGATAACCTAAGCCTTTAAAGCCATATATCCTATTTTAATTAAAAAAATTCTGGTTGTGATCATTGCATAGAATTAAAGTCCCATGTAAAATATGGGAAGAAGGGAGGTAAGGGGAGGTCATATAGTGTTACCTGATAAAAGGAGACAGTAATATTTAAAATGAGGTAAGTGTTGCTCGGATTTATGATGTATTTTATCTTCAGGAGAAACCATAGTTTATCGTACTGTCATTCAGCTTGAATCGTCAGCTGTATATCTTTGACTTTTTGAATGTAACTGTTGAAAGGAAAAGACTTTCAGCCATGTGAGCTCTGAGACAGATCAAAAGCTTAAAGCAATTTTGCTTTGCTCTTTCAAATATACTTTTATTGAAACATATTTTGTTGTCATGCATGCATAAATATTCTATAGCATCAGTTAAAGAGAGTAAGTCTCCCCTCCAAAAAAAGAGTAAGTCCCAGAGTTGCTGGGTGTTGTTAACAGAAAAGAAAGTAAGAATTAAAATGTCCTTCTAACTTCTAGAATCTCAAACTCTTTGCTGTCTCTATTTTTTCTTTTTTTCCTTAACATCTAATTCTACAGTAGCAACTCTTATCCACAGGGAATTGCTATTGAAGAAAAGAGAAACAAATTTGTGATGTTAGATTCCCAGACTCAATGTAACAGTAAATTTAAGGAACATAAATCCTTACGAAAAAGCAGGAAACACTAATTTGAGTGTCTTAGGAAGTGGATTATAGTTCCACATTCTACATGAGCCAATAAACAAATCTGTTAGTTTTTGTTTTTTAAATTTATTTTTTCCATCATTATGTTTATATACTTTTCTTGCTTTCAACTGGTAACACTATAAATAGTCATGAGACAATGAAAGCTTATAAACAATCAATGCTTTGATAACAACTTGCCCACTGGAGTTAGGTTCAGCTTTTTACTTTAGCTTCAGATTTTCTCATGAGGTTAACATTTCCTTTAAGTATTTTTAGAAAGCAAGAAAAATATTTTTTATTCAACTAGTGGCAGAGATTTTTAAATAATTTTTGACATTTTCTTTTTTAGAAGTTGGTTTTAGTTTATAAGTGAATGATAAAAGTACACCGTGAAACAGGGTCACTAGGAATAGGGCTGAACTAGCATTACTACAGTCTGAAGACAGGATTGGGACTCAGTTCTTCAAACAGTCTTTGTGGCAATTAATCCCCCCACATTTAAATGATTTGATTCAGAAATATTTAGTAGAAATGATAGGAGAGAACAAGAGAAGATAGTCTCATATTTGTTCTAAGCTTTAAAAATCTAGGGTCCTTTCATTTTAGATTTTTAAAGATTTTTCCATATCCTCTTACCAACCTCTTTCTTAAGAATCGATGCCTAGAATGTGCTTGTGGTCATGTCACCTCCCTCAACAGAGCTAACGACATGAAGTTTTAGGGGAGGGAGGAAAGAGGGCTCATAAATTAAATGCACTGACCAAAAAGCATGAACATCGTATAAAATGTAGATTCTTCACTGCTGTGTTATCACCTCTCTGTAAAGTGGAAGAATAACAACAGATTTTCTTAAAAGGATTTAAAAAATGATAAAGCAGCCGAGTGTTTTGAGTTGGTGTAGGAATTTACACAAATAACTTTGAGACTCTTATAGAATTCTTAGTGTTATTTAGAGCACAGCAGCTTGAAAGATTCTGAAGTCCTGTATATCTTACCCAGACTTTATTAGAATGTTTACAAAAGGACTCACTTCATAATTCACATCCTTCCTTAAAGCAGTAACTATAAAGCAGCAAACATATGACAGATGTATGTCTGTGTGTCTTTTCTGCCTGTTTAGGCTTTATAGATGGTTTCTTTTTTTTTTTTTAAGAAAATCATTAGTGGAGGATCATTTCACGTTAACATGCATTTATTTTGTATTCTTTTTTGCAGCTTGCTTAAAAACTGTATTTTCATTAGCTCCGTCAGAGAATATATTGTATAAGTTTCTGCATTTAATTTAGGTCACTCTATGCTGAATTCACATTTATTACACCCTCTGGTAATAAAATACCTTTCAACATTTTCACCATATTTTATACTGTGCTTGTTCAAAGACTTTTTTTTTTCAAAGTCTCTTTGTTTTGTTTTGTTTTTGGTGGGGGGTGCAGCACTTCAGCTAGGTGAACATCTGATTACATAACTTTTTTTAAAATCAAAAACATTTCTTATGAAAACTTTAAAAAAATGAGTCCCTGAATTTCTTGCATTTAAACAGGAATTAGCTGATGGATCTATCTAATCTATATACTGAATGAAAACAATGCCTGAGAATAGAGTAAGTGGGAAAATAAATCCTGAATACTAGACTTTGTAAACAAAAACTCATTTATTAAGAACAGATTTATTTATTCATGATATTTGTAAACAGTTGTTATGTGGCAGATGTTGCATTACATATTTGAATTTTACAGTGCTATCAAATTATTTTGATTTTTTGTTTTCCAGAAAGGAATTGAATATACCACATATGATAAAGTAGCACTAATTCATATTCTACTCACTTATTCAAGATCAATTTAAGTGGCAATTAGTTTCACTAATTAACACTACTAGTGAAATTAATAACAATTCAGAGCAAAATAAGTTTATTAAAATGATTAAAATAGTAAAATAACCCTTAACTTTCTATTTTATGAAAATGTTTGAGTTCCTAGAAAAAAGAAAGAAGTAGAAATTTTTAAATAAGAAATTTCTAGAGTATATTCTTGATGTTGGGCTGTAACATATATTCTTTCTTTGTAAAAGCTTTTCTGTTATATTGGTTATATGCTAAATTCTAATGAACTAAAATATTTTATTATAGAATAATTATAGTATCATTATAATATTTCATTATATATTTCAAACTTAAATCTAATTATATTGTAGTTATATCATATTTTGATATATACTGTATTTTCAAATCATAAAAACCATTTCTTAAATCATGATATGATTTTTAACTTAAGATAGTGCTTTTAACTCTGCCTCTTTCTTCAACAATCTGTTTTATTTCTGCATTCTCCATTTTCTAGGAAATACAGCTTTCATCATTTTCATCATCGTGGTTTCATTTATGTCTGTCTATTCCTTTTCAGATATAATTTAAAGTTTTCTTTCAGTAAATTCTTCCTGGATAGAACAACAACAACAAAAAAAGCCAGTTTGTATTTTTGGCAGTGCTTGATGGTTTAGGAAGAAATTTTTCTAGATTTTTCCCAAGTTCATTAAGTACCTTCCAATTAACAGGGGCCTCCAGGCTTCTGATAGCCCTTTAGCCCAAGGGAATAGCATTTCCTGGATGAGCTCATTTAAAACAAACAAACAATCAGCATTTTAAATAGTAAATTTTGTTAATAAAAATAACAAGATGATTACAATGATTATAATGATCACAGTAATGTGTTTCTTTACTAATTTATAATTATCTTATGGAATATTTTCTTGAGAAACTTCCATTGTAGCTATTTGAGACATATAACTTAGTTATAGCACATGCACTAATACTATAATTTGTTGAGAGCTTCTTTGTAATTAAAAGAAAAAATTCTATCCATGAAAGTAATTTTTCCTTTTCCCCTGATGGATTATTTATTTAATAGCAAACAAAATTTTAAAAAATCACAATAATATTATGAAACTGAAATAAAATGATGAATCTCCATAGAATGTTTTTAAGCATATCTGATTTTGGAGAATATCCTCCGATACTTCTTTTGTTTAATTGTTTTAAAATTTGTAGTCATTATGCTCTAAAAATACAGAAAGAGAAAATAAAACCACGATGAAACACTCCCATCTTTATCTATTGCTATCACCTATTTATGTCTGTCTACCAATTCATACATTCTTCCATTCATCACCTACCTTGCTGTCTATCAAAATCAATCATTTGCACATATGAAAAAATGATTCAAGGTCTTTCAAATGTCATAAAACCTGATTATTATTTGCATTTTATTTCAGTAGTGCTACATTGGTGAGAAATATCACTAGGCCCTCATAATTCAAACCCGTTAAAAAAGTAAAAATGTTTCTGTTTTAAATCATATTAAAATGATTAAGTTTTAAAATAATCAGTATTAAAATATCTGCATTAACTAAGTGTGATTCCAATTAAATTATTATTAAATTTACAGTTAGTACCTGACATGGAAGCAAAATTTCATGTCTATATGACACAAAAGTTACTTAAAGCTAAACAGCTGATAATCATGGGACTTACTGTATTTTCCTAGAAGCAGAAAGTCATCATGTTGACTGTATTATTTTCTTATTATGTATATTTTTCTGATCATTAAACACAGATGCTTTGTAAGGAACAGTATTTTATGAATTAATATATATCATTGGTAAAAGGTGAAAGCTATTATCGACTTTCAGTCTATTTAATAGTTGGGAACAATTGTAAAAGTGTATTATCATTTTGAATTTTGATCATGAGCCTGTTGATTGCTATTTAAAAAAAAAAGAAACTAAGCCTTTCTGCCTGCTACAATTCTTCCATCGGAAGACAGGGCTGTGAAAATCTGCAATAGGCTTCTATGTGACTTGATGAATAGCAAGAGAGCTTAGTGGAAATGTTGAAGTCCTTCATGATTAAAAAGCAAAGCTTTAATGTAGTTTTTGTTTACCATGTCATAAGTGCAGCGTTGCAAGTTATTGCCAAAGAGTCATTGGAACAGGCATCAGTGAGGCAATGTCAGCCAGCCGATGCTTTGAAAATGATTCAGTTCCTCTAGCCTTATGACTAAAATAATATCCAGTGGCTCCAGCCCCAAGCCTGGTTAATGCATCTGTCCAGAACACATAATTACTCGGTCATAACATTCCCCCGGCCACCAGCCAACAAACCAATCAGCATTTCTTCCTAACTTACCAGAATTTTTGCTGTGTCAAACTGTTTGATCTCTAGGTAGTAAAAATGCAAAAAATGGAAGGACACTGCACTGGAAGGTTTTAATTTAGAATAGTTTCTCATGGAAATTAAATTTGAAGAGAAACATGTTTTTGTTGTCATGACTGAAGTTGAGATGTTAATTTGGTGTCCCTTTGCAAATGGCATCATTTATTTTTTCATCAGAAGCTCACATTTTTAATCATTTTAGTGAGGAAATATTTTAACAACAAAAGAACAGCAAATATATCTCCAGTGACTATTACATGATTTTATTTCCCAAACATTAACAAATATAGTGACAACCTTTTTTGGTTAACAGTAATATTGTATGTATGTACATGTGTATATATCATGTACATGCCTATATTTATGTACATGTGTATATGTAGAATTCTTGATATCACCTTCAAAGATATTAATTCATAAAATACTGTGTGAGCATAATCTAGGTTTTATTTTTTTGCAAGCTCATTATGTTTGGATAACTGTTAATTCTTAAAATTATTCTGAGGGGGAGGGATAAATTAGGAGATTGGGACTGACATGTACCTACTACAATATAAATACAAAATAGATAACTAATAAAAACCTGCTGTAAACACAGGTAGTTCTACTCAACACTGTAATGATCTATGTGGGGAAAGATTCTAAAAAAAAAAAAGAATGGATATATGTATATGTATAACTGAATCACTTTGCGGTACATCTCAAAACTAATACAATATTGTAAATCAACTTTTCTCCAATAAAAATTTAAAAATAAATGAAGTAGAATTTTAAGAAAACTATTCTAGATTGAATGACATTATTCCTCCCTGTTTCCCACAGTCTCACCTATAAATGCTTTAAAATGGATTTAAAAAATCATTTTTTATGAGGTGAAGATTAACTGAGATGTAAAATTTGAGTTTCGTTATACGGAATAAATAGGTTAAAGTCACCAGAAGAAGTGAGGAAGAACATTCCACATAGAGGGGAAAGCATGTAGGCAGAAGCTTAAGAGTGAAAGAAAATGACACGCCCAGGAAAGTAGCAGAAAGTTGGTCTTTCTGGAGCGCAAAGACAAGCGGGAGGGTGATGGGGGATGAGGTTGACATGGTAACCTCAGGTTGTGAAGGACCTTAATATGCAAAGAAGAAGCACAGATCTTAGGACTCCTAATTTGAAGAAATGACATTGGACTACTTCAGTGGGTTAATTTGTGGGCACATGAAAATATTTTCTCAATTACTTCTCTCCCCTCAACTTCTTCCTGTATCAGGCTTAGATGGTGATGTGCATATTGGATCATATTCCTGGCTTCCTGTCTGCTATGAATTGAAAGACGCGCAGAACTATTACACTTTGTTCCCACAAACAGTTGGTAAGATTTCTGTAGCATCGTTTCTTTTTCTCAGCACACACTGACCTCCAAGCGAACAGGGTCTGGAATGAAGATTAAAAAAAAAAAAATAACGTCAGGGAACCAAACTGCCTTTCAAATAGCTGATTCCTGAGCACTCTGTGAGGAAAGCACATTCGGTGTCCTTCCTAAGTCACAAGAGGAGATTTGTGTATTTACATAATACACATATTCCCACATATATTCACGGAGGGCCATCTGTCTGCTTTCTGTGCGCTAGGCTGTATTATCACAGGCTTGTGTGTGCACACTCACCATCACAGTTTATGGGCTGGTCTTCATTTCTCCTTTCACTTCCCATGTGCTGTTCACATGTCAAAACCTTGATGTATTTACCAAGAAACTGTAATAAATAAGAAACACGAACCATCCCTAAGTCATAACCGCTTTCCTTTTTCAGTGATTGGATGTCATATAATTCCAGAGGCGATGGGAGCTTCCTTCCGTGTTGATACGGTGAACTGCCCCCAGGCAGGGCGATTCCAGGGAGACATAGTGCTGAGGCTGCCGCTACCATTGCAAATCTTCACGTTCCTATCCAGCTACATCCTCACGAGCAGATCTGACTTGTAAACGATTCTTGTTTGAAGAACAGATGTAGCTCTCGAAGTGATGAATAAATTTAAGAAATGACTTTATCTTAGAGGAGAGAAGTCATAGTATTCATGAATTGCTATGTCTCTGCTATGAATATAAACTCCCTACAGGGACTTCGGAGAGTAGATACAGGAAACTTTCCATTTTGAAGGAACAGAATTCATGCTCTAAGGCAGCATTACCCAATAAAAACACCATGAGAGCCATATATGTCATTTTGAAATTTGTAGCAGTTTGTCACATTAGAATAAGCAAAAAGAAAGTGAAATTTCAATAACATTGTATTTAATCAAATGGATACATATTATACCAATATTTAATCATTGTAAATATTAATAGAATATTTGTATTTGAAAAAATTAAGTTCTCTAAATTCTTACAGTCTATCTCAATTTAGACTAGCCATCTGTGGCAACTGGCTGCTATATTAGCAGTGTACTCAAGAGAGAGAGGGCCTCCCTGGTGGCTTAGTGGTCAAGAATCTGCCTGATAATGCAGGAGATGAGGGTTCCATCCGTGGGTGGGGAAGATCCTCTGGAAAGGAAATGCAACCCACTCCAGGATTCTTGCCTGGGAAATTCTGAAGACAGAGGAAGCTGGCGGGCGACAGTCCATGGGGTTGTAAAAGAGTCAAGACACAACTTAGTGACTGCTATTGCTAAGTCGCTTCAGTCGTGTCTGACTGTGCGACCCCACAGACGGCAGCCCACCAGGCTCTGCCGTCCCTGGGATCCTCCAGGCAAGAACACTGGAGTGGGTTGCCATTTCCTTCTCCAATGCATGAAAGTGAAAAGTGAAAGTGAAGTCGCTCAAGTCGTGTCCGAATCTTCACGATCCCATGGACTGCAGCCCACCAGGGTCCTCCGTCCATGGCATTTTCCAGGCAAGAGTACTGGAGTGGGGTGCCATTGCCTTCTCCGAACTTAGGGACTAAACAACAAATGAGAGAACAGAATTCATGATCACGTGTGTCAGCCTAGAGGCACATATGAAACTGATGTACGCCTGTAGGTTTTAGTCCTTAGAGAGCAACATCATAAAAACATTCATCAGATGCTAAATTCATTTAGATTTACCTACATAATTTTTGTGTTTTAGTCTTTATTTCTTCTTGAATTTCTGACTGTCCCTCCGATAAATTGTAGTCAGCCTGGAAAATAGTTTAAATATAAGTCTGCTGAAGATAAATTTTCTCAGTTTTTGTTTTCTGAAAAATGTCCTAATTTCATCTTTATTTTTGGAAGGTATTTTTGCTGTGCATATAATTCTAATTTAAACTATAATTTTATCTAAATACTTTATAGCTGTATGGATTTTTTGTTTGCTTTTTTGTTTTTGCTTATACTGTTTCTGTTGAGAGGCAGTTGTCAGTCTAATTGTTGTTTCTTTTTTCTTTTAACTGCTTTTAAGATTTTCTCTTGGATTGATTCTCAGCATCAGCTTTATCATTATGTGAACAGATACCAATTTTTTTCTTTTTTTAGCTATTTCTACTTGAGATTTGTGTGGCTTTTTGAATACATGGTGTGGTTTATTCCATTAGTTTTCAAACATTCTCAGTCATTTTCTCTTTAAATATAACTGCTGTTCCATTCTCTTTCTGCTCTTATTTGGGACTTCCATTTTATTTATATTAAGCTTTTATACTATATCCCTTTATAATTCTTATTTTCTTTTTCATATTTTCATTCTTAATTTCTCCATGCTTTATTCTGAACATTTTGTTCTGACCTATGCCTCAGTTCACTAATTCTCTCTTTAATATTTTTAATTTACTATAAAACCTTCTCAATGAAAATTCTTTGTTCATTTTACAATCTCATTGTAATTGTTTTGTTGTTGTTTTGGAATTCTATCCTTTAAAAAAACTTGATTTTTAGTTTCTGCTAAAATTTGAAGTCTTAATCTTTTATGCCCTTGTACACAATAAGCTTAACTCCAAATTTGGAGTTCCTGTGGGTCTGCTTCTATTGTTTGTTTTTGCTATTTTTCAGTAGTGACATTTTTCTGTGCCTGCTCACTGCCTCACCCCTGCCACAATATTTATTATTAGACTGCTTTAAAAATTTTCTGGAAAAGGGGATACTGTTGTGATTTCCAGAGAGGATTTACCTTTCCCTCTATCAGGTACCTGGTGAGGGGGGAATCATCTTAATCCCGTTTCATTTATTGAGATGTTTTAAGGTGAGCTCTGGGTCCTGCGAGTGCTACATCCCACACCTCACTCTTAACTTATATTTCGTCTTTATCCTTATCACCTGAAGGTGCATTCCTTCCAACCAAAAGGGAAGGGTTTCAACTGGGAACTCCCATTGACAGGCTGTGGACTGTTTCTATTTTCTTTGTCAAAAGCACTTGCCATGCTCTCATCCTTCCTCTTTCAAATTAAGGGGAAAAAATGTGAAGAGTGGTCAGAGCTGGACTCAATTTTCTGCTTCCCTTTTATACCTCAAGATGCTGAAGCAGTAACACTTCACGAACATGCTAGCTCTCCTAGGCCTTAAAATCAGGTGTTTTGAATATTTGATCCAGTTGTTTCAGTACATGGCAGAGAACCACTTTAAATAATCTAGTCTACCACTTTCCCTTTAATTCATTGTGCTATAAAAGATGTTATTTATGTCTATTTTATGGTCAAACTTTCCTTGATACAGTGGCAACTTTGGTTGAAACTGGTTCAACAGATTGAAGCAGAAACATATCTTCCTGGTTTTCTCTCCTACTCTCTTACTTTTCCTTCCATTCAGATTTTCTCAAATTTTTAAATTTAAATTTTTTACTTATTTTTCTTATTTTGTTCTTGCAATATAGTTGAATCACATTGCTGCACAGCAGAAATTAACACAACATTGTAAATGTACACACACACACACACATATATATATATATATATATATAGGGCTTCCCTGATAGCTCAGTTGGTAAATAATCTGCCTGCAATGGAGGAGACCCCGACTTGATTCTTGGGTCAGGAAGATCCCCTGGAGAAGGGATAAGCTACCCACTCCAGTATTCTTGGGCTTCCCTTGTGGCTCAGCTGGTAAAGAATCCGCCTGAACACAGGAGACTTGGGTTTGATCCCTGGGTTGGGAAGATCCCCTGGAGAAGGGAATGGCTACCCACTCCAATATTCTGGCCTGGAGATTATAGCAGTCTGTGAGGTCTTACATATATATATATACACACACACATATACTTTAAGAAATTCCTTTCCATTATGGTTTATCCTAGGATTTTTTTAAACATTTGTATTTTTTCCAAAGTGTTTATTTATTTATTTGGCTGCATTGGATCTTAGTTGCATCCATCATGTGGGATCTTTCATTTTGGCACACTGGTTCAGTAGCCCTGAGGCCTGTGGGATTTGACCTACCCACTCAGGGGTCAAACCTGCATCCCCTGCATTGCAAGGTGGATCCTTAACCACTGGACCACCAAGGAAGTCTCTATTATGGGATATCAAATATAATTCCCTGTTCTATACAGTAGGATCTTGCTATTTATCCATCCTATATATAATAATTTGCATCTGCTAACCCCAACCTCCTACTCCATCCTTCCCCACCCTTCCATTCAAACTTAACCAGAATATACTTCAAAGTTTTCCTATCATTTTACAGTTTCTTTGAGGTAAAGTAGATATTTTTCAGTTATATGAGGTACTTTCAAATAGTTCTGGCATGCATCTTAGGATCCTAGTATCTCACTAAAATATATGTCAACTATTAACTTGTATGGAAGGCTTACCTTTGTCTGTTGTTCTGTTGCTCAGTCACGTACGATCTCGTGGACTACAGCACACCAAGCTCTTTTGTCCTCCACTATCTCCAGGAGTTTTCTCAAATTCATGTCCCTTGAGTCCTTTGTCTACATTTGATTTAATTGGAACAATTTTTAGCGTCACTGTTGAAAACAGTAATCTGCAAAGTTTTTGTTCTTTGCGTGTAGCATGTTTCCTAGCTGTGCTGCTATAGGCAGTTTCAGCTAATTTTGTTTTGGTTTGTGTTTGACTTTTTGCTGCTCTGCTCTTTCACAGGCTAGAGAATGAAGTGGCATTTGAAGAGGCTGAAGATCAATTACAGTAGCAGAGTTTCTTGGAGTCTAATAGGGATAGTCATATATAGTTCACTTGTGAGTATTTTGGGTATTCAGAGTAAGTTGATATGTTTCCTTCTCCAAGGGATCTTCCCTGGCCCAGGGATCAAACTCATGGCTCCTGCCATGTCTCCTGAATTGCAGACAGATTCTTTATTACTCAGCTACCATGGAAGCTATAAGTGTCTGCTGGAGATATGTCGTGAAAATGAGCAACCAGCTCATGGTGAAGCTGCATCCTGCATTATTTGCAGTTGATCTTCCCACGCCTGCCTTTCTGGATTGCTCTCTTCAACAAACATCAGCACATCTGTTTTGCCTGGAGCTCTGTTTCCAGGAAACTGGGCTAAGGTAGGGTGTGTCAACAACACCATGAATATTTATGATTGTGATATTGCTAACTTAGTAGATTCTTGGTAAACACGTGCAGAATATTTATTAAAGACTTACGCTGACCAGAAGAGATTTTAATTAAGATGTTTAGCCAGTTGAAGTCTAAAATGATAGTGATAGCAAACATTTAATGAGTATTTACTCTTTGCCAGATACTATGACAAATGCTTTGTAAATGTTCTTTCTTTTGGCTTTCCCAACTGGTGGACACTATATACTATTAACCCAGTTTTTACATATAAAGAAAGTGAAGCTCCTAGTGGTTACACAACTTTCCTGAGATCATGAGGCAGTGTCAGAACTGGATCTAAATTATACAATTACAGAAGTTATCTTCTTGAACACAAATTATACGGCCTATCCAAAGTTTTACTTTTGTTTGTATACTTCTACTTCTTTTTGTTGGTCAAGTTATTGGAAAGTTTAAAAAATCTATTCCATCTCACTTATTGGACAGCTGAGAGATATCTAAAAGTGATAAATGTTGGTATCACAGTTGAAAAATTAGACATCTATTAACAGGTTAAGTATCACAATCAGCAAACTGATGTTTTTTCTGAGGGGAAAAACATGTGAACGCAAGTGGAGGGTTAAAAGAAATTCCTCGTTCAATATCGTAATCATCCCAAGAAGTGCTGTATTATTTCATCAGATTATCTAGGAAATCCAACTTGGTTTTCCCCTCAAGTCATCTTATTGAAACAGATAATTTTTTTGAAGTATAAGCAAATTTAAAAAATAAGTTATTTTTTGAAGCTATGAAAGCAGTACAGTCAGATGACTTTATTTTGTATTTTTCCTTTAGTTAGAAATATGATTAAAAATAACATTATATTTAACTAAATGCCTATAATTCAGGAAATGGATGATAGTTAAGTTATAAGTAGCAAATACTCTCGGGGTCCATTTGTCTTGAAAATAGATTCTAAGTAGGTAGACATGCCTTTCAGTAGGAAGTCTGACAAATCTAGTATTTTCATAATTAAATTATAACATTCAACAAATACCTATCTTGTGCCTACTAACTGTTAGGCACTATTTTATTTGCTAGGAATTTGGAAACAAAAAAGATTAAAAAATCCCTTCCCTCATGAAGCCTACATGCTAGTAAGGGAAATAAACAATAAACAAAAGTATTTTTTTCAGATTTCAGATTGGGAAAATTACTGCAAGAAATCAGAAATCAGTGTGAGATGACAGCCTTTGATTAGGTGGTGGTGGTAGTGGTGGGAACCAGCTGTTTTAGCCGAGGGGCTCATTTTTAAAGAGTCCAGATTCTCAGGTACAGAACTTTATCGATGAGGAGGAGCTGAAGATTTACTTGGACTTTTGCAGGTGTGGATCATCATGGATTCTCAGAGGCAGGAAGGCCTTTATGGTCTATCCCCTTCCTGTTGTAGACCACACTGAAAAGAGGAAATTCCAGTTGATTGCACCCTAGTTTACACAGATTGTCAGTGTAAATGACAATGCTGGCCTAGTTTTCAGTCAAGTATTTTTTTAGCAATCTTTTATTATTGCTGTTTCTCCATGAATAAGAGAGAATGATACAATTCCAGATATTCACAAAGCCACTTTTAATCTTATACTGCTCATGTCTTTATTCCAACTTCTCAGTCTTTCCCTGTCACTTTAAAATTGCAACTGCCTCCATGTTAGGGCTCCCTTGGAGAACTATCACCCTGTGCTATGTGGCCTGTGTAGGTTCCACTTGGAGATCTCGGACGTTTGCAAACAAAACTTCCTTTCCATGCACCACTGGGAGAGATGCATACTTATTGTGTAAAAGTCAGGCATTAACTTGCTTCTCTCCTCTCCAAATGGTAAGCTGCATTATCAGGGTGATCATACGTAAACTTTAAGGGTTTGAAGAAACATCACTAGTAGATTATGTTGCCATCAGAAGACAGTGAAAGTCTCTCTAAACAAGATGACCCTTTCTTGAAAGGTATCCTGGAGGGATAACCTACTTATTATGTGCACCTTGAGGGAAATTATCTCAACCTTAGGAATCATCCATTTAGAAAAGGTGGTATGGAAATAGTTAGCTAACTAACTCTCATTAAAGTGATCAGTGATGAAGGTTCTCAGGCCAGCCTCAACTTGATGATCTGGTGGTTATGCTCTCAACCTCCTGTTTGTATCTGAATCAATACCTTGGGTGAACTGGAGAGCTCAATATAAAACCTTCGGAGAAAGTCACCTGTCTTTCCTGGGTATGTCTTGATGTTTTATGGGATTTGTTGCATTTTGTTGGTGATATAATGAAATGCTGTAATGCAATAAAATGTTGGTAGTATAGAAAAATGCCTTAATAAAGAAAGAGAATTTGGGAATTGCCTGGCTGTTCAGTGGTTAGAACTCCACACTTCCAATGCAGGGGTCCTGGATTTGCTACCTGGTGTGAGAATCCTGTAAGCACCTTCCCCCCCCCCCCAAAAAAAAAAAACAGGATAAGCGGCATCCTGAGGATGCATGAGGATGCAGTAGGTGGTGAGCACAAAGCAGGAAGCAGCTACTCCTATTAGGAGTGGACCTCATTGAGAAGAGAGTCCCACAAGGGCTCATCTCCTTTTCCTCTGTGTCATATTCCTTAGGGAGTTCACCCACTTTAACTTCCATGACCAGCACCTCTAGGTTGGCCATCTCCCAATCTATGCATCTCGTGCTGTCTCTCCTCGAGGTGGTGCTATTGCTGATTAGTCGCTAAGTCATGTCAGACTCTTTTGCTACCCCATGTACTGTAGCCTGTAAGTCTCCTCTGTCAATGGGACTTCTCAGGAAAGAATACTAGAGTGGTTTGCCATTTCCATTTTCACCCAGGGATCTTTCCAACCCAGAGACCAAACCCACATCTCCTACGTTCCTGGTGGATTCTTTACCACTGAGTCACCAGGGCTTCCCCCCTTGAGATGTAGTCCTGCTTAAATCTTAGCATTCTTCATTGCTTAAACAGAGTTTTGGGTATCATCTACTTTGTGCCAAGATTGCAAAAGTGGTGCAATGATGAATAAGTCAAGGCCCTCAAATTCAGTGTTGTAGGATATACCCTGATTAGCAGCATCATTTCAGTGTTACCGGAAAGGGCTTTTAATAGCAACATGGGAGGACTATGAATGGCGAGGGAACTCAGTCTGGGGATGGAGTGAAGGAAGAATTCCCAGAGAAGGTGACCCCTGACTTGAGACTGAGCAATAATAGGGGTGAAAAGGGCCAAAAGGGGGTGTCTTAAGGTCCTATGACCAAATGTCATGACTTTTTAATTCCATCTCAGTTGGATAGTACCAGTCCTTTCTTCTATCCTCATCTCCAACCCAATAACACTCTATTTATAATTTCTTTCCTTTCATAAGAGGAACATCTTATTCTACAATGCACCATAGTCATCACTGTACTTCTCTCTACCAGACTGTAATGGCGGGTCTATGACTTACTCATATTTGTATTCACCACATATGCAAATTGTGGCTTGTTTTTGAAATCAAATCCTACAATGAAATAGGCAAATGAACTAAATGGAAAGTGAAAAATTATCACGTACTTTTGATTTGTTTGTGTCAAGGTCCAAATGTACTGAAATGCAAGGAATCTTATTTAATGCAGACAAGAGTGTAAGTGAAACATTAGAGTTAGAATCCTAAGCAAAGACTTTTCCATTTTCTCATCTCTCAGTTCAGTCTCCTCAGATATCCCATCACCACAGAGTAGAAAGAAACTCTTATTTTTTGCTGAATCCTTGACTGTTCCATGGGTCTGCCTCTGTGACAACTGCTTTTATGTGATCTGGCAGTTGAAAATTGTAGGTTAGGTTTCTTTAGGTCAGAATGATGTCTAGGATAATTTGCATGGAAATCACTGTGATTATACAGCTTGATTTCAACTGAAAAATTCCATGTCATATAACAGTTATTACTATTCATATAGAGAGCATGAAAGTAATTCCATGCTGGCTTTAAAATATTTAGATGTGAAAATTATTTTAAAAGGCATATTTTATATGAATAAGAATCTGTATAGAATGAAAACATTAAAAACAACCAACAACTATTAGTCACCAGCCAGAAACCCCTATGTATCACTTTCTCCCCCACCCCAACCCTAACCCCCCTCTAAAACACGTGCAATACTGTGGAGCACTGTTGAGTTGCAGTGACTTTTTCCAAAAAAATTATTTATTTATTTTTTTATTGCACTGAATCTTTGTTGCTATGAGCAGACTTTCTCTAGTTGCAGCAAGCAAGGGCTGCTCTCTAGCTATGATGCTCGGACTTCTCATTGTAGTGGCTTCTCTTGTGGCTCGGGGGTTCTAGGGGGCGTGGGGATCAGTACTTACAGTGCTCAGGCTTAGTTGTTCTGTGTCTGTGGAATCTTCCAGGACCAGAGATTGAACCCATGTCCCTTTCATTAGTAGCCAGATTCTTAACCACTGAGCCAACAGGGAAGTCCTGCAGTGACATATTAACTCCTGGGACTTATCCATCTCCTGGACAGCCTTCCCCTTGGCCTGCCTGGATATATGTCAGGGTTCTTTACCTTCAGCACTTCAGAGTTCACATGACCCAGAGACTTTTCCTACTGTACAGGCAGAATCTTGGGAGTCTATATGTCAAAGTTACACATTGTGCTGAACTTCAGTTCAGCTCAGTCACTCAGTCGTGTCCGACTCTTTGCGACCCCATGAATCGCAGCACACTAGGCCTGCTTGTCCAGCACCAACTCCGGGAGTTCACCCAAACTCATGTCCATAGAGTCAGTGATGCCATCCAGCCATCTCATCCTCTGTCATTCCCTTCTCCTCCTGCCCCCAATCCTTCCCAGCATCAGGGTCTTTTCCAATGAGTCAACTCTTCTCATGAGGTGGTCAAAGTATTGGAGCCTCAGCCTCAGCATCAGTCCTTCCAATGAACACCCAGGACTGATCTCCTTTAGGATGGACTGATAGGATCTCCCTGCAGTCCAAGGGACTCTCAAGAGTCTTCTCCAACACCACAGTTCAAAGGCATCAATTCTTTGGTGCTTAGCTTTCTTCACAGTCCAACTCTCACATCCATACATGATTACTGGAAAAACCATAGCCTTGACTAGATGAACCTTTGTTAGCAAAGTAATGTCTCTGCTTTTGAATATGCTATCTAGGTTGGTCATAACTTTCCTTCCAAGGAGCAAGCATCTTTTAATTTCATGGCTGCAATCACCATCTGCAGTGATTTTGGAGCCCAGAAAAATAAAGTCTGACTTGTTTCCATTGTTTCCCCATCTATTTGCCATGAAGTGATGGGACCAGATGCCATGATCTTAGTTTTCTGAATGTTGAGCTTTAAGCCAACTTTTTAACTCTCCTCTTTCAGTTTCATCAAGAGGCTTTTTATAGTTCTTCTTCATTTTCTGCCATAAGGGTAGTGTCATCTGCATATCTGAGGTTATTGATATTTCTCCCAGAAATCTTGATTCCAGCTTGTGCTTCTTCCAGCCCAGTATTTTTCAAGATGTACTCTGCATATAAGTTAAATAAGCAAGGTGACAATATACAGCCTTGACCTACTCCTTTCCCAATTTGAAACCCGTCTGTTGTTCCATATCCAGTTCTAACTATTGCTTCCTGACCTGCATATAGGTTTCTCAAGAGGCAGGTCAGGTGGCCTGGTATTCCCATCTCTCTCAGAATTTTCCACAGTTTACTGTGATCCAAACAGTCAAAAGCTTTGGCATAGTCAATAAAGCAGAAATAGATGTTTTTCTGGAACTCTCTTGCTTTTTCCATGATCCAGTGGATGTTGGCAATTTGATCTCTGGTTCCTCCAACTTTTCTAAAACCAGCTTGAACATCTGGAAGTCCACCGTTCACGTATTGCTAAAGCCTGGCTTGGAGAATTTTGAGCATTACTTTACTAGCGTGTGAGATAAGTGTAAATGTGTGGTAGTTTGAGCATTCTTTGGCATTGCCTTTCTTTGGGATTGGAATGAAAACTGACCTTTTCCAATCCTGTGGTCACTGCTGAGTTTTCCAAGTTTGCTGGCATATAGAGTGCAGCACTTTCACAGCATCATCTTTCAGGATTTGAAATAGCTCTACTGGAATTCCATCACCTCCACTAGCTTTGTTGATAGTGATGCTTTCTAAGACCCACTTAACTTCACATTCTAGGATGTCTGGCTCTAGATGAGTGATCACACCATCGTGATTATCCGGGTCGTGAAGATCTTTTTTGTATAGTTTTGTGTATTCTTGCCACCTCTTCTTAATATCTTATGCTTCTGTTAGGTCCATACCATTTCTGTCCTTTATTGAGCCCATCTTTGCATGAAATGTTCCCTTGGCATCTTTAATTTTCTTGAAGAGATCTCTAGTGTTTCCCATTCTGTTGTTTTCTTCTATTTCTTTGCATTGATTGTTGAGGAAGGCTTTCCTCATCTCTCCTTGCTATTCTTTGGAACTCTGCATTCTGATGCTTATATCTTTCCTTTTCTCCTTTGCTTTTCGCCTCTCTTCTTTTCACAGCTATTTGTAGGGCCTCCCCAGACAGCCATTTTGCTTTTTTGCATTTCTTTTCCATGGGGATGGTCTTGATTCCTGCCTCCTCATGAACCTCCATCCATAGTTCATAAGGCACTCTATCAGATCTAGTCCCTTAAATCTATTTCTCACTTCTGTTGTATAATCATAAGGGATTTGCTTTAGGTCATACCTGAATAGTCTAGCAGTTTTCCCTACTTTCTTCAATTTAAGTCTGAATTTGGCAATGAGCAGTTCATGATCTGAGCCACAGTCAGCTCCCGGTCTTGTTTTTGTTGACTGTATAGAGCTTCTCCATCTTTGGCTGCAAAGAATATAATCAACCTGATTTTGGTGTTGACCATCTGGTGATGTCCATGTGTAGAGTCTTCTCTTGTGTTGTTGGAAGAGGGTGTTTGCTATGACCAGTGCGTTCTCTTGGCAAAACTCTATTAGTCTTTCCCCTGCTTCATTCCATATTCCAAGGCCAAATTTGCCTGTTACTCCAGGTGTTTCTTGACTTCCTGCTTTTGCACTCCAGTCCCCTATAATGAAAAGAACATCTTTGGGTGTTAGTTCTGAAAGGTCTTGTAGGTCTTCATAGAACTGTTCAAGTTCAGCTTCTTCAGTGTTACTGGTTGGGGCATAGGCTTGGATTACCTTGATATTGAATGGTTTGTCTTGGAAATGAACCGAGATCATTCTGTCGTTTTTGAGATTGCCTCCAAGTACTGCATTTTAGACTGTTTTGTTGACCATGATTGCTACTCCATTTCTTCTAAGGGATTCCTGCCCGCAGTAGTAGATATAATGGTCATCTGAGTTAAATTCACCCATTCCAGTCCATTTTAGTTCGCTGATTCCTAGAATGCCGACATTCACTCTTGCCATCTCTTGTTTGACCACTGCCTATTTGCCTTGATTCATGGACCTGACATTCCAGGTTCCTATGCAATATTGCTCTTTACAGCATCAGACCTTGCTTCTATCACCAGTCACATCCACAGCTGGGTATTGTTTTTGCTTTGGCTCCATCCCTTCATTCTTTCTGGAGTTATTTCTCCCTGATCTCCAGTAGCATATTGGGCACTTACTCACCTGGGGAGTTCCTCTTTCAGTATCCTATCATTTTGCCTTTTCATACTGTTCATGAGGTTCTCAAGGCAAGAATACTGAAGTGGTTTGCCATTCCCTTCTCCAGTGGACCACATTCTGTCAGACCTCTCCACCATTACCCGCCCATCTTAGGTGGCCCCACTTGGCATGGCTTAGTTTCATTAAGTTAGATAAGGCTATGGTCCGAGTATGATTAGATTGACTAGTTTTCTGTGATCATGGTTTCAATGTATCTGCCCTCTGATGCCCTCTCTCAACACCTATGGTCTTACTTGGGTTTCTCTTACCTTGGATGTGGGGTATCTCTTCACGCCTCTCAAGCAAAGCCCAGCTGCTGCTCCTTACCTTGGACAAGGTCACCTCTCCTGACCTTGAACATGGAGTAGCTCCTCTCGGCCCTCCTGCGCCTGCACAGCCACCGCTCCTTGGACGTAGGGTTGCTCCTCTCTGCCGCTGCCCCTGACCTCAGATGTGGGATAGCTCATCTAGGCCACTCCGGTGCGGTCGCAGCCTGGTGCTCTCAGTAGCTGCCCTGACCTGTTTGATGAACTTAAAAAAAGTAAAGAAAGAAGCTTGTAATAATTTCTGTGACAACTTTGGTTTTCAGAAATTCATGTTATTTTGTGCCTTAAGTAAAATTCTCAATTCTTTTTTTTTCTTTTTTTTAAATTTAAATTTGTTTATTTTTTATGGAGGCTAATTACTTTACAATATTGTATTAGTTTTGCCATACATCAACATGATCTTGAAGTGATTAAAAGCATTTTGACTTCCTTGGTGTTATCACCATGAAGTACCAGCCAGTACAGAGATCAGAAAGGTTTCTAGAGGGTGAAATTGTCTTTCATCAGAAAATCAAAGTAATGTCCAGGATCTTTGACTTCAGACAGAGTTATATTTGAATCTCCAGTAGGCTATGCACTAGTGGAGAACTTTGGACAAGACACTTCACTTCACTAAGCCTTAGTGTTCTCATCTGAGAAATGGGAGTGTTAATGGGACCAGCTTCATAAGGCTGTTTTGAAGATGATATAACTATGATGCTGCTTAAAAAAATCTAGACTTTCCATTCTGAAGTACTTATGGATGAAATCATATGAAGTTTAGGACTTACTTCAAAATAATGCCGATATGAGGAAATGGGTAGGGGTATAGAAATAACTAGATTGGCCATGACTTTTTGATTGTAGAGAATGGGTTATGAGGTACATAGGAACTCATTATGTCATTTTATTTTTGTATATTATTGAAAATTTTCACAATAAAAAATTTAAAATGATAAAAATAATGCAAGTAAAGCTGTTAGCAGTGTTTGGCACATAGTATATACTAAAAAAATATATGTCAACTAATTATTATAATAATAATCTTCACAGAGTAATAGTTAACATCACGGACATGGTGAAATATTGATGTAAGGATGTCATTTTTTAAAATGAATGGTTCTAATTACAAGTTATATTTTTTAACAGTTCAGTTCAGTTGCTCAGTTGTGTTCTACTCTTTGTGACTCCATGAATCGCAGCATGCCAGGCTTCCCTGTCCATCACCAACTCTGGAGTTTACTCAAACTCATGTTCTATATATGATTTTTTTTCTGTTTTAATTGAATAGAATATAACTGTTTTATTATTTATCACAAATAAAGGACCTACTAGTAACTATTTTTTTCATCTTTTTATATCCAAGTCATTATAATGAGTAAAAAGGAAAAAGATTACACAATTTCTGAATGTTTTGACATGATATCAACACTTGCAAAATTCTAAGCAAATTAAGAACTATTTCTATTTGTTTAGTTAATAAAAAAGAAATCCAATAATCATATAAGTTTTAGCAGAACAACAAAGATGTCATCACTTGTAAACAAAAATATTTAAATCAACCCTCTTTCATTAAAGCCTGTTTTTTCTGGTTCTTTTGGGACTAGGGGCAGCCCTCTGCCTACAGCAGGACCTACTTTGCACATGAGACTTTTCCATATGCAGGACAGGTTTTGTGCTCCATCTCAGGATAGCCATGGAGCTCTCCAACTCACTGGAATGAATGACTGCTGAAAAGCATGCTTCCTGCCATGGTGGGATTTCCTGACACATAGTAGATTTCTCATTCTCTAAGACCGAACCTGAATTTAAAACACATACTTCCTGTAGAATCTCACTAATTCCTCTTTTGGGGGATTTTTCACTTATGCTCACGGTCTGAAAGTCAAGCAAATCTCTAATGCCCATGTCCTGCAATGGTCCTGCTTTTTTCAAGGACTTCTGGAAATAATTATCTTTGCACTTCAAAGATGAAAGCTTTGTTAAATATGTGAGACAGCAAGCAGATGTGGCAGGGCAGATCACACTGCACATCGTCTTGTGTCACAGCTGTACAGCTGATGGAGAGCTTGCCTGAAACGGTGTCATTTAGAGACGCAAAAGAAAATGGTTGTTTGGAGGAAGAAGGTTAACATCTCTTGTACTACATGATTCAGCAATGAAACCCAGAATAGATGCATCCAAATGATTTTTTTCTCAAAAATTCATATAATTAAAGCACGGACACAAAATAAAATAGATCATAGACAGTAAGTACATAGAACACTTTCTTTGTTAGTATCCATAAACATATAATAATAAATTCTTTAATAACAAATCTTTGTGCCATTAATTTTCTGTTGTTGTTGTTCTGTATTTTATTTCTTATTGTGTGTGTGCCATTAGTTTTATAAAGAGTAGCATGTAGCCATTTTATGCACATTTACTCTCATGATCAGATTATTTTATTTTTATTATCAAACCTATGACATGAGAGTTTTAAGCTTTTGCTTTTTATTTTAAAAAATGATTTAATATATATATATATTTATTCTAAAAGTGATTTAAATATATATATCCTTTTACTCTAAAAAATGATCTAAATGTATATATACTTTGCTCTATATTTATAAAAAGTTGTGTGTTGTGTGTTAGTCGGTCAGTCGTGTACAACTCTTTTTGACCCCATGGACTGTAGCCCACAGGCTCCTCTGTCTATGGGATTCTCCAGGCGAGGATACTGGGGTGGATAGTCATGCCCTCCTCCATCCAGGGGATCTTCCCAACCCAAGGATCGAACCCAGGTCTCCCGCATTGCAGGCGGATTTTTTTACTGTCTGAGTGACCAGGGCTGAATAGGATACTCATGAAAGGCTCACTGTAGAGGTCATGGTGGCCTGAGACTTGTTGGGGGTTTGCAGAATAGATCTTTATGATAGTCCCTTGGGGGATGGGTCATTCAGAGTTTCTCCAGGACCCAGGGCTTCCCTGGTGGCTCAGAGGGTAAAGCCTCTGCCTGCAATGCAGGAGATCTGGGTTCAATCCCTGTGTGGGGAAGAGCCCCTGGAGAAGGAAATGGCAACCCACTCCAGTATTCTTGCCTGGAAAACCCTATGGATGGGGAAGCCTGGTGGGCTACAGTCCATGGAGTTGCAAAGAGTTGGATGCAACTTCAGTTTTACTTTACTTTCAATTTGGCTGCAGCACATCACATGTGGGATTATATTTCCCTGACTGGGGATCAAACTTGAGTCCAAACAGTGAAAGAGTTGAGTCCTAAGCAGTGGACACCAGGGAATTCCCTAAAAATATATTTTTTTAATGTGATGAAGAGTAAAAAAGTATTCCACATGTGCCACCTCTCATGTCACAAAGCACACATCAAACTTGAATTCATCATTCCCTGATAGATGCTATGAAATGAAATGAAACGGGGGTTGTGAGGTAAAAATCTGAAAGAAACTAAGGGGCTC
This sequence comes from Ovis canadensis, assembly GCF_042477335.2. Classification (NCBI taxonomy): domain Eukaryota; kingdom Metazoa; phylum Chordata; class Mammalia; order Artiodactyla; family Bovidae; genus Ovis; species Ovis canadensis. The sequence continues at coordinate 107,074,803 of NC_091246.1, forward strand.
TGAGGTAAAATTTAACATAAAGAAGAGGATTCTGAGGTCAAATCTGACAGAAACTAGAGAGATATGAGTAAAATCTGACAGAAACTAGAGAGATCTGATGTAAAATCTGACAGGAGCCATGGAGTTCTGAGGCAAAAATCTGACAGAAACTTGAGCATTGTTAGGGATTAGGGAGTCTTGTAAATTCTGACAGAACCTAGAAGGTTGAGGTAAAATCTGAGACAGCTAGGATGTTCTGAGGTAGAGTCTGACAGAAATTGAGGGATTCTGAAGTAATATCTGACAGAAACTGGGATGCTCTGAAGTAAAATCTGACAGAACCTAGGACATTCTGAGGAAAAATCTGACAGAAACTTAAGGGTTCTGAGGTAAAATGTGACAGAAACTAGAGAGTTCTGAGATAAATATGACAAACTAGAGGTCTGTGAGGTAAAATATGACAGAACCTAGAAGGTTCTGAGGTAAAATCTGACAGAGCTTAGGATGTTCTGAGGCAATTTCTGACAGAACATAGGATGTTCTGAGGTAACATTTTATAGAAACTAGAGGATTCTTCAGTAAAATCTGACAAAACTGGAGCATTTTGAGGTAAAATCTGACGGAAACTCGGGTTCCTGAGGTAAACTGACAGAAACTTGAAAGTTCTGAGGTAAAATCTGACAGTACCTAGGACTCTCTGAGGAAAAATCTGACAGAAACTTGAGGGTTCTGAGATAAAATCTGAAAGAAAGAAGGGGGTTCTGAGTTAAAATCTGGCAGAAACTAGATGGCTCTGCAGTAAAATGATAGAACATAGGGGTTTCTGAGGCAAAAACTGATGGAAATAGGGGGTTCTGAGATAAAATCTGACAGAAAGAAGGCAGTATACTGAGGTAAAATCTGACAGGACCAAGAGAGTTCTGAAGTACAGAAACTAGGGAGTTGTGAGGTAAAATCTGACAGAAACTAGGGGTTTCTGAAGTAAAAGCTGACAGAATCTATGGGGTTCTGAGGTAAATCTAACAGAATCTAAAGGATTCTGAGATAAAATCAGACAGGAACTATGGGGTTCTGAGGTACAATCTTACAGAAAGAAGGGCCTTCTGAGGTAAAATCTGACAGAAACAAGAAGGTTTTCGAGGTAAAAACTGACAGAAATTTTAGCATTATGAGGTAAAATGTGATAGAAACTAGGGAGTTCTGAGGTAATTTCTGACAGAATCTAGTACCTTTTGAGATAAAATCTGACAGAAACTAGAGGGTTTGGGGTTAAAATATGACAGAACTTAGAGGGTTCTGAGGCAAATTCTGACAGAACCTAGGAGGCAATGAAGTAAAATTTGACAGAAACTTGAGGTTTCTGAGGTAAAATCTGAGAGAATTAGGATATTCTGAGGTAAAATCTGGCAGAAATTGGGAGATTCTGAAGTAAAATATGACATAACCTGGGATGATCTCAGGTAAAATCTGACTGAACCTAGAGGTTTCTGAGGTAAAATCTGACAGAACCCAGCACATTTTAAAGTAAAACCTGATAGAACCTAGAGGGTTCTGAGGTAAAATCTGAAAGAAACCCAGGATTCTGAGATAAGATCTGACAGAAACCAGAAGATTCTAAGGTAAAATCTGACAGAAACTAATGCTTTCTGAGGTAATATCTGACAGAAACTAGGGCATTCTGAGGCAAAAACTGACAATCTAGGGGATTCTGAGGTAAAATCACATAGAAAGGGGAGTTCTGAGGTAAAATCTGACATAAGGAATGGATTCTGAGGTACAATCTGACAGAAACTAGGACATTCTGGGGTAAAATTTCACAGAAATTTAGGGATTCCGAGGTAAAATATGACAGAACCTAGGATCTTCTGAGGTAAAATCTGATAGACCTAGGGCATTTTAGGTAAAATGTGACAGAAAGAGGGGAGTCTACCTAGGAAGACCTGATGTAAACTTTGAGAGAAACTAGAGGGTTCCAAGATAATATCTGACAGAAACTAGGGGTTGTAGGAGGTTTTAGGTAAAATCTGACAGAAACTAAGGTATTTTCTGGTTTGATGAACTTTTGTTCAGTATTTAGTGGGCATTGCAAATTTAATGAAAAGGTCATCTCTGATCCCTGGGTGATTTTCATGATGGATCTTCAGAGGTTTCCTGGAAGCAGGACAGAGCTCCATCATAATGGAAGACATGTTCTAGGAGGCTTCTTGTAGTCGCAGGAAGACCCTTCAGCACATCCAGACACATATTCACTGCTTGTCTGTTCTCAAAAAAGGAAAGGCAAAAGAAAAGAGTCAGTCATCTCTGTGTGTGCTTGTTTGTGTCTATGAAAACTGAAGCATGCAAGCATCAACTTTCTCATATAACTGTGCTACCAAATAATAAATTTTTGAAAGTGTTTTTTTCCCTTTGAATTCCATTTTCTTTAGTGACCTCAATAACCACCAGTGACCCCAAAACCACTAGACCACTAGAAAATAGGGAAAACCCCTAGACCATCCAGGTAAGACCAAAATCATATCCTTTATGATTATACAGTGGAAGTGACAAATAGATTCAAGGGACTAGATATGATAGAATGCATGAAGGACTATGGATGGAGGTTTGTGACATTGTATAGGAGACAGTGATCAAGACCATCCCAAAGAAAAATAGATACAAAAAGGCAAAATGGCTGTCTGAGGATGCCTTAAAAATGGCTGAGAAAAGAAGAGAAGCAAAAGGCAAAGGAAAAAAGAAAAGATATATCCATCCGAATGCAGATTTCCAAAGAATAGCAAGGAGAGATAAGAAAGCCTTCCTCAGTGATCAATGCAAAGAAATAGAAGAAAACAATAGAATGGGAAAGACTAGAGATCTCTTCAAGAAAATTAGAGATACCAAGGGAACATTTCATGCAAAGATGGACACAATAAAGGATAAAAATGGTATAGACTTAATAGAAGCAGAAGATATTAAGAAGAGGTGGCAAGAATACACAGAAGAACTATGCAGAAAAGATCTTAATGACCCAGATAACCACAATGGTGTGACCACTCACTTAGAGGCACATATCTTGGACTGCAAAGTCAAGTGGGCCTTAGGAAGAATCACTACGAACAAAGCTAGTGGAGGTTGATGGAATTCCAGCTGAGCTATTTCAAATCCTAAAAGATGATGCTGTTAAAATGCTGCACTCAACATGCCAGCAAATTTGGAAAACTCAGCAGTGACCACAGGATTGGCAAAGGTCAGTTTTCATTCCATTTCCAAAGAAAGCCTGTGCCAAAGAATGCTCAAACTACACACAATTGTACTCATCTCACAGGCTAGCAAAGTAATACTCAAAATACTCCAAGCTAGGCTTCAAGAGTATGTGAATCAAGAACTTCCAGATGTTCACGTTGGGTTTAGAAGAGGCAGAGGAACCAGATATTAAATGGCCAAGATCTGTTGAATCATAGAAAAAGCAAGGGAGTTCCAGAAAAACATCCACTTCTGCTTCACTGACTATGCTGAAGCTGTTGACTGTGTGGATCACAACAAACTACAGAGAATTCTTAAAGAGATGGGTATACCAGACCACCTTAACTGCCTCCTCAGAAATCTGTATGCAGGTCAAGAAGCAACAGTTAGAGCCATATATGGAACAACAGACTGGTTCCAAATTGGTACAGGAGTATGTCAAGGCTGTATATTGTCACCCTGCTTATTTAACTTATATGCAGAGTACATCATGAGAAGCACCAGGCTGGATGAAGTGCAAACTGGAATCAACATTGCTGGGAGAGATATCAATAACCTCAGACATGCAGATGACACCACCTTAATGGGAGAAAGCGAAGAACTAAAGAGCCTCTTGATGAAAATGAAAGAGAAGAGTGAAAAAGTTGGCTTAAAACTCACCATTCAAAAAACTAAGATCATGGCATCTGGACCCATCACTTCATGGCAAATAGATGGAGAAACGATGGAAACAGGGGAAGACTATTTTCTTGGGCTCCAAAATCACTGCAGATGGTGACTGCAGCCATGAAATTAAAAGATGCTTGCTACTTGGAAGAAAAGCTATGACCAACCTAGACAGCATATTAAAAAGCAGAGACATTACTTTGCCAACAAAGGTCTGTATAGTCAAAGTCATGGTTTTTCCAGTAGTCACATGTGGATGAGAGAGTTGGACCAACAGAAGGTTGGGCACTGAAGAATTGATGCTTTTGAGCTGTGGTGTTGGAGAAGACTCTTAAGAGTCCCTTGGACTGCAAGGAGATCAAACCAGTCCATCCTAAAGGAAATCATTCCTGAATATTCATTGGAAGGACTGATGCTGAAGCTGAAACTCCAGTAGTTTGGCCACCTGATGGGAAGACCTGACTCATTGGAAAAGACCCTGATGCTGGGCAAGATTGAAAGTGGGAGGAGAAGGACTACAGAGGCTGAGGTGGTTGGGTGACATCACCGACTCAATGGATATGAGTTTGAGCAGGCTCCAGGAGTTGATGATGGACAGGGAATCCTGGTGTGCTGCAGTACACACGGTCGCAGAGTCAAACATGACTGAGCGACTGAACTGAACTGAACAAGCACAGGATAATGTTGGAGCAGGTTTATTTTTATTTTTTGCCACGCTATGTGGCATATGGGATCTTGGTCCCCTAACTAGGGCATGGAAGCCATGTTCCCTGCATTGGAAGGATGAAGTCTTATTCACTGGACAGCCAGGGAAATCCCTGAGGGAAGTTTTATTATCTCCTGCCTCTAGGTGAGACTCAGAGAGTCTAGTAACTTTCATATAGTCCCTCAGAAGATAAATGGCAGGATTTTTATTATAATTGTCTACTGACCCTCATTCATTTTACTGTGTTCATATTCAAATGTACATACGTGACTTCTTGTGCTTGGTGGTGAAGTCAGAAACTTAGAATAGATTTGTGTGTTATTGGCTTTTATTTAAACAATTGATACAGGATACTCAGGTATTTAATTTTCATTTTAAAAAGGCTCTCCCTTGTCATAGTACTTGAAGCAGATAAAAGGCAGATAAATGGCAGGATTTTTATTATAACTGTCTACTGACCCTTGTTCATTTTACTGTGTTCATATTAAAACGGACATATGTGACTTCTCATGCTTGGTGGTGAATTCAGAAACTTAGAGAAGATTTGTGTGTTATTGGCTTTTATTGAGACAATTGATACAGGATGCTCAGGTATTTAATTTTCATTTTAAAAAGAATCTTCCTTGCCATAGTACTTGAAGAATGTGTCAGCTTTTGAAGATTTTGTGATTTGGGGCCTTTGGTGTTTTCTGGATTAACCATGTCACATTTGCTCTCCTTCCTTTTCAGTTCTTTTTACTGGAAAGGACCTGCTATGCTCCATTTGATCACAATCCTGACCCATTTGGAGGTCCCATGAGCTGGCACCTGCTATTACTGATGAACATAGATGTAAAAATTCTCAACAAAATTTTATCAAACAGAGTCCAACAACATATTTAAAAGATCATACATCATGACCAAGTGGGCTTTATCTCAGGGATGTAAGGATTCTTTAATATCTGCAGAGCAATCAATGTGATATACCACATTAACAAATGGAAAGATAAAAACCATATGATTATCTCAATAGATGCAGAGAAAGCCTTTGACAAAATTCAACATCCATTTATGATAAAAACCCTCCAGAAAGCAGGCATAGAAGGAACATAGCTCAACATAATAAAAGCCATATATGATAAACCCACAGCAAACATTATCCTCAATGTTGAAATATTAAAAGCATTTCCCCTAAAGTCAAGAACAAGACAAGGGTGCCCACTCTCATCGCTACTGTTCAACATAGTTTTGGAAGTTTTGGCCACAGCCATCAGAGAAGAAAAAGAAATAAAAGGAATCCAGATTGGAAAAGAAGAGCTAAAATTCTCACTGTTTGCAGATGACATTATCCTCTACATAGAAAACCCTAAAGATTCCACCAGATAATTACTAGAGCTAATCAATGAGTATAGTAATTTTCAGGATATGAAATTAATGGAGAAATCCCTTGCATTTCTATACACTAACAATGAGAAAACAGAAAGAGAAATTAAGGAAACAATTCCATTCACCATTGCAATGAAAAGAATAAAATACTTAGGAATAAATTTACCTAAAGAAACTAAAGACCTATATATAGAAAACTACAAAATACTGATGAAAAAATCAAAGATGACACAAATAGATGGAGAAATATACCATGTTCATGGATCAGAAGAATCAATATAGTGAAAATGAATATACTACCCAAAGCAATCTATAGATTCAATGCAATCCCTGTCAAGCTACCAATGGTATTTTTCAGAGAACTAGAACAAATAATTTCACAATTTGTATGGAAATACAAATTGCCAAAGCAATCTTGAGAATGAAGAATGTAACTGGAGGAATCAACCTGCTTGACTTCAGGCTCTACTACAAAGCTCCAGTCATCAAGACAGTATGGTACTGGCACAAAGACAAAAATATAGATCAAAGGAACAAAATAGAAAGCCCAGAGATAAATCCATGCACCTATGGACACCTTATCATTGACAAAGGAGGAAAGAATATACAATGGAGAAAAGACAATCTCTTTAACAAGAGGTGCTGAGAAAACTGGTCAACCACCTGTAAAAGAATGATACTAGAACACTATCTAACACCATACACAAAAATAAACTCAAAATGGTTTAAAGGTCTAAATGTAAGACCAGAAACTATAAAACTCCTAGAGGAAAACATAGGCAAAACACTCTTTGACATAAATCACAGCAGGATCGTCTATGACCCACCTCCCAGAGTAATGGAAATAAAAGCAAAAATAAACAAATGGGACCTAATTAAACTTAAAAGCTTTGGCACAATGAAGGAACCATAAACAAGGTGAAAAGATAGCTTTCAGAATGGGAGAACATAATAGCAAATGAAGCAATTGACAAAGAATTAATCTCAAAAATATACAAGCAGCTCCTGCAGCTCAATTCCAGAAAAATAAACTACCCAATCAAAAAACAAGCCAAAGTATTAAATAGACATTTCTCCAAAGAAGACATACAGATGACTAACAAACACATGAAAAGATGCTCAACATTACTCATTATCAGAGAAATGCAAATCAAAACTACAATGAGGTACCATCTCACACCAATCAAAATGGTTGCTATCAAAAAGTCTACAAACAATAAATGCTGGAGAGGGTGCAGAGAAAAGGGAACCAACCCTCTTACACTGTTGGTGGGAATGCAAACTAGTATAGCCACTATGGAGAACAGTGTGGAGATTCCTTAAAAAACTGGAAATAGAACTGCCATACGACCCAGCAATCCCGCTGCTGGGCATACACACCGAGGAAACCAGAATTGAAAGAAACACATGTACCCCAATGTTCATTGCAGCATTGTTTACAATAGCCAGGACATGGAAGCAACCTAGATGTCCATCAGCAGAGGAATGGATAAGAAAGCTGTGGTACATATACACGGTGGAATATTACTCAGCCATTAAAAAGAATGCACTTGAATCAGTTCTAATGAGGTGGATGAAACTGGAGCCTATTATACAGAGTGAAGTAAGTCAGAAGGAAAAACACCAATACAGTATAGAATGATGGTAATGATGACCCTGTATGCAAGACAGCAAAAGAGACACAGATGTAAAGAACAGTATTTTGGACTCTGTGGGGGAGGCAAGGATGGGATGATTTGAGAGAACAGCATTGAAACATGTATAATATCATACGTGAAACAGATCATCAGTCTGGGTTTGATGCATGGAGCAGGGTGCTCAGGGCTGGTGCACTGGGATGACCCTGAGGGATGAGATGGGGAGGGAGGTGGGAGGGGGTTCAGGATGGGGAACACATGTACACCGAGGCTAATTCATGTCAATGTATGGCAAAACTACTACAATATTGTAAAGTAATTAGCCCCCAATTAAAATAAATTAATTAATTTTAAAAATTAAAAGAAAAATAAAATCCTCTTGATACTCTTCAGGCCAAAAGTATGTGTTCCTTATTTTGAACTCAGATAAAACTTTGTCTCTGCTGCAGTTTTTTCAGCTTTTCCCTTAAAATGGCCTTCATATTTTATTTTCTATGTTTTCTGATGGCTGTACTTTTTTATATTCTCCTACAGAATTTATCGCCACTTTAGTAGGTGATCAACACATATTTGTATTCATTGCCTGGATATACGAGAGAGGTCATTGTTAATGTATGTTAAAGAACAGAAAGATCAACCTTGTCTTTGCTGTTAACTCCAAAATATTATAATAATAATATGTTATGGATCAATAATCCATTACAAAAATAGCAACTAAATTGTTTGGGGAATTTAAAAACACTTGGGGAAGTGTTTAATTACAGGATCAGTCTTTATCTGTCTTTCAGTTCAGTTCAGTTCAGTTCAGTTCAGTTCAGTCGCTCAGTCGTGTCCAACTCTTTGCGACCCCATGAATCACAGCACGCCAGGCCTCCCTGTCCATCACCAACTCCCAGAGTTTACCCAAACTCATGTCCATCGAGTTGGTGATGCCATCCAGCCATCTCATCCTTGGTCGTCCCCTTCTCCTCCTGCCCCCAATCCCTCCCAGCATCAAGGTCTTTTCCAATGAGTCAACACTTGGCATGAGGTGGCCAAAGTATTGGAGATTCAGCTTCAGCATCAATCCTTCCAAAGAACACCCAGGACTGTCTCCTTTAGGATGGAGAATTAGGCCAGACTCATCCTGGAAGTATCCTCTTTGGATGGTAAGTTATGTCTACTCTGGAAGATTTCTTAGCACTGAGATACTGAACATACCCTACAAGTAAGCAATCACATTTCTGATAAGTGTTTTAATGTTCTACTATTTGACAAACACTGATAGCAATATTTTTCTTCGGTTTGCGGCTTTTCAGCTGTTTAGAACGTCCTTTTTGAAATCCTAGACCTTCTTTTTAACCCCTTCTTTCAAAGATGAGGACGCAAACCTGTGGGCAGGTGTAGAAGAAGGGAGAGATGAACTTTAAAATGACAGTTATAATAAATGATTTAAAGAAATTATTAGTTTTGATAACCATTGTATAAAAGTACCTTTTTCTTTCTAATTTCCTTCTTTCCCTCTTTCTGTCTGCATCATCATCCCATTTTTAAAATGTAAACAGTGTCACAGTGAAAGAGGCAAGAAGCAGGCTCTGAAGATGAGATTACTAGGTAAGACAGCACTTGGCAAATGATATAACGCATGTCTAAAATCTCATTCTATTCACTTACTAAAGAGAATGTAAGTTCTGCATTAAAGCAAAATGCATTTTTGAGATTTCATTGAACTAATGTTAATCTAAAAGAGTTGATATCAGCTTACATTTAGTTTGGCTGGCTTTTTCAATTAATTAACTTTTAAAACAATTTAATGGATCATTGTGACATTTGCAGACACACCATTGGTAATTATAATAAAATGAGGGAAATAAAAAAACACTGTATATAATTGTAATACATCTGTATGTTCTATTCTGAGGTGACTATTTATTATATGATGTAAATTTGGGGTTTTTTAAGGGGTTTTTAGTAGTAACGCCTTTCTCTGGGAATAAATTTGTCTTGATTATTTTTAATTACCTTAGACATTCTGAAATACTGTTATTCCTTTCTGAGTAAAGCACTAAAAATATATTCATAGAAAGATGTAAAAACTGAACTGCCATAATGTTAACTCACAGTTAGGAAATTAAAATCAAAGAGACACTTAAATGCTTTAAATATACTCATTACAATTGTCCTCAAGTTTCTTTTTATATTGTTCATCATGGAAAACAGTTGTAGCAGAATAATGAACCTGAGATACTAACAATGAGATTTTTTTTTCCCCTTAGGCTTACTGGACTTATAAGACTTCCTCTCCTCTTTCCTCCAAATGAAAAAAAGATTTGCTTCTTCACTGCCTTTGGGAATTTTGGAAGAGATTCTTGAAACCCAAGATACACTTTGTGAACATTTGGAAATTTAGGTTTGGGCATGAGACATCAAAGCTTTGAACTTGAAGTTAAATCTGAGCAGTTTCTCTGCCCTGGACAGTGTGGGGTGGGTGTGGAGGCAAGGTCAGAGAAGGGCATAGCTAGCTGGGTGTAGCGCAGGAACCCCACCCTGCCCCACCCTTGTTCCAGGGCAGTAGTGCAGGGCAGAAGACAATAGAAGCACCAATGAGGTGTAAGGACTTGCGAGCAGAGGTCTGGTCCCTCACTCCCCAGACAAACAGGAGGACAGAGGGTCTCACTGAGAATGTCCTGGCACGGCTGTAACAAGGTGATTTACATGTGAGAGGCGGGGGTTGCCGCTCACCTTTCCAGAGCTCAGATATCCTAGGGGCCTGTGCCTGCCTCAGATTAGGGTATAGGAGAAGGGGGAGGAGACTAAGTGGGAGAAGAGGGAGACGGGGACCCCTGAGGATTTTTCTGCTGATGAAGGGACAAGCTAGCAAAGGATGAAGAGTGACTCTGGCTGGTGCTGGATGAGTCATAGTGACGCTGTGGCTGGTGGCAATTCTGGGGTTTGGGGGAGGGTGGGGGAGTAGTGCTGATGGAACAGATGACAGAAGATGCCAGCAGAGGATGGCTGAGAGGTAGAGGGTCACTCCTGTACATCAGTGAAGGAGAGGATCCCCCATAGTGTTTATCATGAGTCTCGGGAAGATTCAACAGGATTGGAGTCTGTTCTCAATTAGTTCAGATTTAGGCCTGAAATGATTGAAAAATACAACCAATTGAGTTTACTTAAGAAGGATAACCAGGTGAATTTTTCTATATCAAGTAAAATGACACCCTGTTCACTGGAGTCATACCTTTTTCACTCTTCACTTTGTGGCTGCATTTTATACCTGGTCTGTATCTATTCTTTATTTATGGATCAGATCAGCTTTTGCTCTTTGAAAAGCAGAATAAAAGAGAACTACAAAACTAGATCACACACACACACAAAACAATAGAAAAACACTGAAACTAATTGTTTAAAATAACCTTTTCTTGACATATTTCCCTTTAACTTGAAGTTCAAAGCCAGTTTTGATCCATAGAAAATGTTAGACTTGAAATATTATTCTTTCTTTGATTTCATTTTATCATCCATTTGAAAACTGCTCCAAACACTGAAAAGTATTTTCTTTATAAATATATTAAATAAAATCAGGTGATTCTTTTTTCAATAGATGAAATAAAATGATGCTTTCAGAATGATTTAAATGGGTAATATCAAGAGTAAAAAGCTAAAAAAAATTAGTCATATTTATTGTTCTTCAAAAAGATGCATGTTTCTGTTTATTGTGGTTAATCTGTGAATTGCTACAGTTGTTTTGATTAATGGCTAGACATGATGCCATCAAAGCATAAGCCCTGTTTGGTTGTAAAACTTGTCCATAAACTTGCTACTAAAAATGACAAAAACAGAAAAAGCCATCAAGGGTTTAAAAAAAAACCAAATGACAAAAACAGAAAAAAATAGAATGTTTGAGCTAAAGGAATCATATATATTATACAATAAGTGCATATGAATATATAGTATACAAATATATACATATATACATGTTGTATTATATATAATACTAACATATTACAAGTATTATACTAGCACACATATATGTCACATTATATTGCTAATGGTAGTTATTTAGTATATGGGAGATAGAGTTTCAGTAATGTTAAAACTGGATAGCAAGTTTATGAAATTAATTTAAAACTGTAATCAGTACAGTGAGAAGAAATAGCATTATGAGATCAAAGTGTTAGTCATCAAAAAAAGAAAACATAATTTCAGTGATGCTTTGCAGAGACTAATACACTGAAAGCCTTGATGATAAATGTCTAAAATAGTACTTCTTAAAAACCAAATCAATAGTCATATGATTAAAATAACTTACATGAATCTCATCTATATAGATTTAGTTAAGAGATTATGAAAAAATAAAATTTTCACTTTAATCCTAAAATGTGCAAAAAAGAAAAAGAAAAAAAGCTTGTTAAGAAGCTACTTTCTCCTTGATTATTTATCAAGACCATTATGGCTTCAAATTATCTTATATAAGAAGGAAATTAGAACGGGAGAGGCTAAAATGGTAGTTTTGAAATATATTTCACTCTTTTGCATGATAGCTTTAGTGAGGGAATTTAAAACTTGGATGTGAGTATTTTAATGTCGTTTCCTCGTTTTCACTATTGTGCTGACTTGAGAATATTTGTAGCTGCATCTGCCAGAGGTAAGAAAGGTTCAGCTATTTGATTTATGAACCCTGCGAGTGGAGTGTCTCAGCAGGGGCTTTTAGTCCCCAGAAAAGTCTTCGAATTCATAAACATCTTGCAAAAATCTTATTCACATACACAGAAAAATGTATTTAATCAACCTTGGTGTGCATGAAGTGGAGAAGGGTGAAAGCAGGGGTGGAATATTGAGGACTCAAACGCTCAGAATTGGGCAATGTTGTAAGGTTGAGATCTACTGAGTATTTTTTCATCCAGACTTTCTTTTGAGTTAACTTGCCTTAAGGCAAACACTTATCAAGTTTGCTACAGAGATTCTTAGGATAAGAAATCTGATGGTCCTAATGACTCCTCAGCCAACTGTGGAGCTTATCTTATCATGGGTTTTGTGTTTTATGAAGGCACACTGTACCATTGCCACTGGATGCCCCAGACATGTCTAGATGTCAGCAAGTGTTATAAATCTGCAGGTGAACAAACACATTTGTGCAAGTGGGAAGTTGTTCTATGGATGAAGGCACCTCTGTGGTCAGCTGGTGGCGGCTTAGCAGAAATAATCTCAGAATCTGTTAAATACAAAGTTGGTTGGAGCTGGGGCAGCTGAGGTTGTAAGAAAAAGAATGATTTAGGGTCTGAGAATTAAGTCAGGATGTTTGCCCGTACGTGAATCAGACCTGCATCCTATATTTGGATGGAAAAAGTCTCATGGCCGTCACCTGGACCAGGGTTTAGAGGATGGGTTAGGTCTTGTGTCTTTCACATGCCTCCTGTTCCCTTTGCTTCCTCCTGTCTCGGTTCTCTATCTTAACTGGGTAGCCACCCCAGCACATGGCCCTGACTCCCCATCTTTATTAGTCAAACATTTCACCACCCCTAGTTCATTGTCTTAGAAACTTGGGGTAGAGTAGAATGGTGATGGGCACAGAATCTGGATGAAGACAGATCAAGGCTGATGGATGGCTTGCCCAGTCATGTCTGCAGGTTGTCTCAGCCACAGAAATCAGAGTCTGGGAGAGATAAATAAGTGAAAAACAAAGCATCTCTCGATATTGCCAAAGTAGGTTACATGTACAAAACAGCAATGCATTTTATTTTTAATTTTTAAAATAAGATTCTTCTTCTTCTTTTTTCTTTTTTAAGTATGAGTGATCTATGGTGATCTTTTATTTGCTTATTTTTTTGCCAAGGGGCACATAGGATCTTAGTTCCTCAACCAGGGACTGAATCTTCACTCCTTACATTGAAAGTACTGGACTGCCAAGGAAGTCCCAGCAACATATTTTAAATTCCTTTTCCCACTCTCAGCCTCCTGTGAATATGGGCCCTCCTCTGTATCCTTGCTCTTCTTTGATTCCAAGTATTCCCTGCCTGAGGACTCATATTATTTTTGTCTTTCTCTCATTTTCCAAGCTGATCCTGTTGTCCTGTTTTCTTCTTCTGTTAACTATCCACCTTTTCCGATGTAATCAATGTTTTTGCTCTATCTTCTCAGTTAATTGTCATAACAAATAAGTCCTAGAACCAAGTATGCAAAGTATGTGGGGAAAGAAATAAGACTTACATCTCTAGTTTCCCTCCTCTCATTGCCAGGGGCAGAGCAGATGTCATTTGATATTGTTGATAAACAACTGTTTCAACAACTGTTTGAGAATATTTGTACAGGATGCTGACCTGGTTGATAAATCTTCCTTTGGGAGAGTCTGTCTCTGGATAAAATCAAACTTATAACTACTGTAAAAGCCATTCCCATGTTCAAAGAAAAATACAGCTGTACTTGCTCTCCATTTGACTTCTTAGAAGAGGAAAATCTTAATATTTAAGTGAAAACAATTTAAGGAGGAAAATAATGCTTTGAATTCAAATTATTGCTTTATTTTAAAATTTGTGTTAAAGCACATGTTATTTTGCCACCAAATGTAAATTGGGAATTTTGAAGATTATTTTCCTCACCCTACTCTGTTTCCTTCCCCAACAAAAAATAAGCCACCCAAATTCTAGATTTGCATCAGTATTTTAAAAGGTTTCCATTGGGTGTTTTGACCTGAGTTACGAGGTAATTGGCTTCCCTAGTGGCTCTGCTGGTAAAGAATCTTCCTGCAATGTGGGTTGACCTAGGTTCTATTCCTGGGTTGGGAAAATCCCCTGAAGAAGGCAAAGGCTACCCACTCCATGGCCTGGAAAATTCCATGGACAGTCCATGGGGTCGCAAAGAGTCAGATACAACTGAGTGACTTTCACTTTTCACTCGGCAATTTTATAGTTTTTATACTGACAATTCTCATATCCACAAAAAATACTTTCTGCCAAATCTTGTGTCTTGTGCTCATTTATCTATTCTATAGACTCTTGGTCAAAAATTGAAAAGAATTTTAAAAAATCAAGGCCATTGTTGGGCATTCAGCGGATTATTTACTATTGTTTGTATTGTAGTAGTCAATACAATACAACGTCCATGGGATTTCCCAGGCAAGAATCCTGGAACAGGTAGCCATTCCCTTCTCGGGGGATCCTCGCTACCCAGGGATTGAATCTGCTTTTTCTGAATTGACATGCAGGTTCTTTACCACTGAGCCACAAGGGAAGCCCTAAATTCAGCTACTTGAGTCCATTTTTTTTTCTAAAAGTTTAATGCAAAATGCTTTTAATATGTGAATTATTTCCAGTCTCTAAGGTAATTTTAACTTAATTTTTTCCATCAAGCACCTTTAGAACTAGAGTATATCCTTTTCTGTTTGGAGGGATTGTTTCCTAAATTCTTTTTGGCCTTTTGTTCTTGGGGGAGGAAGGGAGGGATGCAAGAGGAAAGAACATATTGAAATACATTCCTGGGGGCTGATCCATCTAGGTGCACTTGTGAGACCCTGTAATGTTCTAGCAGTGTCCTGCATGTCATGGGCACTAAATTAGCACAGTCTTTTCTTGGATAGCCTTAACCTTCTTCTCCGTGGCTTAACTGTCCACTTAGTTTACTTACTTCTGCCCCTTTGGTAGTCGATGGCCTGAAATAGAACTAGATTCTTGTTGTCACCTCCTTGCCCCAGTCACTTGGCCAAACTTTCCCCAACCTGGTACTCGGGACTCCGGGTTTTGCTACTAAATGTGGAAAATAGAACTGTTAAGACAGATTGAGGATAATAGGATAAAAATCAATCTTTGTTGTTTTTTTTTTTAATTTTTATTTTTATTTTATTTTATTTTTTTAAATCTTTAATTCTTACATGCGTTCTGATTTCTCTGCATACAAAAATCAATCTTTGAAATACCTCCTCCAGATCAATCTGATGCAAGTAATTCACTTAGTGGGCTCGCCTGGTGGCTCAGTGGTAAAGAATCCGCCTGCACTGCAGGAGACTTGGGTTCCATCTCTGGCTCAGGAAGATCCTCTGAAGGAAATGGCAACCCACTCTAATATTCTTGCCTGGGAAATCCCATGGACAGAGGAGCCTGGTGGGCTATAGTCCATGGGGTCATGAAAGAGTCAGACAGGACTTAGTGACTAAACAACAAAGACAATTCACTGAAAGCTGTTCACAGGATAGGCAACAGCCATGCAGTTCCTACTTGTGAAGCTTAGGGAACTATACAAGTTTTAAAACATAAAAACACAAAATGATTAATATAGATAAAGGTGCAATTCTACGGATTTGTGTGTATAGTGTGTGTGTGAGTATGCTAATGCAATGTTTGACCTATGTGTGCCCCTTATTGTAAGACCTGGCAAACAACATCCAGACAAGACCAGAAATCATATGGTCAACAGTGTACTTTGAGAACTAATTTTTAAAGAGGATGAAAAACTTTTTTTATATGAAAAGAAAGGCACTACCACATTCTAGCAGTACTTCTCAGACCTCCCACATGGTTCCTCTGACCGACAGGTCTGACATCCCTCATATTCCCCCGGCATCCCAGCTAATTACTCAGAACAGACAAACCCACCAAAAGCCAACGTGTAAGTAGGAACGTATGTGAGGAGTGATCTCATTCTGGGTTTCTCGAAGAGACAGCACAGGCATGGAAAAAAGGAAGGAAAAAGTAGTAATTGAAGGTTTTTATTCCAACCATCCTCCCATGATTTCTTTCCTCCCTGCTTCTGCAGTTTTTTGTTTGTTCTTTTTTAAAATTAATTTTTACTGGTATATACAATGTTCTGTTAGTTTCTACTGTACAGCAAAATGAGTCAGCTCTACCTATACATATATCCCCTCTTTTTTGGATTTCTTTCCCATTTAGGTCACCAACAGAGCACTGAGTAGTGTTCCCTGTGTTATACAGTATGTTCTCATTAGTTATTTATTTTATACATAGTCTCACCCTGTATATTGTCACCGTGCTTATTTAACTTATATGCAGAGTACATCATGAGAAATGCTGGGCTGAATGAAGCAAAAACTGGAATCAAGATTGCTGGGAGAAATACCAATAACCTCAGATATGCAGATGACACCACCCTTATGGCAGAAAGGGAGGAGGAAATGAAAGGGAGAAGGAAATAAAGGAAATGAAAGGGGAGAGTCAAAAAGTTGGCTGAAAACTCAACATTCAAAAAACTAAGATCATGGCATCTGGTCCCATCACTTCATGGCAAATAGATGGGGAAACAATGGAAACAGTGAGACACTTTATTTTCTTGGACTCTAAAGTTATTGCAGATGGTGACTGCAGCCATGAAATTAAAAGATGCTTGCTCCTTGGATGAAAAGCTATGACCAACCTTGATATAATATTAAAAAGCAGAGACATTACTTTACTGACAAAGGTCTATATACTCAAAGCTATGGTTTTTCCAGTAGTCATGTGTGGATGTGACAGTTGAACCATAAAGAAAGCTGAGTGCCAAAGAATTGATGCTTTTAAACTGTGGTATTGGGGAAGACTCTTGAGAGTCACTGCAAGGAGATCCAACCAGTCAATCCTAAAGAAAATTAATCCTGAATACTCATTGGAGGGACTGATGCTGAAGTTGAAACTCCAATGCTTTGGCCGCCTGATGTGAAGAACTGACTCATTGGAAAAGACCCTGATGCTGGGAAGGATTGAAGGAAGGAGAAGAAGGGGATGACAGAGGCTGAGATTGTTGGATGGCATCACCGACTCAGTGGACATGAGTTTGGAAAAGCTCCAGGAGTTGGTGATGGACAGGGAAGCCTGGCATGCTACAGTCCATGTAGTCACAAAGAGTAGGACATGACTGAGTGACTGAACTGAACTGATACGTAGTATCGGTTGTGTATATGCAAATCCCAATTTCCCAATTTATCCCACCCTCCACCCCCCTTCACCGTTGGTGTCTACATGTTTGATCTCTATGTCTGTGTCTCCATTTCTGCTTTGTAGATAAGAGGATCTGTACCATTTTTCTAGAATCTACATTATATGGGTTAATATATAATATTTGCTTTTCTGTCTGACTTACTTCACTCTGTATGATAGTCCATCTACATCTGCATGAATTGACGAATTGCCTCTCCATTTTAATCTTCAGTATTTCCCAGGAGGTGCCCATCTATGGATAATATTAATGTATTTTAGGGTTCACTGCACAGGTGTTTGATTTCACAAAATCACAGAACTTTGCCAGAAACAAAAGCATCAAAAATTTTATAGACATTATCCTGGAATGATATTTACAATATTGGGGATATCTATGGAAAATTAATAAATCTTAACTGTAGGCAGTTGTTTAAGGAAAGGTTTTCTTAAGGCAGTGGATAGTCGGTTTTAAGACTTTTTAACATAAAAGCTTAACAACAACTTTTCTCTATTTTTTGTACCTGTAGAAATTCTTTCCTATCTGGATGTGTCATAAAGATATTCTTACATTAACTTAAATTTTGGGCTTTTCTTGCACTTTATAATCTACAATGTATTTTTTGCCTGTGATGTGTGATACTTTTATTTTCTTTTCCAACCAGAAAGAAAATGGTTTCATTAGCATCATTGCTAGGATGACTTGTTATGCCAGAGTTGTGTGTCATTAAGCAATGCCTCCATACACATGGGGCTCTATTTCTGGATTCTCCAGGTTGTTACTCATATACCTGGAGGCAGACAACTAGAAGTCACATTTCAGGACCACTACTTTCGAGCAGTGTGATCAGCTGGTAGTTTTCAGAGAGAAACTCGACTGGATTCTGGTTTACAGGTTGAATGCTGCTGGTGGAACCACCAGGGGACTGATTTGATATCCTCTGTTCTCTTAGGAAAAGATGCCTCCGTTATATATCTGTGGGATGCTGTCTGACATTAACACTTGAGGCAGGACCCTCAGTTCTGCAGGAGAGTCTCCCAGGAAAGGCTACTATAATACCATCTGTCAGCTCAGTTACAAGAACACTGCATACTTCTCACATTTTCTTTCCCAAATTCATGTTTAAATTTCCCCATTTGTTCCCTGAATGTCTCTTTTAGCAGTTTCCATTTTTTATATCTTGGTTATATGTCGCTGTCTTTATAAACATCGAGGATGCTCCCTTGTTTTTTGAGATCACAATGAATTTGCCATTTTCTTCCTGGTCAGAGGTGACATTTAAGACTACATCTCTCATTTTAATATTTCCATTGGCAAATTGAACAAATCCATGTTTATATCAGTGAAAATGGATTCAGTTTCAGAACAAAACTCTCTGCCCCACCAACAGTGTAAGAGGGCTCCCTTTTCTCTACACCTTCATTTAGTGTTTGTATATTTTTTGATGATGGCCTTCTGACTGTTGTGGGATGATACAGGAAATCCAAAAAAGAGGAACATGTGTATACATATGGCTGATTCACTTTGTGGTATAGCAGAAAATAACACAACATTGTAAAGCTATTATACTCCAATTAAAAAAAATCAACTCTCCGCCTCTATAAGCCAAACATACATCTGCACAACTGAAATCTAATTCTGCCATTAAAAAAAATTCTTCAGCATGATAAGTATTCTAATATTTGTGGTCATATTTCTTGTTTAGAATTTCTTTATTCTTATATTTGCATACTTTTGTTAAAGCATGTAATATCTGGATGCTTTTAAAGATTGTACAAAAATTTGTTTTCTTGTTCTGCAGTGGGAAGGGCCCAATGGCTCATTTGCTAACGGTATTTACCAGGATCCACACAAATGCTATATAATACATAGAAAAATGATCGTCATTATCCTCTTCATAGTCTTTGGCTAGTTTTGATCTATTTCTTAACTTGATTAAGGACTGGAGATAATGACTTATTTTGTGTTGTTTGGGTGATAGTGGCATCTCCTTCGAATATTAGCTTCCTTGTCTCTAAAATGGTGACAATAGTGACTCTGTAAGGTCCCTATGAGGATTAAATGAATTAATATATAAATAATTTAGCAGGACCAGACTTGCCACAGAATTGATGGTTAAAAATGGAAGATATTGGTACTGGTAGTACTGTAACTTCTCATTTCTTACAATGATTAGTATTTGAAACTTTTGTGTTTTGCACTAGTTGTTTAATTATAGAGAAATATTTATAAATGTTATCTGTACATTTCTATATTCTAAATTATTAACACGGGGAGTCCAATATCTCTGGAAGTCATATTTTCTCTATCAGGTACTTTATTTGATTTACTAATCATGCTATTGACTTTTTAAAAGAGAACAAATTGTTAATAGAAAGGCTAGCCTTTTTAATAACTGAAAATGACTGAACAATTTCATGCAATAAATGAGACAAGATTGGATAGGAAGTGGGAAGTTTGGAGAAAGAATAAAGTAATGTTCTTTCTTGCTCCTTCCTAATGCCAGATCATGTAATGAGTTGAGTGCAAGTATAGCTCAAAAAATATAATATTGGCTTAATTTCTGAAAAATATCCAGGAAGGGATTAATGTATACTAAAATACAGTTATGGAGATACCCTCACTATTAACCTCACTTGTCCTGACTGTTCTCTAGCTAAAGCAATAATACCACATTGGCTGATTTTGCAGAAGGCAAGTATGAAGCTCTTTCCAGGAGTTTACTTTATTGCATGTGGATTTATACTTTCTCCTCTGAAGCAGGACTCATGTATCTTCTTGTAACCGGATGAAACTGGGCTAAACTAAGATCAGAAGAAAGGAAGAAGATAAACTTATTCAAAGACAAATGTTTCAAGACTAGAAGGTGATCCTGAGGTTCTTTCAAATCTCCAAGAAATATGTCTGTTTTGGCAGAGATACTTGGGGAGAATGGAAAGAAAGAAGCTTGCAGGAGCTCTAAAGTGGTTCTTGACCCTAGGCTTTGTAAAATTTGAGCAATCCTAGTTTAGAATCAAAAGGAAGCTCTCATGACTTGGTCACTTCACTTCCTTGCTGAAGATGGCCCCTGTAGGTTTCTACTACTGTCCTTCAAGCTTTTTCTGCACAGATCTTACATTTATACTCTTGCAAAATGAAGGGCTTTCAAAGAGGAAGAATGAAGAACTAAGAAAAACAAGTAACTTATGTAGCAGAGACAGAAATAGTCACACAAGATTTTATAGTATATCTTCCCCTCTGAAGGAGCAAAAATGGAGAAGAAATTTAAACAGGAAAGAGCACATTTAAAGGTAAAGTTGTGTGACAAAAATCAATCTCTTATCCATGCCAAAACTTGAAGAGACTGAAAATAATCAGGTTGACGTAACCATGAAGATATGATTGAAGAAGTAATGTAAGAAAAATTGAAGAGAAAAAAGGCGGAAGAATTAGGAAGAAAAGGAATAGCCAGGTATCAGGAAGGGGTGTGCCTGGGTTAGCTTGTCCTCTCAAGTCAGACAGAGTGTCTCATGAAGACGCCACAAAGGCAGGTCATCTTTATTAAGGCAGAGGACCACATTTTTCAGAGCTGCTATTTGGATAAGCTAATCTTTTTCCAATGAACATGGTAGCAGGTGATACTGTATAAGAAATGATAGCTTTATATGACCATTATCCAAAGAATGGTTCAAAATTGACAAAGGAGTATGTCAAGGATGTATATTATCACTAAGCTTATTTAACTTATATGCAGAGTGCATCATGCCAAATGCTGGGCTGGATGAAGCACAAGCTGGAATCAAGATTGCTGGAAGAGATATCAATAGCCTCAGATAAACAGATGATACCACCCTTATGGCAGAAAGTGAAGAGGAATTTAAGAGCTTCTTGATAAACGTGAAAGAGGAGAGTGAAAATTTGGCTTAAAAGTCAACATGCAAAAAAAAAAAAAAAGATTATGTCATTCAGTCCCATCGCTTCATTTCAAATAGACGGGGAAACAATGGAAACTGTAACAGACTTTATTTTCTTGGGTTCCAAAATCATGGAAGATGGTGACTGCAGCCATGAAATTAAAAGATGCTTGCTCCATGGAAGAAAAGCAATGACAAACCCAGACAATATAAAAAGCAGAGACATTACTTTGCCTACAAAAGTCCATATAGTCAAAGCTATGGTTTTTCCAGTAGTCATGTACGAATGTGAGAGCTGGACAATAAAAAAGTCTGAGCAGCGAAGAACTGATGCTTTTGAACCGTAGTACTGGAGAAGACTCTAGAGAGTCCCATGGACTGCAAGGAGATCCAACCAGTCAATCCTAAAGGAAATCAACTCTGAATATTTATTGGAAGGACTAATGCTGAAACTGAGGCTCCAAAATTTGGCTACCTGATGTGAAGAGATGACTCATTAGAAAAGACCCTGTTGCTGGGAAAGATTGAAGGCAGGAGGAGAAGGGGATAACAGAGGATGAGAGGGTTGTATGACATCACCAACTCAATGGACATGAGTTTGTGCAAACTCCAGGAGACAGTGAAGGACAGGGGAGCCGGGTGTGCTGAAATCCATGGGGTCACAAAGAGTTGGACATGACTGAGTGACTGAACAACAACATCCAAAGAATAGGACTATAAATAGGATGCTTAAAATTTAATGGATTATCTAGAAGAGTTATAGTATTGCTCAGACATACTTGCTAACTATAAATTTAATTTAAAAGTAGTTCAATGAGGTAACTGTGTAACTACAAAAAAAAAAAAAAATGAAATGGCATTAGAAGAGATAGCAGGATGAAGCCTGAATTTGATTTGAGCTAGCCAGAAAGAAAGGAGGAAACCAAGCTGAGAAAGATCTTAGATAAACTATCTTTGTTTTATGACATTTTCTTCCAACTAACAAGTAGTGTCATCTAGAAAGAAGTGCAGCATAGTGGGCTTTTAGCTTGACACAAAGATCTATAGGAAAAAAAATAATGGAGATTTTCTTAGGAGAAGCCTAAGGTTAAGGAGCAAAGAGACACAAGAAACTTTTCTAGCAGAGACAAAAGTCGTCAAATAAGATTTTATATCTATTTTCTCAGAAAGCTGGGAAAGAAAAAAAGGTAAAATTGATGCTTTCAAATTGTGATGCTGGAGAAGACTCTTGAGAGTCCCTTGGAGAGCAAGGAGATCAAACCAGTCAATCCTAAAAGAAATAAATCCTGAATACTCATTGGAAGGATTGATGCTGAAGCTGAAGCTCCAAAACTTTGGCCACATGATGCAGAGATGACTCACTGGAAAAGACCCTGATGCTGGGAAAAATTGAGGGCAGGAAGAGAAGGGGATGACAGAGGATGAGATGGTTGAATAGTATCACTGACTCAATGGACATGAACTTGGGCAAACTCATGGAGATAGAAAGGGACAGGGAGGCTTGGTGTGTTGCAGCCCACGGGGCACAAAGAGTTGGACACTACTTAGTGACTGACCAACAGCAGCAACATTGAATGATGAACATCAGGTTCTTCACGCCTTGGGCTGGGGGTTAAGGATAGCTAGGTTACCACAAATAAATGGTTGGAATTGGAGCAAGAGAAAGAGTGAGGGAAACGAAGTGAAGAGTTAATAATTGTGTCTGTAGGAAAAGGAACATCCAGGGATCACTAATCTTAGTCAATGTTCAGTATCCTCAATCCAACTCAAATTCCTAAACTTTTTAAAAAATAACTTGAAACATAGCAAATTTAAAAATATGTCTTTTCTTACAATCTGGATAGCTTCTTCTACAATCATGAGAAAACTGATCACCATTTAGTTTGTATATTGTCATGGAAAGTATTTTCCTCAAGAGGACTTTTCAATGCTGGCTTCCACAAATGTATTTAGCACAGGTTTTTTTTTTTTTTTTTCTTTAAATGAGAAAAGCCATGTTGTTGTACACACACAAACCACTTTCTAATGGTCTTTAACCTTACGCCATTTGGACTTGCCTCTCCAAAGAGAGATATTTGAGTAAGTGGCCATTACCGTGACATAGAGGAAGAGCCTCATTTTTCTCCATAACCACTGAACTCCTTGTAAGACATCTCTGGAGTCTGTAATGATACAGCAACTATGGACTCTTTAGCAAACGGCAGCTCAAAACCAGTGCCAGCCCCAACCCTCAATCATCCAATCCCAGCTCACAGCAGACATTGTTTACACAGTTGTAATCAACAGGGTAAATTTAGAATATCCTAGAATAAATGATGATAAATTTCCTGCTTTGAGATGATAACTTAATGGAGCAGACAGTGACTATCTCCGATAGAGAGGGTGAATTGATGAGCATTCCCTTTAGTGAACAATTAGGATAGAACTCTTTACAGTTGTGGAAGTCAGACTAGATCATTTTTTTGAAACTAGTTTGCACATGTTTCTTTTTTCTTCTTTTTTAAAAAATTTCAAGTTCATGTTTTAAAAGCAAAGAATAATTATCGTCTTCTGTAGGTCAAAGAATAAACTGTTTATAGCAAGGTCTTGTTGAGAAGGAGATCTTTTCTGGAATCCTTCTCTTCCTCCCACCAGTGACCTGCTGATCTCTGGGAAGAGTCCTGAAGACTGTGCCAGACATGTGATGCTTAAACATTCTTTTTTCCCTCTTTATAGTTGGGGTGACTGGCTAATATCCCTTCAAACCTATCAAAGCAATTTTTTGTGTCCTCCTTGGAATTTTATTTCCACATGTGAGGTTGGAATAGTCTGTATGGAATACAAGGCTCACCTTTGATTTTAAAATCAGCACCAGCAGCTGCTCTGAACAAAAGAGCAGCCTAATAGATAGACCTAGTTCATTTCCACTCCCATCCGCCTTTGACCTTTTTCAATTCCCATCACTTCAGCTTAACAACTTCATTTTTCACTCTAATGCCTTCTTCCATTTGAGCAGAGATTACATTTTCCAAGCTGTACACATTCTCCAGTTGAGTTTTTAAGGATTGAGATCATGAAACAATGCTTTCTTCAATTTCAGTTCTTAGTACCTCAAATCCTGGTTGTTGGAACAGAAACCAAGGGGGATAAAGTCCATATTAATTAACCACGTCTTCTGTGATAACATGCACATTCATTAGCCTTGGAGATTCCTGCCCTTGCTGCTCCTCCAGGAGTTTCTCAACCTCCAGGCCCTTCTCTCTGTGGGCAGGACAGCAGCCTGACCTCGTGTTTAGACAGCCTGATTCTGGACTCCGGCAAGAATGGGTTTCATCGCTACCCCCATACTGACAAGCTGTGTGGTCTTAGTTGGTCTCTAAACTGTTAGCTGTAGAATGGGATTAATAACATTGACCTTAAAGAAATTCTCGAAATGTAAATGAAAACAGTAAAGCTAAAGAATCTGGTGGTTCATGAGCCCTCAGTAAGTATTAAATATAACGACTATTCTGTTTTTAACCCACGATGATCTTATTCTGGGAAGTTATTCACGGCCTCTTTAAACTGGTTGCAATGGTTGTGGGCTGGTTAGAAGAAAAGTTTAGTTTATTGAAGAGGTGAAATGTACAAGATAGGGGTTTCTAATGTGAAAGTGAAAGTGTTAGTCACTCAGTCGTGTCCTCCTCTTTGCAACCCCATGGACCGTAGCCCACCAGGTTCCTCTGTCCATGGAATTCTCCAGGTAAGAATACTGGAGTGGGTAGCCATTCCATTCTCCAGCAGATCTTCCCAACCCAGGGATTGAATCCAGGCCTTCTGCATTGCAGATTCTTTACCATCTGAGTCTCCAGGGAAGCCTTTCTAACACGAAAGTGCTTTGTGAACCATAAAGTACTATATAAATGTCATTACTATGATCTTGAGAATGCATGTTTTCTTGCTAAAAGGTAAAAGTTATAACCCATCTTGAAATGTAGATGATGAAGTGTGGCACCAATATAAGTTACAGGAGGGCTGGCAATGCTCACCTGGAAGTGACAGAATGGTCCCAGAAGAAACATGAACTTGGACCAATGAAGCGGGCTTGCTTTTGTTTATACATCTGACTCACACCGCCTCTGCACTGCTTTGATTCACCAGAACTGGGTCAAATACTCACTCCTGGAATAGGTGGTAGAGTCAGGTTCTCCAGCACTACATAGGTTGAGTTTAGAGGAGCAGTCAGTTTCCAAGGAGAATCCGGGTGCTCTTTCTGAAGCAGGGAGGATGGAAACTCCACCAGGGGGGTCTACCTAGGAAATTGCCATCTCACAGAGAGTCCTTCCTGCCCCCAGTAGGGTTCTGACAGCAAGACATCTGCACGGTTGCAGATACTCTTCCTTCAGCTGTGAGACAGAAGGAGCTGCGCTGAGGTCTGAAAAGTCCACTTGCCACATTCATGATGCTTTATATAGCGAAGAACTGAGAGTGATTGAAATTTTTCAGGTAATTAAAAAATCACCGCTCAGCAGCCAAGTCAACACCTTAAGAAAATTGGTGTGGGGGAGGGGTGGGTGGAGAGAATGGCTAGTTATTAAGAAAAATGAATAATGTTATTTGAGGCAATATGGATGGGCCTAGAGATTGTCATACTGAGTGAAGTAAGTCAGAGAAGGAAAAATATAGTATGACGTCCTTTATATGTGGGATCTGAAAAGAAATGATAGATACAAAGGGACTTATTTATAAAACAGAAGCAAACTCGCAGACTTAGAGAAGAAACTTATGTTGTCAGGTTGGGGGAAGGATGAAGGCAAGGGATAGTTAGGGAGTTTGGGATAGACATGTACACACTGCTATATTTAAAATGGATAACCAACAACCTGTAAAGAACAGGGAGCTCTGCTAAATGTTATATGGCAGTCTGGATGGGAGGGAAGTTTGAGGTAGAATGGATACATGTATATGTATGGTCGAGCCCCTTTGCTGTTCACCTGAAACTATCACAACATTGTTAATCATCTATACTCTAATATGAAATTAAAAGTTGAAAAAACAAAGGGGCTGGGGACATCCCTCATGGTCCAGTGCTTAACACCTTGCCATCCCATGAAGGGCATGTGGGCTAGATCCCTGCTTGAAGAGCTAAGATCCCACATGCCTCAGGGCCAAGAAACCCAAAACAGAAGAAATATTGTAACAAATTCAATCAAGACTTTAAAAATTCAATTAGGACTTAAAAACAAAAAGAGTAGCTGGGGAAGCAAATTAGAACTATATTTTACATTTATATGAAAAGATACAACTTCTAATTGATGAAGTTACCTCTTTGAGCAATTAAATGCTGTGAAATGATATTGGCAAAGAAAACAATGCCTCCATCAACATGCAAAGCTGTGGTACTGTTTTCTGGGAAGGCCTTTTCTTGGGCAGTGGTTCGTAATACTTCAGGGATCATAGAAACTTGAGAACCCAGTGAAAGCTATGGATCCTTTAACTTGAAATGATCCACATGCACAGACCTTTCCAAATAGTTCCTTCGAACTTTGAGACCACAGGAACCTACTTATGGAGTAGGAGTCCCTTGGATTTGACAGGACTTGAGCTAATACAGGGCTTACTTTCATATATTGGAGAAGGTCTCTGAGATGCGACAACCCCAGGAAACTTCAGAGTCCTGGGCTAACTGTTGTTCACCCACTCATTCATTCATTTATCTATTCAGTTATTCATTCCTTCACTCACTCTGCCAGTTAGATAAATAACACCACTGCGGAAGCCCGGTAGTAGGATACAGGATGACCAGGAAGAGCCATTCCTTCCATAGAGCGTACATTACATGACATACACTTATTTTGTCCAAAAATTCAGGATGTCTCAATTTTGGAAGAGAGATACACGAATGTCAGCCTTCCTCAGGAACTGAGACAGAGAAAAAGGGAGAAAACATAGTGAACTACATGAAGTATCTTACCTGCCCTTTTTCTTTTGATCTTATAAGAGATTTGGGAAGTTGACATTCTTTTCCCCATTTATCAATGACCAAGTTGATAAGGACAGGAGGAGAAGGGGGTGACAGAGGATGAGACTGTTGGATGGCTTCATTGACACAATGGATATGAGTTTGAGCAATCTTCAGGAGATAGTGAAGGACAGGGAAGGCTGACATGCTGCTGTTCATGGGGTCACAGAGTTCTGTCAGTTCAGTCCCTCAGTCGTGTCCGACTCTTTGAGACCCCATGGACTGCAGCACGCCAGGCCTCCCTGTCCATCACCAACTTCTGAAGCTTGCTCAAACTCATGTCTATTGAGTCGGTGATGCTATCCAACCATCTCATTCTCTATCGTCCTCTTCTCCTCCTGCCTTCAATCTTTCCCAGCCATAGGGTCTTTTCCAATGAGTCAGTTCTTTGCATCAGGTGGCCAAAGTATTGGTGTTTCAGCTTCATTAGCAGTCCTTCCGATGAATATTCAGGACTGATTTTCTTTAGGATTGACTGGTTTGATCTTACAGGCCAAGGGACTCTTAACAGTCTTCTCCCATAACTTTATGACTGAACAACAAACAAAAAGCTGATAAGGGTAAGTTGATAATGTTGAGGGTTTCCCTGGTGGCTCAGATGGTAAAGAATCTGCCTGCAGTGTAGGAGACCAGTGTTCAATCCCTCAGTCAAGAAGATCTCCTGGAGAAGGAACTGGCAATCCATTCCAATATTCTTTCCTGGAGAATTTGATGGACAGAGGCATATCTGAATATCTCTATTCTTGCCTAGAGAATCCTGTGGACAGAGGAGCC
This sequence comes from Ovis canadensis, assembly GCF_042477335.2. Lineage (NCBI taxonomy): Eukaryota > Metazoa > Chordata > Mammalia > Artiodactyla > Bovidae > Ovis > Ovis canadensis. Next base: position 107,102,904 of record NC_091246.1, read on the forward strand.
TGGTGGGCTGCTGTCTATGGGGTCACACAGAGTCAGACACGACTGAAGTGACTTAGCATGCCTGCATGTATTGGAGAAGGAAGTGGCAACCCATTCCAGTGTTCTTGCCTGGAGAATCCCAGGGACAGAGGAGCCAGGGGGGCTGCCGTCTATGGGGTCACACAGAGTCAGACACGACTGAGGCGACTTAGCAGCAGCAGCAGCAGCAATACAGAGGAATATTGGAATATCTCTCATGATACCTCTCATGGATAACTTTGAGAGAGACTAAATAACTTGTTTAAGATTGTATGTAGCAGGACCAGGATGTGAATCCAACTACCTGGATTTCTAAATTTCAGACACTCTGCTGCCTCCCCAGGGTCACACAAACTTAGGTTTATTCAAATGAAAAAGTCAACTGAAAACTTCCTGCCTGATTTTATAGAAGGCATCCACTATGTGTATATAGGTGTATGTGTGTGTGTATTGATATATATATTAATATATAAGCATATGCATATATATATATATATATATATTTCTTTAAAAAAGACCAGGCATGTTATGGAGAGATAGCCTGTCCAGAGCAAAGTACACTGGTTCAACAATCAAAGTCCCTCAAACTGAGTTTTAGTTTTGTTGCCATGTGATCTGGATGCAGCCTTCCCCATCAGCTCAGTGGTAAAGAATCTGCCTGACAAGCAGGAGGCAGGAGATGGGAGTTCAATCCCTGGGTTGGGAAGGTCCCCTGGAGCAGGAAATGGCAACCCACTTCGGTACTCTTGCCTAGAAAAGTCCATGGACAGAGAAGCCTGGCAGGCTACAATACAAGGGATCACAACAAGCTGGACACAACTGAGAATACTTGCATGTGGCTTGGATAAATAATTGAACTTCTGAAGTCTTTAATTTCTGAATCTATAATTGGTATTGCATCCGGTGATCTTTCAGATTTTATGAGCTTGAAATTTTTGTGATAGATCCACTCAGATTATCAAGCTATCCAAAAGTTCAACAATTTGAAGTCTTATTAATAGATTATATCTGCGCACACATGTTCTTTTCCTCAACATTTTTCTCAATTACAAAAAGCACTGTTTATGTTAGTGGGCCTTAACATATCAGAAACACTAGAGGAAAATGAAAGGCAGAGAGGATTCTCATAGACAAATAATTCCCTGAGAAGGTTCTACTTAGAAGTCTCTGTCACTTAATCAAGGGATCACTGAGGTGTCATTGAATTTAGTAAAGGAACTATTATAATATCAAAAACATTTTATTTGGGGGCCAGAAACATCAATAGGAATATAATCTAATTATTTTTAAAGAGACATAATTAGGTAAAATGATAGACTGTAAGATCTAAAAATCATTTTGTCCAATTTTCTCTCTTTACAGGTTAGAAGAGTGTCAAAGAGAAGAATAGAGTTGCCCAAATTTGCAATAGATTACTGACCCTGAATGGGGCCTGAACCCAAATGCTGCTTTTTGATTTTCTATTCCTGGAGCTCTTTTCTTAGCCATCCCCCAGCTTCAGATCTTTTCTCTCCCCCTGGTGACTTGCTCCCTTGCTCTGTCTGAACAAAGGCTCCCTTCCATCTTTATTCTGTCCCTCAGCACCCAGACAACCTTCCTCAAAAGATTTCATATCTCTGTTGCACTGTTTACACCTCTGATTCCTCTCACTGCCCACTGAGTACAGTTTATGTGGTTTAAACATTCCTCTTCCTTCAGGAAGCTTTCCTGGATTCCCTATAGCTAGAGTCATGATTCCATGCTTGGAAATTCTCTAACATGATAATTGTCACATAAAAATTTTTATATTTACCTTATACTATAGTTCATTTTTTTCCTTAATTTTTATTGGAGTATAGTTGCTTTATAATGAGAGTTTCTACTGTATAACAAAGTAAATCAGCTATACATGTGTGTGTGTGTGTATATAAATCCTCTTTTTTGGATTTTCTTCCCATTCAGGTCAAGCACAGAACACTGTTTAGGGTTCCCTGAGCTATACAGTAGGTTCTAATTAAAAAGCTAAAAATACAGCTATCATATGATCCATCAATCCCACTACTTCATATATACCCAGACAAAACCCTAATTCAAAAGGATGCATGCACCCCAATATTCATAGCAGCACTATTTACAATAGTCAAGTTGTGGAAGCAACTTAAATGTCCGTGGATGGGTGAATGGAAAAGAAGATGAGGTGCATATACACAATGGAATATTACTCAGCCATAAAAGGGAACTAAACTGGGTGATTTATAAAGACATGGATAGACCTAGAGACCATCATTGGTGTGGTTTTTAAAACATTTCTTTTATTATAATGCAAACTTTTAAGGTATGGAGTCATGGGTAAGGCAATTAGCATAAGGCTGGCTGCCTTGAAGAGAGTTGTTAAATATGAATTCTTCTCATTAGACATTTATGTTTTTCTTGTACCTCATCCCATCTCTCAGAAAGAAATCAGTGAGTTTCATTTTTTTGAATGAGTAATGTGGTCTGACAACCTCTGGGAGAAAATGCCTGTCTATGCAGCCTTAAGCATGCTGCTCCCACCGCTTCCATGACCTCCCCTCTCACTCCCACTGGTCTACAGGCTGATGGCTTATCAAGGTCAGCTCAGACCTTGACTCTTTTCCACCCATAACATGGCTCTTTCCACTGCTGGCTCCCCTTCCTCTGACCTCTGTCAGCATGTGTGATTGGTCTTAGTGAGTTAACATTTCCTCCTCATTGCTAGGAAATTTTCAATTGTCCGTGAAATTACAAAGCTATGTAGTCTAGTCAAAGCTATAGATTCTCCAGTAGTCATATATGGATGTGAGAGTTAGACTATAATGAAAGCTGAGCACCAAGAATTGATGCTTCTGAACTGTGATGTTGGAGAAGACTCTTGAGAGTCCCCTGGACTGCAAAGAGATCCAGCCAGTCAATCCTAAAGGAAATCAGTCCTGAATATTCATTGGAAGGACCAATGCTGAAGCTGAAGCTCCAATCTTTTGGCCATCTGATACAGAGAACTGACTCATTTGAAAAGACCCTGATGCTGGGAATGATTGAAGGCAGGAGGAGAAGGGGACGACAGAGGATGAGATGGTTGGATGGCATCACCGACTCAATGGCCTGAGTTTGAGCAAGCTCTGGGAGTTGGTGATGGACAAGGAGGCCTGGAGTGCTGCAGTCCATGGGGTCACAAAGAGTCGGACACAACTGAGTGACTGAACTGACTGGTGACATTACAGCATGAAACCTGCTTTATACTACTTGTAGTTTTCAATACATGTGCATAGGTGAAATGAGTTCAACTTAGTTAATTTAGAATATTTTAATAATACATTGAGACTACAGATGCACAACTCATTGTTCTGAGGGAACTTTCTGCTCTCCTGAAATTTAGCTATTCAAGCTCCCCAAAGCTTCTCTGGTGGCTCAGTGGCAAAGAATCCACCTGCCAATGCAAGAGGTGTGGGTTGGATGGTCAGGAAGATTCCCTGGAGAAGGAAATGGCAATCCACTCCAGTATCCTTGCCTCAGAAATCCCATAGATAAAGAGTCTGGTGGACTACAGTCCATGGGTTCATAAAGAGTTGGATACAACTTAGCAACTCAACAGCAGCAGAGCTTTTTGGTTTCCGTTTGTACGTAAAGCACCAGAAATTTCATTTTCCCTTCATTTCAATCTTATTTCTCAGCATTTCAATAAATCCCCCCGCAGGAGTCACTGGGATATAAACCACCATCTAATAGGGCAAGCAAACATGAGTTAGCATCTCTAGGACTCTATTCTCATTACTTTTCCATAGCCAAGTCCCTTTTAGAAATGTGGGTTGTTTTATTTCTATCATGTGCAGCACCGAACACTGTGATATTCAGGCATGGACCTCCCCACTGAATCCTAAATCTTCTCTAAGTCTTCACCCCCTTATATCAGCAGAATAATCAAGGTTATAACGGACCAGGCAGTCTTCCAGGGTCACCTGTATCTCTAACTTTGATATATTTGGCCTAGAAGTTCCCCTTCTTAGAGCTTGTCCCCTCTATGAGTTTTCAAGATGGAAAATTATGATTTCATTTTTTTAAACTTTTTATTTTATGTTGAAATATAGTTGAACAGTGTTCTATTAGTTTCAGGTGTACACCAAGGAGAAAACATTGACTTTAAGAGAAATTATGAGATGGAAATAATTTCTATGGTTTACGAGATTGGGGAACACACAGATGACATTTAGAAGTCAGTAACTGCACAAATATGTGTGTTGGGGGTGATTGTCAAAAGATTAAGAAAACTTGGTAAAGAGTTGTTTTTATGAAATTAAACGAAGAAAACAACTTTTTTAGATGTAACTATGGCTTAGATGTAATCATGAAGCTTAATTATTACCAGGAGATCCTACCTGCAGTATCTTATTCAGGCCTCTGGAAATACATTTGTTTGCATTTTTCTCTTTCATTTTTTACACAAAGAATTAGCTTGGTTCCATTTTCTTTCATCTTTCTGTAACACTTTTTCTCCCCGTTTCTCTGCTACTACCTTCACACATAAACATTTATTTTAAAAAATTATCAGTCTATTTTACTGTTGGGCTTCCTGGGTGGCTCAAACAGTAATGAATCTGCCAGCAATGCAGGAGACCCAGGTTCAATCCTTGGGTCAGAAAGATCCCCTGGAGAAGGAAATGGCAACCCACCCTAGTATTCTTGCCTGGAGAATCCCATATTTTAATCAATATGCTTGCTGGTAATATAGGCACTCATGACCAAAGGAGTGACAAATCAAAACTGATTTTGTGAGTCATTGATAATTCGATAATGAAAGACTGTAAGCCTCAGAAACCATGTCTACAAGGTCTTATGTTATTACAAAGTCTCAAGAAAATAAATCACCACATTTAAAGGAATTAAAGGCTCACATTCTTATGTGGTGCAATTCAGAGAGAAAAGTTATTATTTGAATAACACAAGAGTATCTCTCTACTTACCCATCCATCTATACAATAGAGAGCTCCTAAACTTTACTCTTGCTATTTTTTTTTCCATTCCACAGCACTCTCTACCCCCAGGGGGAAAAAACACACATAAATGGAGCAACCATGGACATGAAGGAAGACTTTACAAGCAGATAAGTCTTCCACCACTGAAACCCTGCCAAGAGCAGACTGTGCAGCTCATGTTAAAAGAAGGAGAAGTTGGTTATGATTTGCATGGACCACTCTGGCTTGTCTCATACTAGATAAAATTAATGGTTGAAAAATTCAACTAGACTTTAAAGCAAAATCTTAGATACTAAAACCTGATCTTGGCCATTATAGCAGCAAATAATATCTCTATACCAAATACAGATACCTATTTATAAAAGAAAAGAGTTGGACTTAGACAGTCACATCTCAGACCAATAAAACACCTATTTAAACTTCCCCCTAGACAATGTAATCTACATGACTGCATGATACCCAGGACATGAAAAGGAAGAGAAATACATGACTATTCAAATGTATGTTTATTGGATCAGTAGATTGTACTTATGTTGGGGCATATCTCTAGCCACTTTTCACTAGAATGTCTTCAGGGCACTGTTGAAGCCAAAAAGCTGTTCCTTGGGTTTCTTGTTTCAGTGAACAGCTGGACATTTAGAGGGGAAATAGACATAGTTTCCAGTGAGACAACAAACTATTAAATTTCTAAAATCTGAGTTTATTTGTCAAATGAAAAAAGTCTTGGGGACATAAAATATGTTATCGATTGTTTTTTTACATGAAGTAAATGTAAAATAGGAAAAAAATAATTAGCAATATTTTAAGTAAATATCAATGGAATAAAGTTGACAGATACTAATATATTTGTGTTATTGTGGGGGCTTCCCTGTTGGCTCAGATGGTAAAGAATGTGCCTACAATGCAGGAGACACGGGTTCAATTCCTGGGTCAGGAAGATCCCCTGGAGAAAAGAATGGCTACCCACTCCAGTATTCTTGCCTGGAGAATTCCATGGGCAGAGTATACTTTTAAAAAATATTTATACTCATAAAAAATAATAATAAAGTCTTCTATAAGTATAAATTAAATATTATATGTATATGTTTTTAATATAAATATACTCATCAAAATAATCAAATATTATAAATTACAAATATTAATTATTAAAATATTACAAATATTTATGCTCATCAAAAATAATAATAAAATCAATTTTGAATGCAAATTCCCATCATTATATATACGCAAATGATCTTCATGAGTATTATTCTTTAATATGGGATATTTTTGATATTGTCATGTACAGAATAATTTTTTATGACAGTTAACTGACTTTAATAAAAAAGGAGGCTAAGAAATTTTTTGACTGAAAAGTGTTGTAGTTACTTTTCCCCTCTCCACAGATCTGTTCCAGGTTATGCAACTAATGTCATGCTGTTCAAACACGGCTCATTATAAAGTTAGACACTAGGTGGCAATACAAACCCCCAAACTGGAGGGTCTTTGTCTATGGTTTTTAAGTCTGAAATCCAGTCTATCTCTGATTTTGAGTTTCACATAAAAATTAGAAATAGAAAAACTGCAATATTTCCATTACTTGTCTATCACCACAACGGCTCCTTTCTTTCTGATGAACACTTAGCAGTTTAGGCAAACCAAAATATTTCATATGTTAATGACAGATTTGGAAAATAACCTGAGTACATGTATTAATTTAGTTGTCATGTATATATTTTGCTGTAAAAAGGTATTGAAGATAACACATTGTTTATCAAAGGCTGAAAAATATATTATCATTTTATTGTACCAAGATATGTGCTTTTACACATGCACATATCTATGGGTGAGATGCAAAATTCACTTGTAACATATCTCGATACTGATGATTTAGAAACCCTTTTAGCACTCCATTTCTAATAGAATGAAGATTTCCTCCCAAAGGGAAAAACAAGCAGTAATCTTGTTGCCAATAAGGATGTGCTTTCCTCAAAATATGTTAACTGTGAGGAAGAGGAATATTCTGATAAGGAACCTAGATTTAATATAATCGTATTGGTCAGTAATATTCATAAAACTGCTGTTAACAATGTGTTCAAATTCTCGTGTAAATGATGCAGGATTTCGGTGAGGAAGGAGGAAAGACAGAGTGTTTGAGAAGTGAGGTACCAATTAAAATGAACATTTATTGTGTTGGCTGTGCTGTATCTTCAATGACCTTGTCCTAAGCTGGGCTGATCACCAATTCAGTTCTGGGTTCGATTCAAGATGCTGACTGCCATGGACAGGGTCTGTGTGGCTGTAGCACCTGGTTACTTTCAAATTTGCTTCCAGTATTCTTAACCCTACATGAAGTGAGTTGAATTTGGAAGGAATTTTTCTAGTGAAGTAATTATAACACCTTTTTTAAGTTCAGTACCAGACCAGGTTTTTGAAGTTAATTTCATGATTATGTGCTACCAGTATTAATGGATGATATTCCAGAGATTGAGTAGTTTTGAAAATATGCATTTTCACTTTATCAGATTAAAAACTCATTCCAGATTAAAGGAATCTAGAGATACAGCAGCTAAATACAGTGTGTGATTCTTGCTTGGATCCTGGATCCATAAAGTAAAGCGTTGAGGGCTATAGAACACATTCTCCAGTGTGTTTGACATTGTGGTGCTGCAGGAAAACATTCCTGCTCTTAAGTGATAAAACTGAAGTGTTTAAGAGTTGAAGAGTTATATTATTCTTCAAAGAGATAAGCATGAAAAAGCATATCTATGCGTATAGAGAGGAGAAAATAAGCAAATAAAGCAAAGTATTTAAAAAGGGAAAACCTAGGATAAATTAGTGTTCATTCTGTTCTTTTAACTTGTAGGTTTGATATTTTTCAAAACAAAAAGTTGGGAAAAATGAATTTTCCCTCTGAAAATATGACACCATAGAAAATAAATAATATCAATATTCTTTTCTACTTACCCAGGATAGGCCATTTTCTCTAGATGAAATGTGATCTAGACATTTCAAAATTAAGATTGACTTGATGTAACTGACAAAAATTTTTGTCTTACAGATAAGAGAGGAATGATGATAATTGATAGATCATAGGGATAAATTTGGGGAAAAATATGATTTTTTTATAAGAAAAGCTACCATCTCTACAGTACTCCCAATTGCCCCAGGCTGAATCTGGGCATTTGATACACAATATTCCATGGAGGCTGAATCACTCCTGCTCAGCAAATCGAAACTATGCTTCTAAAAATAAAATTTTCTAACCAGAACCAGAGCTCAGCCTCCTAAGTGATGTATCTCTCACAGTGTTATCTATCTAAAGAATTTCCTCACAGGATATGTGCTTATAATCATCTCAATGTCAGTGAACAATTCAAAAGAATAAAGGATTAGGAAATATCAAATATGGAATATTAGCAACCATATTTTGTTATTGAAACTGCTGGGAGATCTGGCTTCGGGGACATTGTGTAAATGAAGAAAGCTGTTAAACTTGTACTACAGTTTTAGTTAGCAAAACAACCATGAAATGCTGTTTATTTATATGTGCTCCACATTGTTCAAAACGATTGAGGCAAACACACAATAAAGGAAAAATTTAAGATGTGAATGGCTTAAAAAAGGGAATTACATCCATTTGTTGCCTTGGCACATGTTAAGGTATAAAACTAATCTAAATCCATGTGTCAGGCTTTTTAACAAATGGGTAGAAATTTAGTTTCATCTAGTTTTCATGTATCTTCTGAATGGAACTATATATATTTCAAGCTTTGTTGAGATACTAGGGTTTAAAGTGGATGCTTAAATATAATTGATGTATTTTATTTTCATTATACATTTGCTTAGCATACTTCCACAAATGTAGCAATATTTTAAACAATCTGGTTTATAAACACATCTACCTTTAGAGCCCTTTAAAGAATATGGGACTTTATCTCTGATAACCATTTTTCCAGAATAAAATGACTAAAATGCCTGTCTCAAATCATGGTACTTTTACCTGTATTTTTTAAAATAATTTAATTATTTACTGGATTTCTTAAAAATTGGAGATAGCCCCCTTCCTAGTTTCAAAGTACGGTCACATTATTGGTTTCTTGAGGCCCTAAATCTCTTTCTGAATGGCAGAGTGTGTTTACTTATTTGCAGTTAGATCTATCAGATGAAAAAATTTTTAGGAGTGAAACGTTTATATATTATTACATGTCAAATATATGTATTATCAGGTTATGTGGGACACAAATGATAAGTAGGAGAAAAAAACTTTAGGATAAAACTTTAAATAATTTTCAGAACACGCTTTCAGTCATCTAAAAGCATGCATAAAAGAACCTGGGTAAAAAACTTCAGCATTTTACAAGCCACAATGTATACTTTACACTGTAATACTTACACTTATTCTTTAAAGCAGTTCCACTAGACATGTGGGAGGCTGAGAAAAGGGGAAAATATCACCTTATCTCTAAGGAGGAAAAAAAAAATCCCTATTTTATAGTTAGGAAAAAAGTTTGTTAAGCAGAGAGGACATTGTAATTTAAATTTCTTAATGGGAAGACAAAATTCTAAAGGAGAACAGCTTAATTTCTTGGTTCTTTTATTCTGGAATCAACTTCTGGATCTTGAGACAGGGTGTGAAAGTTGTTTGCTTTTGGCCAACTTTAGACTGCCTGTGCTGTCCTCAGTGGTTAAAGAGAACACCCCCGCCCCCACAGCACCCCAGGTCCAGTTGCTGCTTCCTGCCAGGTTTGCTACGTAGGAAACCAAGAGTGAGGACAAGCCGCTCTCCTAACCCAAAACATAGGCGCAGGTGGGCAGCACATTGGGAACTTCTGGGGGCGTCTCTGGATGAGGGACTGAGCCCTGGATCCCTAGAGACTTTGTGCAGAAAGACAGTGGATTTTCAGTTGAGTCAGGAGATTCAGGCTTAGCTCTGCCTTTTCTTTTGATAACACAGAATTTATCTTCTCAATTTCAAAACCCAGTTCAATGACAAGCAGAGAGTCGTGTAAGTAAAAGCTAGGTTCTCCGCAGAAAGCTTCTCTCTCTCGGCACCCCTCCTTTTTTTTTTTTTTTTTTTTGGTTTGTGTGTGCTGCTTTGACGTTGAGATCATTGTCACTTCCCATGGGCTCTGGTTTTCCTCCTTACAGAGCAGAAGCCAGCTTTCATACATTCATAGCAAAAATGAAAGAAAAAGAAGACTTTCAAAAGAGAGACTGACTTGCTTATAAAAAGCCTGAACTCTTTTCAGATGTACCCATCTTGAACGGCTCATCGGGCTGAGAGGTGGTGATGGGTCAGGAAACTGACAGGCACCTGGGGAGGCTGAAGCTTGTGGTTAGTTGGGAGGCATGGTCAGCACGGCCACACACCTTCCTGTCTGATTTTCCCAGGTTGGCGCTCAGCTGGCTTTTAGGCTTGTCCTTCTTTTCAAGCAACGTTTATTGTGCATGTACTATGTGCAGGTTTACAAGATACCCTGGGCTCACATTTTCTAAAGAGCGATCTGGATGATCTTTCCACAATCCTCTACACTACTGAAGATTTTCTTCCTTAGTTTTGATAAATATCATTTTAGTTAGGACCACGGTACCATACTTCAAAAGGATGATCTGAAAGGTAACTTAAGACATCATGTTATTGGGGTGATAATTACTTTTAGTCAAGTCAAAATTCCACTCTTTTTCAGTTGAAATACAAAGAAAACTTTCTGTCAGGCTCCCTTCTACCTTTCAATTTTGACTAAGGAAAGCGCTAATTATTAACCAGTCAAAGATCACCGAATCTTTGTTCCAAGTGCCTGTTTATTTCTTGGCTCAAGAATCATCTTCTTTCATTGTTATCAACTGCACAGTGAGATGAGTCTTTTTTTAAGAACATGTCTTTAAATGAATACTGTCCTCATGCCGGTGCTTCTCTGCTCCTTGAAGTGAGAAGCTACCCCAAAGTTGAGGTGCTATTTATATAGGAAACCAGAAAATACTGCATCACATGAAATAAGAATTTTTTGTGTGCTAGCAGAAAATCTGACATATATAAAGTAGAATTGGCCCTCCATATCTGTGGATTCTCCATACATTCAACCAACTGTGGATCAAAAACATTTCTTAAAAAATTCCAGAAATTTCCAGAAAGTAAAACTAGATATTCACAACTATTTATATAGCATTTACATTGTATTAGGTATTGTAAATAATCTAGAGATGATGTAAAGTAAATATGAGAATTTGAGTAGGTTATAGGCATATAGTACACCACTTTTTATTTTTGATGTCTGAAAGTGGAGAGGATGCCCAATTACAGCCTTCACTTTGAGTCCATAGAAATGAGTATTCTTATGCCGAGTTTTTAAGCTGATGTTTTTGTGCTGGTTATTTATTTTGTCTTTTGCTGGTAGACAGTTGTATGTTCTAAAAGATGAAGAAAAGTTTATGTAAATAAAATTTGAAATCAAAAACATGTTATCCACAAACAGTAACTCGGTATCTCCTGAGGCATGGAAAAAAGCTGCTGATACTTTATCAGTAGGAAACCTGTGGCACCTTGGTTGCCAGTGTCCTCAGAGGCTTCCTTGAGAATTATTCACCTGGATGGTTGTTAGAATGTGTTTATATAGATAGATAGATAGATAGATAGATAGATAGATATAGATATAGATATATATAGCTATGAAAGAAATCAATAGCTTTTTTTTCCTGTCACCTTTCTTATTATCTTCTTGATAATTTCTTTTTTTTTTCCTTCTTCTAATTTTTAAAGTTTTGTTTTAGGTTTTCCTCGATTCCCCACATTGATGAACCAAAGGAAAAAAAAATTTCCATTTTCAAAACATGAAAAATGAAGCAAAATGAACAGCCATATGCCTCAGATATATACTAGGAATAGTTTTCTTTTACTATTGTTTAAATTACTTTCAATTGCACTCATTCTCCTTTATATTTATTTTGCATTGTTTTTTATATAATTGTCCTTCCCCCTATATTATCCCTGTTTTCTACTCCATCCCGGCTCAAATGTTACCAGTGATCACAAACTAATGCCACTAAACAGGATATAGAACATTCACTCATTTAATTCTCTGACGTCGATTTCCTGTTCCTTTACGTCATAAACAATCATCACTTTCATCTTTTTAAAAAGGGGAAATGAATGTTTTAGTAAAGTTGAATTAAAAACCCTGATATTTTCAGTGAATGGCTGAACTCAATTTCTAGCTTTCCCTTTCACTTAGGAAATCCCGAGTGCATTGAGGGACCAGTTTAGGCTTCAGACAAAATACAAAAACTCCTCAGTGCCTATTTGAAGAAGTTGCATTGAAAGCAGTAGCTGGGCTGTTGCCAGTGTAATGAACCCCTGATCAAAAAGGATTCAAGAGAGTTTTAAAAATGAGCTTGACTTTAAAAGACAATAAAAGCAGGGGAGATGGAGATTGCAGGGTGGAGGAGGAAATGACCAAGAAAAGAAAGTATTTTAACTTTTATGCCTTGTAATTCTTTGCCTTATGAATCATTGTATCAAAATTTTAAAATGAGAGAATGATATCACTCAGATTTTTGCAATATTTCCCCCCTTTTAATTTCACTAAGAACCTTCTAGAGTTTCACATTGGAAGCATTTACTATCCAAAAAAAAAATCCAGCATGTGCTTTTAAATGAAGATGGAATTAAAATGAGTGGACTCTAATAGGTATGGTGGTTGAACATAGCTTTACTTTTCACATGCTTTTCATCCTATCATATTTGGGGGACTTACTTTGTCTTTTTCACAATGTCTTTTGATTTTATGAAGATTCTTTCCTTTAAGCCTACCCTTCCAGTTCATTCTGTAACAAGCTGAAAACGCTCAATTAATGTCAGCTATTAGAAGAAGGTGGCGCTAGTGGTAAAGAACACACCTCCCAATGCAGGAGACATAAGAGATGCAGGTTTGATCCTTGGGCTAGGAAGATCCCCTGAAGAAGGAAATGACAACCCACTTCTCTGCTTGGAGAATCCCACGGACAGAGGAGCCTGGTGGGCTATGGTCCATAGGTTCACAAAGTTGGACACGACTTAAGCGACTGAGCATTAAGCATGGATGCATTAGATGACTTTCATAGCATTTGTGTGTTGTGCTTAGTCACTCAGTTGTGTTCATAGCCTTTAAATTTAGTTTTGTACCTTGGGAGGGACATGAACACACACACACACACACACACACACACACACACAAAGCAAGCTCTATTCACTAACAGAATTTTAATTTGTTCATCCTTATGGTAAAGAAAAGCAATTGTTTTGTTTATCTTTGTAGCCTTCCAAGAGAACTTCCTTCTCTGCAACTGAAAATGTTGCATGTAGTTTGGGTGCAGAGACTGGTAGCTGTAACTGTGGAAACTTTAGTATTTCCAGCAATACACAAAGCTTAGGACGGAGTTCTTTTCCATAATGTGCAACCTGAGAGATACTTTCGAAAAATAATTGGAGTGAGTGATCAAGCATTTGTTCTCTCGTGGGCCTGAAGAGCTCTGTGTCAGTGGCATGTGTGCCTGATCTAGAGTTGGAGGGATAAGCCTACCTTTGTTGTCTTAAAGAGCTTAAAATTTCACCATTGACTGAAGTGTCAAGAGGGTTTGAAAACAAGCAAGTTCTACAAAAGCTCAACATCCTAAAAAAGAAAAAAAGGAAGGAAAAGAAATTAAATGATCACCCATAAAGAGACTCTTAACAGAGATGATGATTCAGATTTATGTTGATGTAAATCTACTATAAAATAGAAAAATTTTAAAGGAAGTTTTGTGCTGAGAAAGCATGGCAAGTCACTCATATTATGACTGTCTTCATGATTATCATTGACAGCTATGTTTATGACCAAATTAAGCAGATGGCACTTCAGTTTATTATCAGAGACAGTCAACCAAAGGGAATTAAAAATGCATTATTTAAACAGTCATAAACAAGCATCTCCACTTAATAGATAAGAAGGACCAGAGAAGGAAGACAGTGTTCACGTGGTCAGTGAATTTAGGAACAAGCTTTTTTGACTTTAAAACAGTGAACTTTCCAGATATGACTTTGGTTCCATGAGTATGAGTTTAAATCTGAACAGAATATACTTCTTTGTGTTTTGCTTGAGTGTTCATAATGTACCAGACTAAGCTAATATACAATTTACAATGTTGATCAGTTCAGTTCAGTTGCTCAGTCGTGTTCCCATGGACTGCAGCACGCCAGGCTTCCCCGTGCATCACCAACTCCCAGAGCTTGCTCAAACTTGAATCAGTGATGGATCCAACCATCTCATCCTCTGCTGTCCCTTTCCCCTCCTGCCTTCAACCTTTCCCAGCATGAGGGTCTTTTCCAGTGAGGCAGTTCTTAGCTTCAGGTGGCCAAGGTATTGGAGCTTCAGCTTCAGCATCAGTCCTTCTGGTGAATATTCAGGACTGATTTCCTTTAGGGTGGACTGGTTGGATCTCTTTGCTGTCCAAGGGACTCTTAAGAGTCTTCTCCAACATTACAGGTCAAAAGCATCAATTCTTCAGCACTCAGCTCTCTTTATAGTCCAGCTCTCACATCTGTACATGACTACTGGAAAAACCATAGCTTTAACTAGATGGACCTTTGTCAGCAAAGTGATGGCTCTGCTTTTTAATATGCTGTCTACGTTGGTCATAACTTTTCTTCCAAGAAGTAAGTGTCTTCTAATTTAATGGCTGCAGTCACCATCTGCAGTGATTTTGGAGCCCAAGAAAATAAAGTCTGACACTGTTTCCATTGTTTCCCCATATATTTGCCATGATGGGATGCCGTGATCTTAGTTTTCTGAATGTTGAGTTTTAAGCCAGCTTTTTCACTCTCCTTTTTCACTTTCATCAAGAGGTTCTTTAGTTTTTCTTCACTTTCTGCCTTTAGGGTGGTTTCATCTGCATATCTTAGGTTATTGATATTTCTCCCTGCAATCTTGATTCCAGCTTGCCCTTCATCCAGTCTTGCATTTTGCATGATGTACTCTGCATATAAGTTAAATAAGCAGGGTGACAATATACGGCCTTGACGTACTCCTTTCCCAATTTGGAACCACTCCGTGTGCCATGTCTGGTTCTAACTGTTGCTTCTTGACGTGCATACAGATTTCTCAGGAGACAAGTCAGGTGGTCTGGTATTCCCACATCTTGAAGAATTTTCCTCAGTTTGTTGTGATCTGCACAGTCAAAGGCTTGGTATAGTTGATAAAGCAGAAGTAGATATTTTTCTGGAACTCTCTTGCTTTTGCTATGATCCAACAGATGTTGGCAATTTAATCTCTGGTTCCTCTGCCTTTTCTAAATCCTGCTTGAACATCTGGAAGTTCTCAGTTCACTTGGAGAATTTTGAGCACTGCTTTGCTAGCTTGTGAGATGAGTGGAACTGTGTGTCAGTTTGAACATTCTTTGGCATTGCCTTTCTTTGGGATTGAAATGAAAACTGACCTTTTCCAGTCCTGTGGCCCCTGCTGAGTTTTCCAAATTTGCTGGCTTATTGATGCAGCACTTTAATTGAATCATCTCTTACGGTTTGAAATTACTCAGGTGGAATTCCATCACCTCCACTAGCTTTGTTCTTAGTGATGCTTCCTAAGTCCCACTTGACTTCGCATTCCAGGATGTCTGGCTCTAGGTGAGTGACCGCACCATTGTGGTTATCTGGGTCCTAAAGATATTTTTTCTATAGTTCTTCTGTGTATTTTTGCTACCTCTTCTTAATATCTTCTGCTTCTGTTAGGCCCATACTATTTATGTCCTTTACTGAGCCCATCTTTGCATGAAATGTTCTCTTGGTATCTCTAATTTTCTTGAAGAGATTTCTAGTCATTCCCAATCTATTGTTTTCCTCTATTTCTTTACATTGATCACAGAGGAAGGCTTTCTTATCTCTCCTTGCTATTCTTTGGAACTCTGCATTTAGATGGATATATCTTCCCTTTTCTCCTTTGCCTTTAAATTCTCTGCTTTTCTCAGCTATTTGTAAGGCTTCCTCAGACAACCATTTTGCCTTTTTGCATTTCTTTTTCTTGGGGATGGTCTTGATCACTTCCTTCTGTACAATGACACAAACCTCTGTCCATAATTCTTTAGGCACTCAGTCTATCAAATCTAATTCCTTGAATCTATTTGTCACAATGTTCATGTGTGGCTCAAATCAGGAATTTTCCCCCATTTTTTATAAGTACAAGCTGTGTGGCTCTTAGCAAATAATTTGGCGGTAATTTCCCACAGTCCCTATAGAAATTAATAACATTTCATCTTCTTTCCTGTAAATCTTATCAATTTAGGCTCCAATACCGGGAGATCTTTAAACAATTGGTAAGACTTATGGGAAATAGATGGGGAAACAGTAGAAACAGTGTCAGACTTTATTTTGGGGGGCTCCAAAATCACTGCAGATGGTGATTGCAGCCATGAAATTAAAAGACACTTTCTTCTTGGAAGAAAAGTTATGACCAACGTAGATAGCATATTCAAAAGCAGAGACATTACTTTGCTGACTAAGGTCCGTCTAGTCAAGGCTATGGTTTTTCCTGTGGTCATGTATGGATGTGAGAGTTGGACTGTGAAGAAAGCTGAGCACTGAAGAATTGATGCTTTTGAACTGTGGTGTTGGAGAAGACTCTTGAGAGTCCCTTGGACTGCGAGGAGATCCAACCAGTCCATTCTAAACGAGATCAGCCCTGGGATTTCTTTGGAAGGAATGATGCTAAAGCTGAAACTCCAATACTTTGGCCACCTAATGCGAAGAGTTGACTCATTAGAAAAGACTCTGATGCTAGGAGGGATTGGGAGCAGGAGGAGAAGGGAATGACAGAGGATGAGATGGCTGGATGGCATCACTGACTCCATGGATGTGAGTCTGAGTGAACTCCGGGAGTTGATGATGGACAGGGAGGCCTGGCGTGCTGCGATTCATGGGGTCGCAGAGTCGGACACGACTGAGCGACTAAACTGAACTGAATGGTCAATGCTAAGAAAACTCACACTGAAGATTTTATGTGCATATAATTGTTCCAATCCTTTTCTTAGTTATCAATTTCTTTTAGGTTGATAAAAGAACTGCACCTATAGCATGCTTATGTAAGACAGTCACTTCTGAAATAACACTTTATCAGCATTTGTGACATCCTAATATATGTTAAATTAACCACCCTAATTATTTATCAACCTGAAATGTGGATTTTGTTTCTGTCTTAAAAAACAGATGAACTAGTGTGAGAAAATCAGAACATTATGGGAACCACTTTCTGGGAAACAATACGGATGGAAGAGGACAATGTGCTTTTGATATCTGTCTTTGGCTTCCCCTAAAAAGTGATTTGCCAAAGAGCTCTGTGGATGGATGGCATAGACTTACTCATTTTACTTAACAGATAAAATGAAAACCAGTAACACAAATGATAGGAAGAAGATGGTTTTTAAAAAACCAGTTACTTCTTATTGTGTGTGTATGTGTTAGTTGTGTGTGTGTGTATGTGTGTGTGTGTGTGCTCAGTTGTGTCCAACTCTTTGCAAACCCATGGACTATAGCCTACCAAGCCCCTCTGTCCATGGAATTCAACAGGCAAGAATACTGGAGTGGGTTGCCGTTCTCTTCTCTGGGGCATCTTCCTGACCCAGGGACTGAACCCGCGTGTCCTTCATTGCAGAGCCACCAGGGAAGCCTTCCTTCCTATTATCTATATTTTAATGTTGAATCTTCAAAATTGAGAGTAGAAATGGAAACACAAAACCTGCCAAATCCTGGTCACTTCAGAAAATAAATGGCACATTGAATTGAATCCATGATTATCCAATAATTGTACCGGAAGAGAATAATCAATGGATTATTGGTAAAACAAACAAACAAACAACCACTTATTGATTTGTTTTCTAAGTTTAAAAAATGATCCAAATCATAGGGACACTCTTTAAAGGAAAATGCTAAAAATATTATTTAAAAACACATGGTAAAAGCTGACATTTCAGACTCAAAGTAACATTTGGCAAGGGCCTACTCTCATGATGTGTTAGTTATGTTTAACTCTGGTTTTTTGTTTTTTTTTAACAAGTGACTAAACCTGGACCTCAGGTTCCCTGGGCCAAGACATCATCTTTTATGACACGTTTCTACACAAACATACTCCCCCAAGGTCATCACTCACCTTCTTAAACACCAGGGGAGCATAAGCCAACGTTTTAATTTACAGAGCAAATTTATACACAGTACTAAAGACACAGGCTCCTATTGGGGGCTGCCACCAAGGTACAGAAGCATATGGAGTGGCTCAGGGCGGCCAGAAAGTCTTTTATATTTTGCCCGTGCATTTACACTCACATTCTTACTCTCTTTTAACCTCTTTTTTTTTCTGTAATAGTTGTAACCAGCGCCAGCACCCTGCTTGAAAAAGTACAAGGAGTCATGGTTCAGAAAGAACAGGGTTGAAATAGTGGGTTCTTACTATAATAGGAAGCAAAAAGGGAAACCAGCACCAGGAAGATGAACAAATGAATTAGTGGCCAGGAGTCTCTTCTGTGCCCCTCCAGATGCATGACCCCATGAAATTAGCAAGCAAATAACAATCACTGCTACTAGGTTTTAAATTTAAGAATATTTCTGGCACGAATTTTATACTACATATCACATTTCACGTCTAATGTTTATTTAGAAATCTCTTCCACCAGAAAAATCTTTGCTCCATCCCCCCATTTTTCTGAATTCTTTTTTTTTTTAATCACTATGTTTTCTTGGTAAGACAAGGAAGAGAAAATTGAGAAATAATCAAAATATGTCATGGAGAAGGAAGCAGGGAAGGCAAAGTTTTGTAGAGATACAAAGAAAGGCATATTGGAGAAAAACAATTCATGAGTCAAATGACCAACTGTTCCTCCCCATTCCCCCTTTTAAAAATCAGTCTTGTTGTCCAAAATAAATTTGACTTGTGGATGAAAAATTCAAAACCATATCAAAATCTATATCACACATGCTCTCTTGCCTTTAGTCATGTCTGCTTAAACATTGTTTGCTTCAGTAGAATCAGGAAATTTTGCTAAAGGATGTTTGAGATTGGTGTGTGTGTGTGTGTGTGTGTGTGTGTGTGTCTTCTTTTTTCTTGAGGTTCTGGTTCCTTGACTCTGTTCTAGCATCCCTTTCATAAATAATCCTCCTCCTTCTTCTGAGTTTCTCTTTATTTATTCCTTCATCAAATATTTATTAGATGAATGGATAGACCACCTTTAAAAACTTTTGCCTAATTTCAGTAAAGACACCAACACTTTGAAATGCTTTGTCACTTCTTCTTTCTTTTTTTTCTATATCTTTGATTCCACATAGGATGAGGGAAAGAAATAGAGATGCATTTTCTTTAAACAGAACAACTGACTGGTTTTCATCCACTCGTCATTCAACATGAATTCACTGAGTTTCTACAAGAAACTGGGAATGGTTCTAGCCACTGGCCTGTGACGGCTACTTTTCTAAGTGTCTCCACGAAAATGCTGTTCTTTGGCTGGTGGATTCCTCCTGATAGTCTAATATTTGTGTTTACTTGTTCTCAATTTTTATATACTTCTTCATTGTGTCTCATGATAAAGAAAAAGTCAGAATTTTCTAAACCAAGGTCTGTTGAACACCAGTAACTTGTATATATTAATGGGCAAAAATTTTAAATTGTGGAGTAAAGCACATTTTGGCATAGTTACACGCTCTGTAACCTCCTAGGAGACAGACAGAAATACTGAAAGTTTTGCAGAAGTTATGCTGCAAAGCAACAGTTTAACTTTGTCTAATCTTGTATTCTTCAAACATTCCTGATGACAGAACTGATTTTCAGAGAATGTCTATTAATATCTTGCTGGATACCCGGTTTCAGAGATGCCACTTGTTATGGTTAACAAGTTCCCATGAGTTCAAACTAAGAAGAACACAAGTGTGATGATTATGATAAGATGATTCACTTGATAGAAAGTGAGTCAGTTCAGTTCAGTTCAGTCACTCAGTCGTGTCCGACTCTTTGCAACTCCATGAATCGCAGCATGCCATGCCTCCCTATCCATCACCAACTCCTGGAGTTCACTCAAACTCATGTCCATTGAGTCAGTGATGCCATCCAGCCGTCTCATTCTCTGTTGTCCCCTTTTCCTCCTGCCCCCAGTCCCTCCTAGCATCAGAGTCTTTTCCAATGAGTCAACTCTTCACATGAGGTGGCCAAAGTACTGGAGTTTCAGCTTTAGCATCATTCCTTCCAAAGGAATCCCAGGGCTGATCTCCTTCAGTGTGGACTGGTTGGATCTCCTTGCAGTCCAAAGGACTCTCAAGAGTCTTCTCCAACATCACAGTTTAAAAGCATCAATTCTTTGGCACTCAGCTTTCTTCACAGTCCAACTCACACATCCATACATGACTACTGGAAAAACCATAGCCTTGACTAGATGGACCTTAGTCAGTAAAGTAATGTCTCTGCTTTTGAATATGCTATCTAGGTTGGTCATAACTTTCCTTCCAAGGAGTAAATGTCTTTTAATTTCATGGCTGCAGTCATCATCTGCAGTGATTTTGGAGTCCCCCAAAATAAAGTCTGATACTGTTTCCACTGTTTCCCCATCTATTAGCCATGAAGTGATGGGACCAGATACCATGATCTTAGTTTTCTGAATGTTGAGCTTTAAGCCAACTATTTCGCTCTCCACTTTCACTTTCATCAAGAAGCTTTTTAGTTCCTCTTCACTTTCTGCCATAAGGGTGGTGTCATCTGCATATCTGAGGTGATTATATTTCTCCTGGCAATCTTGATTCCAGCTTGTGCTTCTTCCAGCCCAGCATTTCTCACGATGTACTCTGCATATAAGTTAAATAAGCAGGGTGACAATATACAGCCTTGACGTACTCCTTTTCCTATTTGGAACCAGTCTGTTGTTCCATGTCCAGTTCTAACTGTTGCTTCCTGACCTGCATATAGGTTTCTCAAGAGGCAGGTCAGGTGGTCTGGTATTCCCATCTCTCTCAGAATTTTCCACAGTTTATTGTGATCCGCACAATCAAAGGTGTTGGCATAGTCAATAAAGCAGAAATAGATGTTTTTCTGGAACTCTCTTGCTTTTTTGATGATCTAGCGGATGTTGGCAATTTGATCTTTGGTTCCTCTGCCTTTTTTAAAAGCAGCTTGAACATCTGGAAGTTCACATATTGCTGAAGCCTGTCTTGGAGAATTTTGAGCATTACTTTACTAGTGTGTGAGATGAGTGCAATTGTGCAGTAGTTTGAGCATTCTTTGGCATTGCCTTTCTTTGGGATTGGAATGAAAACTGACTTTTTCCAGTCCTGTGGCCACTGCTGAGTTTTCCAAATTTGCTGACATATTGAGTGCAACACTTTCACAGCATCATTGTGAGTAGATGGACAGATAACTTGCTCTAAGTTGAGAAGACACACATATTATCCTTGTCACTGGTTTTGGCCCATTTTGGCCTGAGAAATGAAAAAAAGCCAGATTTAGAAATGAACCAAAGCACGGGAAAAGCATAATCTTTACAATTGTTTTTTGGGCCACTTCTATACCTTGTTGGCAAGTAGGTCATCTTCTGTGATGTTGTTCTCTCATTTTAAAAACATGGATACTCTTGCCCAATTCATAGGGTTCTTTGAAAGATTAAATTGGAAAATTGATTTAAAACATCTAATACATCTGGGTTCATTGGAACTATCCAATAAAAGAGCATTTTCCTTCCTTCCTTCCAGCCTGGTTTTCTGACTTCCAGAAGACAACACAGATACCTATGGCAAATCTTTTTCCTTAAGGAAAGCTTCATGAGGAAAGAACTCAAACTAGGAAAAGTTTAACTATAACAATATATTTATTTTAGTTAATACATATTTTTGTCATTGTTATTACCTGCTGTGCAATGTACTAAGTATTTTGGAAAAAATGAGTTCATTTAACTCTTGTCACAATCCACTGAAAAGATTACTATTATTATCCCATTTCACAGATGAGGAAACTGAGGGGTGTCATTTGCATGAGACCCTACAAGGGATGCTGCTAGAAGATAGTTCCCATAGGAAATATGCAGCATAGCTTAAAAGAGCAAGCAGGCATGGAAAGAGGCAGCACATACATCCTGGTTACAATTTAATATGAGTATCAAACTACAAAGAAGATTTAACCTTAAATATAAAAGTCTCTTGATGAAAGTGAAAGAGAAGAGTGACAAAGTTGGCTTAAAGCTCAACATTCAGAAAACGAAGATCATGGCATCCAGTTCCATCACTCCATGGGAAATAGATGGGGAAACAGTGGAAACAGTGTCAGACTTCACTTTTTGGGGCTCCAAAATAACTGCAGATGGTGATTGCAGCCATGAAATTAAAAGACATTTACTCCTTGGAAGGAAAGTTATGACCAACCTAGATAGCATATTCAAAAGCAGAGGCATTACTTTGCAAACTAAGGTCTGTCTAGTCAAGGCTATGGTTTTTCCAGTAGTCATGTATGGATGTGTGAGTTGGACTGTGAAGAAGGCTGAGCACTGAAGAATTGATGCTTTTGAACTGTGATGTTGGAGAAGACTCTTGAGAGTCCTTTGGACTGCAAGGAGATCCAGCCAGTCCATTCTGAAGGAGATCAGCCCTGGGATTTCTTTGGAAGGAATGATGCTAAAGCTGAAACTCCAGTACTTTGGCCACCTCATGCAAAGAGTTGACTAATTGGAAAAGACTCTGATGCTAGGAGGGATTGGGGGCAGGAGGAGAAGGGGACAACAGAAGATGAGATGGCTGGATGGCATCACCGATTCGATGGACGTGAGTCTGAGTGAACTCTGGGAGTTGGTGATGGATAGGGAGGCCTGGCGTGCTGTGATTCATGGGGTCACAAAGAGTTGGGCACGACTGGGCGGCTGAACTGACTGACTGACTGATGTCTACAGGGAGGAGGACTTGAAGAGACCAGGTGCCTACTGCATATTCTTGAGTGTGGGTATGTGAGAGAGAGAGACAGAAAGAAAGAGAGAGAGCCAAACAAACAGATAGACAGAGCCTTCACTATATAAAGCATTTTAGCATACGCTGACTATCGCATACATGTGCATGTTGAGAACCCATGGACCATAGCCTGCCAGGCTCCTCTGTCCATGGGATTCTCCAAGCAAGAATACTGGATTGGTTGCCATGCCCTCCTCCAAGGGATCTTCTTGATCCAGGGATCAAACCCGGGTCTCTTAAATCTCCTGCATTTGCAGGATTCTTTACCACTAGTTCCACCTGGGAAGCCCACCTCATGCATAGTACTCAACGTTACTTCATTACCTGTGTGTCCTGGTTACCAAGATAGGTTATTCTGGGAATTTGGAAGACACGTCTAAGTGCAGAGGCCTTCTTTTCCCTTTTTCTGAATCTTAATTATTTCTCTTCTCAGAAACTTTCTCAAATTCCTCAAAGATGATTCCTCCATCGATCATGATCCTTTAATGGGTGAGGTAATTGGCCATAATTACCCAGCTGGAAAGGTGCAGGCCCAGGATTTTGTACCCAGATACCTATTACTAGAAAGCAGACCAAGCAAACCCACCTCATCCATCACCATTGATGTCTTTCTTTAGGGCTGGTTCTCCCCTGAGTACTCATTCTCACTTGCAAATTTGAGAACAACAGGATTATGGAACACTGATGGGTTTTCATGACTGCAGCCAAGAAATTATAAGATGCTTGCTTCTTGGAAGAAAAGTTATGACCAACCTAGACAGCTTATTAAAAAGCAGAGACATTGCCAACAAAGGTCCTTCTAATAAAGCTATGGTTTTTCCAGTAGTCATGTATGGATGTGAGAGTTGAACTATAAAGAAAGCTGAGTGCCAAAGAATTGATGCTCTTGAATTGTGACATTGTAAAATACTCTTGAGAGTCCCTTGGACTACAAGATCCAACGAGTCCATCCTAAAGGAAATCAGTCCTGAATTGGAAGGACTGATGCTAACGCTGAAACTCCAATACTTTGGCTACCTGATGTGAAAACCTGACTCATTTGAAAAGACCCTGATGCTGGGAAAGATTGAAGGCAGGAGGAGAAGGGGATGACAGAGGATGAGATGGTTGGATCACATCACCGACTCAATAGGCATGAGTTTGGGTAAACTCCAGGAGTTGGTGATGGACAGGGAGGCCTGGTGTGCTGCAGTCCAAGGGGTCACAAAGAATCGGGCACAACTGAGTGACTGAACTGACTGACTGATGATGGGTTTTCAACAGAAGACACCTTTTGGATACAGTGACTGTCCTCCTACTTGACAGAATGGACACAGAAACTGGGAGGTTAAATCTCACAAGGGCAGAAGTCACTCTTTCTTTCCAGATTCAAGGCAATTAGTCTCACAGTGCCACGAGCTTTTTTTTCCCCCCTCTCTTTTAATTAATTTATTTTTTAAAATATAAATTTATTTATTTTAATTGATGGCTAGTTACTTTACAATATTGTAGTGGTTTTGCCATAAAATGACATGAATCCGTCACAGGTGTACATGTGTTCCCCATCTTGAACCTCCCTCCCAACTCCCTCCCCACCTCATTAATTTATGTGAATTATGTGAATTAATTTATGTGAATGGTAAAATGTTCCAATCACATATAATAAACCTTATATGATACTTGCTACATACATTTGCATACAATTTTATAAACAAAAAAAGGCCTTAAGTACCTTAAAATTCTGGCCTCCAGTTTTTCTCATCTGTCTTTAGCCTCCAAATCTCATCTCATTATGTTGGGCAGAATTCAAATGCTCTGATGGCTCAATACTGTCATTTTTTAAAAATCCTTTAGCAATTTTATTTTTTTATGTATATATTCCACTTTCAAGCAAGCTTCGTTTGCTTGAATGTTTATTGTAAAGCACCAAGTACAATGATTTCCACTTTTATAATTAATGAGAAGATCTGGAAAAATAATTCTAGTTGGTAAGGCAAGAGCAATTACTATGTATTCTCAAAATTTTGTCAAAGTTCTTAGGTATCATACCCTTTCATGAACACACTTTATTTAGAATAGCATCAGTAATGTCTTGATCTGTCTTGACAGTAACCTGTGGATCTAGTTTGAACCAAGTTCCAAGTAGAAAATAGCATGGTGATTACAATCATGGGGATACTAAGAGTTTCATAACTAGGTAATCTCTAAATAGCTCATCCTATATTTGGCCCCTCAATTGTTTTCACTCACAAGGCATGACAGCTCTCTTTTCTGCCTTTTCTGTCCTTCTCAATTTAAACATTGCATAAATTAAAAGAATGTCTTCTGTGTTTGAAATCTACTCAGTTCAGTTCAGTTCAGTGGCTTAGTCATGTCTGACTCTTTGCAACCTCATGAATCGCCGCACGCCAAGCATCCCTGTCCATCACCAACTCTGGGAGTTCACTCAGACTCGCATTCATTGAGTCAGTGATGCCATCCAGCCATCTCATCCTTGGTCATCCCGTTCTCCTCC
This sequence comes from Ovis canadensis, assembly GCF_042477335.2. Lineage (NCBI taxonomy): Eukaryota > Metazoa > Chordata > Mammalia > Artiodactyla > Bovidae > Ovis > Ovis canadensis. The sequence goes on from NC_091246.1 coordinate 107,128,327, forward strand.
TGCCCCCAACCCCTCCCAGCATCAGAGTCTTTTCTAATGAGTCAATACTTCGCATGAGGTGGCCAAAGTACTGGAGTGTCAGCTTTAGCATCATTCCTTCCAAAGAAATCCCAGGGCTGATCTCTTTCAGAATGGACTGGTTGGATCTCCTTGCAGTCCAAGGGACTCTCAAGAGTCTTCTCCAACACCACAGTTCAAAAGCATCAATTCTTCAGCACTCAGCCTTCTTCACAGTCCAACTCTCACATCCATATATGAGCACAGGAAAAACCATAGCCTTGACTAGACAGACCTTAGTTGGCAAAGTAATGTCTCTGCTTTTGAATATACTGTCTAGGTTGGTCATAAGTTTCCTTCAAAGGAGTAAGCATCTTTTAATTTCATGACTGCAATCACCACCTGCAGTGATTTTGCAGCCCCCCAAAATAAATTCTGACACTGTTTCCACTGTTTCCCCATCTATTTCCCATGGAGTGATGGGACCGGATGCCATGATCTTCATTTTCTGAATGTTGAGCTTTAAGCCAACTTTTTCACTCTCCTCTTTCACTTTCATCAAGAGGCTTTTTAGTTCCTCTTTACTTTCTGCCATAAGGGTGGTGTCATCTGCATATCTGAGGTGATTGATATTTCCCCCGGCAATCTTGATTTCAGTTTGTGTTTCTTCCAGCCCAGCGTTTCTCATGATGTACTCTGCATATAGTTAAATAAACAGGGTGACAATATACAGCCTTGACATACTCCTTTTCCTATTTGGAACCAGTCTGTTGTCCCAGTTCTAACTGTTGCTTCCTGGCCTGCATACAGATTTCTCAAGAGGCAGGTCAGGTGGTCGGGTATTCCCATCTCTTTCAGAATTTTCCACAGTTTATTGTGGTCCACACAGTTAAAGGCTTTGGCATAGTCAATAAGGCAGAAATAGATGTTTTTCTGGAACTCTCTTGCTTTTTCCATGATCCAGCAGATGTTAGCAATTTGATCTCTGGTTCCTCTGCCTTTTCTAAAACCAGCTTGAACATCAGGAAGTTCACGGTTCACGTATTGCTGAAGCCTGGCTTGGAGAATTATGAGTATTACTTTACTAGCATGTGAGATGAGTGCAATTGTGCGGTAGTTTGAGCATTCTTTGGCATTGCCTTTCTTTGGGATTGGAATGAAAACTGACCTTTTCCAGTCCTGTGGCCACTGCTGAGTTTTCCAAATTTGCTGGCATATTGAGTGCAGCACTTTCACAGCATCATCTTTCAGAATTTGAAATAGCTCAACTGGAATTCCATCACCTCTACTTGCTTTGTTCGTAGTGATGCTTTCTAAGGCCCGCTTGACTTCACATTCCAAGATGTCTGGCTCTAGATGAGTGATAACACCATCGTGATTATCCTGATCGTGAAGATCCTTTTGTACAGTTCTGTGTATTCTTGCCATCTCTTCTTAATATCTTCTGCTTCTTTTAGGCCCATACCATTTCTGTCCTTTATCGAGCCCATCTTTGCATGAAATGTTCCCTTGGTATCTCTAATTTTCTTGAAGAGATCTCTAGTCTTTCCCATTCTGTTCTTTTCCTCTATTTATTTGCATTGATCACTGAAGAAGGCTTTCTTATCTCTTCTTGCTATTCTTGGAACTCTGCTTTTCACTTCTCTTCTTTTCACATCTATTTGTAAGGCTTCCTCAGACAGCCATTTTGCTTTTTTGCATTTCTTTTCCATGGGGATGGTCTTGATCCCTGTCTCCTGTACAATGTCACGAACCTCCGTGACACTGTACTCAGGCACTCTACCTATCAGATCTAGGCCCTTAAATCTATTTCTCACTTCCACTGTATAATCATAAGGGATTTGATTTAGGTCATACCTGAATGGTCTAGTGGTTTTCCCTACTTTCTTCAATTTGAGTCTGAATTTGGTAATAAGGAGTTCATGATCTGAGCCACAGTCAGCTCCTGGTCTTTATTTTGTTGACTGTATAGAGCTTCTCCATCTTTGGCTGCAAAGAATATAATCAACCTGATTTTGGTGTTGACCATCTGGTGATGTCCATGTGTAGAGTCTTCTCTTGTGTTGTTGGAAGAGGGTGTTTGCTATGACCAGTGCATTTTCTTGGCAAAACTCTGTTAGTCTTTGCCCTGCTTCATTCCACATTCCAAGGCCAAATTTGCCTGTTACTCCAGGTGTTTCTTGACTTCCTACTTTTGCATTCCAGTCCCCTATAATGAAAAGGACATCTTTTTTGGGTGTTAGTTCCAAAAGATCTTGTAGGTCTTCATAGAACCGTTCCACTTCAGCTTCTTCAGCATTACTGGTTGGGGCATAGACTTGGATAACTGAGATATTGAATGGTTTGCCTTGGAAACGAACAGGGATCATTCTGTCATTTTTGAGATTGCATCCAAGTACTGCATTTCGGACTCTTCTGTTGACCATGATGGCTACTCCATTTCTTCTGAGGGATTCCTGCCTGCAGTAGTAGATATCACAGTCGTCTGAGTTAAATTCACCCATTCCATTCCATTTTAGTTCACTGATTCCTATAATGTCGACGTTCACTCTTACCATCTCCTGTGTGACCACTTCCAATTTACCTTGATTCATGGACCTGGCATTCCATGTCCCTATGCAATATTGCTCTTTACAGCATCGGACCTTGCTTCTACCACCAGTCACATTCACAGCTGGGTATTGTTTTTGCTTTGGCTCCATCCCTTCATTCTTTCTGGAGTTATTTCTCCTCTGACTTCCAGTAGCATATTGGACACCTATGAGCTGGGGAGTACCTCTTTCAGTATCCTATCATTTTGCCTTTTCATACTGTTCATGGGATTCTCAAGGCAAGAATACTGAAGTGGTTTGCCATTCCCTTCTTCAGTGGACCACATTCTGTCAGACCTCTCCACCATGACCCGCCCATCATGGTTTGCCCCACGGGCATGGCTTGGTTTCATTGAGTTAGACAAGGCTGTAGTCCTAGTGTGATTAGATTGGCTAGTTTTCTGTGAGTATGGTTTCAGAGTGTCTGCCCTCTGTTGCCCTCTTGCAACACCTACCATCTTACTTGGGTTTCTCTTACCATGGGTGTGCGGTATCTCTTCATGGCTGCTCCAGCAAAGCACAGCCGCTGCTCCTTGCCTTGGATGAGGGGTATCTCCTCCTGCTGCCCTTCCTGACCTTCAACGTGGGATGGCTCCTCTAGGCCCTCCTGAGCCCGGGCAGTCACCAGTCCTTGGGCGTGGGGTTACTCCTCCCGGTCGCCGCCCCTGGCCTTGGACGTGGGGTGCCTCCTCTTGGCCTTCGCCCCTGACCTCGGACACAGGGTAGCTCCTCTTGGCTGTCGCCCCTGACCTCGGATGTGGGGTAGCTCTTGGCCGCGCTTAGTCGCCACCGCCTGAGCTTAGTGTGCCGGCCACCTCCACAGCCTGCAAAATGTACTCAAAGACCCAGGAAACCTGGATGAGCAAGTTAATGCTATTCAGTTGAATAAATTAGTAAAATGTGTTTTTACCAGGAGAATCTTGCAAGTAAAATGTAGCGTGGAAATCTGTGTTCCTGACTTTTACTTAGTGATGTGAGAAATGTCACATGCAGGCATCACTCCCTGTGGAAAGGATGAGTAATGTGACTATATACATGGCTAAGGACTCTTCACTTCTGAGAGTCTGCAATTCTATTCTGTGTCTGTAAGAGTTGTCTGGTTGTCTTTACTGTCTTGAATAATTTCTCTCCACAGTAGGATATTAACTATAAAAAATGTAGGAATAAATGCAAATGTATTTTTCCAATATTTTCCTTTGAATATTCACTGTGTATTGGATTTTATTCCTTTGGTTGTAACAAAAATTTCCTAGACTCAGTACTTCCAATGGAAAAAAATCAGAAACTTAAAGAAAACCCTGAAATCAAATCCTAGCTCTAGTTCTTAGGAGCTGTGTTGCTTTGATCTCTTACTTACTTTTCTGAGACTCAAGATCTTCACTGATAAAGAAAAAGAGGGTAGTTAAGTGAGACCTGCCTGGTAAAACAGTGAGGATGGAGTGATCTAGAAGTGATCTGGCACCAAATGGTTCTGGGTTGATCTTCCTCAAATATAAATTTCTCAGTGTTAAGGAGAGAAAACTGAAATATGTGAAGCAAAACTGAACTATGCAAAGGCTTGAACAGGTACTTCACAAAGGACTCTGTCTAAATGAGCGCTATCTCTATGAGGAGCTGCTTTTGTTGTCATTGTTCAGTCACTCAGTTGTGTCTGACTCCTGCTATCCCATGGACTATAGCTTGCCAAGGTTTAGTCCCTGGACTAAATCCTCGGTCCATGGGATTTCCCAGGCTAGAATACTGGGGTGGGTAGCCATTCCCTTCTCCAGGGGATCATCCCAACTCAAGGGTCAAACCCGGCTCTCCTGAATTGCAGGAAGATTCTTTACCATCTAAGCCATCAGTTCAGTTCAGTTCAGTTGCTCAGTCATGTCTGACTCTTTGTGACCCCATGAACCACAGCACTCCAGGCCTCTGTGTCCATCACCAACTTCTGGAGTTTACCCAAACTCAAGTCCATTGAGTCAATGATGCCATCTAACCATCTCATCTTCTGTCGTCCCTTTCTCCTTCTGCTTTCACCTCCTCCTGCCTCCTGCCTCCTTTCCCAACATCAGGGTCTTTTCAAATGAGTCAGCTCTTCACATCTGATGGCCAAAATATTGGAGTTTCAACTTCAACATCAGAACACCCTTCCAATGAACACCCAGAACTGATTTCCTTTAGGATGTACTGGTTGGATCTCCTTGCAGTCCAAGTGACTCTCAAGAGTCTTATTTAACATATGTGCAGAATACATCATGAGAAACGCTGGGCTGGAAGAAGCACAAGCTGGAATCAAGATTGCCAGGGGAATATCAATAACCTCAGATATGCAGATGACACCACCCTTGTGGCAGACAGTGAAGAAGAACTAAAGAGCCTCTTGATGAAAGTGAAAGTGGAGAGTGCAAAAGTTGGCTTAAAGCTCAACATTCAGAAAATGAAGATCATGGCATCTGGTCCCATCACTTCATGGGAAATAGATGGGGAAACAGTGGAAACAGTGTCAGACTTTATTTTGGGGGGCTGCAAAATCATAGCAGATGGTGATTGCAGCCATGAAATTAAAAGACACTTACTCCTTGGAACGAAAGTTATGACCAACCTAGATAGCATATTGAAAAGCAGAGACATTACTTTGCCAACAAAGGTCCATCTAGTTAAGGCTATGGTTTTTCCAGTGGTCATGTATGGATGTGAGAGTTGGACTATAAAGAAAGCAGAAGCCACCAGGGACGAACTCTTACTTGCATAAGAGTTTAATGATAATAATAAACACTCTAAACAACATAGGCTTCAGATTTTGCAAGGCAGAGTAATGACAATGCCCAATGACCAGTAGAATATCATTGATTTCACTCCCCTCATTGTTTGGGTTCTCAATAAGGGTACTTTTCTATTGCTTGTATAAAGTACTCCCTTTTTGGTGCTATTAAGTCCATCTCTTATAAACTCTTTAAAGCAGTATTCCCAGGATCTCAATGGACATGAGTTTGAGTAAGCTCTGGGAGCTGGAGAAGGACAGGGAAGCTTGGTACGCTGCAGTCCATGGGGTCAAAAAGAGTTGGACACGACTGAGTGACTGAACAACAATAGCATCTCTAATTTTTTTTCATATTTCAATTCTTACCAGTTGCCTTTGTAAGATTAGCCAGTCCCTACTGAAAGTAACTCAGTGGCTCTTCTGTGGTCCATATTACTGGCAACAAGGAAGAGTTTAGTTGTTTTGGAAGCAAAACCTGCTGCAATGAGTGATTTACAGACTTCATTTTTGGAAAGCAGTTTGTTTTATTCTTTATATCATTCTATTATTTATATATGGCTTCAGAACAAGTAAAACATATAGTCTGGTTATTGTCAGGATGTGGAGGAAGCCAAAACAGTGTGGAAATGTAACTTTGTGAATTCTTTCATGTGACAGTTGTAAGCATGATTTTTTTAGAGTGTGTATACAGTATGCTTGGATATCCTGCCTCAGGGAAGAGGTGCTGTCACCTAAAAGGAAGGAGAAATAAAATCAGATCTGGAATTATGCCTAATTATGTTATTGCCACCTCTAAGTGGTGCCAATTTATTCAGTTTAGAATCTCCAGTGATTCTTAAGAGAAGATGTCAGGAAAATTGACCCTGGCATTCTGAAAGAGAATTCTGCTTACAGAAAAAAAAATTCTGAGTTTTCCCCTCTTTGATTATTGGTGACATCTTCATGAAACAGTAGAAATAAGGGTTTTACTGGGTTGATTTTCCAATGTGGCACACAATCAAATATTTAATCAATTGCAAAATACTACAAGTTCAAAAATATCTTTGGAGATAAGCCTTTTTAATTGGCTCATGACATTCATTGAATTTAAATCACAATTCATCAAATGGGTGTCTTGTGGACAATTCATGGGTGGTTAATACTATTTCATTTTATTAATATTTCTTGTCATATTCTAAATAACTGTCCTTCCAAGAACATTTTTTAAACTTGGAACAGACTTCTATTATACAAATTGACAGAAATTTAAAATCAGCTAAGAAAATTATTAATAGCTGGCACATTGATTCTGACTTAAAATCTTATGTGAACATAAAAAAGACCCAAGGTTTTGAGAGCACAGTTTGAAAACAAACCACCTCCAAACAGCCTGGCAGGTCTGCACCTTTCTGTTGCTTCCTTTTGCCAGAGGCACCACAACTATGGGCTTAACATAAACATTCAGTTTCCTTAAGAAATCATTTCACTGTCAACGTTCCCAGTAGATGCAATGAATTTCCATTCCTTAGTGAATTCTAAATAATGAGCCCAGGTAAACCTTTGAGGTTCAGCTTGGCTTGAACCCGGATCCACATGATTAAATGCTTATTCAAAACTCTTTCATCTGGAAGTCGTACAAGAAGGCTTGTTTTTGTTTTACTGCCTTTCTTAAAGCGTTTCAGTATTTCCAGTTTGACTCCCATCTCATACCAGAAGGTGAAAAGACATTGGAAATGATTGCTCTCTCAGAGAATTTCAAAAGAAGCTCTGGGTTTGATTTGGAGTAAACATTTGGCTTTGTTTTCAATTTTCTGACCTGAATGGCTTAGCCTTTTGAGGTCTCTTTATAATAGATATAATTTTATCATTCTGGTGGTGACTACATTTGCACAATAAATTGGAGAATTGAGCCAATTATCCACATAGTTCAAGCTAGAATGTTTTTTTTTGCCTTAATTTTATAGATACTTCATGAAAGTAAGCATTTGAAGAAGGACCCTTCTTTTGATACTTTCTTTAATTCCTCACAATTTGTATTGCTGATAAATTGTTTAATACAACCTTAGTTATATTTTCTCACATGTGGACCAAAAATACATAAAAACTTGGAAAATCTTGAGTAATAAGCCATTTTTCTACTTAAATATACTATCCTCTCCCATATCTTTTAAAAGCTTGGAAATTTTTTAATTTTGAGAAGGTAGGTGAACTGATTTGATGTAGATTATTCTATACAAAGTAAGAACATTCTAAGGAATCATCTACGTGCAGCTTGAAATGATGTAGCATAGCAAATACTCTGTGATCAAATGCCTACAATGTATGAGTGATTTCTTACCGAAAACTTAAAAAAAAATACTCTCACATGCAAGAGATTTCAACATTTATTATTGTATTGAAATTATTAATTATTAATAACTCTTAAAGAAGACAAACTCTTAAACTCATAAACTCTTAAAGAAGATAACACATCAAAACATAGATTTTTACGTTTATTAAAACATAGTTACATTAGATGAAGGTGAATACCAGGTTTGCCAACTTCTTAGCTGGCTCTACCTCAAAGAATGGAAACCCATTCTTTAGTTTAAGATGTTCAGAGACTTCCCTGGTGGTCCAGTGGTTAAGACTTTGCCTTCAAATGCATGGGGTCTGGGTTGATCCTTGGTTGTGGAGCTAAGATCCCACATGACGCAGGGCCAAAAACCAAAACATAAAACAGGGGCAATATTGTAACAGATTCAATAAAGATTTTAAAAATGGTCCACATCAAAAAATCCTTAAAAAAGAAGTTCAACCATCCAAAATAAAATTCTTTCAGTAATAATGTCCCATAAATAATGCCCCACAATCACATTTCATATGATTAAATGTCATTGTAACATGTAGATTGGTTATACTACCTAAAAATTTTGAGTGGAATCAAAATTTTATCAATGCACTTAGTCAATATTCCCCTTTAAAATTCATGAGATATGATTCATTTCATGTTTAATTTCTTCAGATCAGCTCAAACATGCTCTTATTTAGCAGGCATTTTTCCTCTTCTGGTTATTTCATTTTTTAAAAATACATTTCTTTTTCAGTCAAATACTTTCCTGCCCTAAAATCTATGAAGTTTTTAAGTTTCAGTTTCATCCTAAGTGATCTTTTGTCACTATTTCAATTATTAATAATTTCTCTTACCTAACATTCAGGACTCTGATATTTCAACATTTCAGGACAAATATCTTCAACTTTGTTCAACTTTGACAGTGAAAATATATAAAATAATAGAACTTAATTTCTTAAAAAATAAAAATTACAATAAGCTAATCAATGGTTATTGCAAGTACAAATAACTAAGAGAAATGTCTTGATTAAGAATCTGAAAAAAAGATAAGCAAAATTTTGTATCACGCAACATGTAAAGTAAAATCCTTATTTCAATCTTGAGAAGTTCTGAGAAGTTCTAAGAATTCCAGTCAGAAAATTCCTCAGTGTTAAAACCTAGGTGGAGGTTCTGATGGATTCCACTGGTGATATGAACTCTCAAATGTAAGGATAAACTGTTGGCTTTAAAACCTCTAGAGATGATGAACCAGTTACGCATTCAGACTAAATAAACACTTTGATGATGGTTGAAGAATGCAGCAATCAAAATGTTCCCATTGCTTCCCTTGGGAGTTGGATGTCCTTTCAGGAATTGTGAAGAGAACTGCTTGCAACCATCATATAAATCAACCTATTAAGTAAATTCCTCCTTTCTCCCAATTATGGCTGTTAATAGTTGTCTGTTATTTTGGAGTTATACACATTGTTTGCTCAGGAAAGCAAGGAGAGTTATACTTGGAATCCTTTTTATGGTGTTATTGATGGAATAATAGTATCCATCTATCCATCTTAATAGTATAAGTACAATTAATCATAGTAATTCCTTTTGTAGCTTTTATGCTTTGCCTTCACAGATCTGAATGCTATGTATAAGATGATAACAAGAGTTAATATTTATTGAGCATTTACATTTTCCAAATGCTATGCTGAGTACATTGTTTATTTCTTTTCATTTAACTCTCATAGCACTCTTACAGATAGGTACTATTATATACCAGAAAATGTAAGTAGCATCTCAATAGTACACCGTGTGTGTGTGTTAGTCACTCAGTCATGTCTGACGCTCTGTGATCCTACAGACTGTAGCCCACCAGGCTCCTCTGTCCGTGGAATTTCCCAAACAAGAATACTGCAGTGGGTTGCCGTTTTCTTCTCCACAATAATACACTATAGATGGTAGCAGAACCAGAATTGGAACTCAGTGTATGAGATTCTAACACCTATATTCTCAATCACCAACTCAGTTGCCTCATAACCGGACCATTTTGGCCATTAGAAAGTGGTGAAAGTGAAGTGGCTCAGTCGTGTCCGACTCTTTGAGACCCCATGGACCATAGCCTACCAGGCTCCTCTGTCCATGGGATTCTCCAGGCAAGAGTACTGAAGTGGGTTGCCATTAGAGGACCCAACCAAGTAAGAAGGGTTAGGAATTTTATCAGGAGGGCTGAAAGCTTGGGAAGAAGGAAGGGCGGGAACACAGAAGAGAAAACAGAAGTAGTTTCCCTATCTCCTGTGCTCTGTTAGAGATTTCTGCTCATCCACGGCTGAGCTGTCCTAGTGTGATCTTGGTGCAGGAGTCCTTTCGGATCTTCCCTAAAAACCACTTAGGAGATGTGTCAGCACTTGGAATACAGACAGAGGCACAAGTTGCCTCCTGCCCTGGAAGGTGTGAAGGGAGCAGAGTGATGATTAGATGTTGGCATAGCTGGATCTCTCCAGGCTTAGGACACATGGTGACGAGAAGATGGGAGCTCCAGATTGTGTTTTCTTTTTCGTGGAGGCTTAGTGGCACCCCCTTTACTGGTGCTCTTTCTAACATAAATAGAATAAAAGAGGTGCTCATCCTCTGAGGTCTTTAGTTCCTTCTATTCTGTGGGTCTTCACTTCTTTTGGTTTTTCATTTATAAAACTCTATGGAAAACCACACAAACCAAATGAACCTCTCTGATAAACATTCAAAGCCTTTACCAGTGCCTGTATAATATAAATTATAAGTGAAAAAGTCAATTTAGTAGAGAGGGCTTTTATTAACCTAAAAGTCTCTAAAGCCATAAAAGCAACATCTTCTGGTGCATGCCTTTAAAAACAAAATTTGAATCCACATATATTTTTTCCTTCCTACATTTCTAACAAAAATGTAAAAGATTTTGGAAAGACATTGCTAGAGATATTAGAATTATAGGTTCAAAAGAAATACTGATTCTTATCTAACACTGTAGCAAAGTGATTTAGTAAAAAAAAATCTTGTTTGATTCATTAATCAGTACAATGAAGGTAATGACCCAGGTTGAATTATCAACAAACTGCTCAAAAATCAATAAAAATAGTACATAATATGAACATTCTCTAATTATGCAATCATTTATACTGTTAATGGGATTGCATGCATGCTCAGTTGCTTTGGCTGTGTCCGACTTTGTGACCCTATGGACTGTAGCCCACCAGGCTTTTCCGTCCATGGGATTCTCCAGGCAAGAATACTGGAGTGGGTTGCCATGACCTCCTCCTTCAGGGGATCTTTCCGATCCAGGAATCGAACTCACCTCTCTTGCATCTCCTGCATTGGCAGGTGGATTCTTTACCCACTGAGCCACCTGGGAAGTCAGTTAAAGGAACTATTTTGAACCAAATTTAACTGAGACTTTGTATTAGTTGACTACAATTCAATGTAGAAATTTTCTGTTCAGTGTGTGTTGCATCTATGTAATATATATAATTTTGAAGTGATTGACTTTAGATATTGTAGCTTAATATTCTTTTGCATAAAGCTGGAGAGATCAACTAGGGGTGAAATTTAGGGCCCTGTTCGTTATCCTAAAAAAAGATCTTTTCTTTAATTGGGTAGTAAAATGTCTTTGTAGTTATCCTTGACTTATCAGGACCACCAGGGGATAAAGACAATTAGGGTTGCCAGTGTCATGGGATCAAAACAAAGATAAAAGGTGTCAGACACGTGAAACTACATTTTCCAGAAGAAAAAAAAGAAGAGATGTGACCAGAGATATTAAATGGCTAATATCAAGTAGTAAGAGCATCATCTTGGTGTGATACCCGTATACAGCACACAAAATGCTGTAGAAAGTTGTGACTTCGTATTTTGCAGCCTGAAATATTTGGATAGTTTATTTTAAAAAGTTTTGTTTTTTCCTACTCTGGTTGTTTAAATTATCTGGATAATTGATAAAACTATTAGCTCTGCTTTTATGGGAAGAGGCAATCCATCAGCTGAGATAGAAATGCTAATTTGGGACCCTCCATTAGAAATAAAAGTTCCAAGATAAAAAAAAAATATGAAAGCACAAGCAACATTAAGAAGTTTATACTTTGGCAGAGGGACCTGACTGTAATCTGTTTTAAAACAAATAGATTGTGTTCAGCTGTCCCCATATTCCTGGCAGAATGATGATTTAATGTTGATTAAGAGAGAAAACCTTTGAAGTGCAGCAGGCAGCAGCTCTGAGTAAGTCTTTAGTGATCATTATCAGTCTTCCCTGAAGGATGCCTTGGTGCCAAAAGCTCTTTTCTCCAAACTGGTTAAGGTGGATTCGGGAGCGAAGGCTTTGTATGTCTGAAAAGGCCTTCTCATTCACAGGCCTCTGGTGTCTTATTCCTTTAGGATTGTGAATGTCTGAGAATAAACAGATGCAGTCCTTTTCACAAGCAAGGCAAGGTCCACAACTCCACAGCATCCTGGCATTATTTATTCATCATGAGGAGGGCGCATGAACATGGATCCTGCAGAAAAATCAAATCAGTGTTCATTCTGTCGAGCAGCTGCCTCTGGAACAGAATAAGCCTTTGGATCTGACTTTGGTAACTGGACAATTAGAGATGTTATTAAATTGAAGATGCAAATGAGTAACGCTGTTTTCTTCTGAGTTTGCTGTGTTTCACTTGTAGTGCTTAAATTAAAACCAGCCCCAAAATTTGTAAGAGCTGACTCCTGACAGCTCAGAACAGTTCTGGGCTAGTTCATGTATCAGTAATTTCATTGAAAATATTTACATATCAGTTAACCTCAAAGGACCAAATCTGTACTTTTTCACATTCGCAGATTAAATGGATTTAGTGACAAAGTTATCATGTTTGTGGTGCCTTGCACTGAAGATTTGTCCACAAGCAGAGATTCAGATAGTGTGAAACACAAGCTTTTACACTTATAATATAAGTTAATGTGTTAATAAGTGTATGTATGGTAAGAATATCTATAGATAATTAAAAGTCTCTGTAATTTGAGTGTGTGTATATATATGTACATATATGTACATATATGTACATAGAGCCTGATTTGTGAGATAGACCAATATTACATTATATTCTCCAAACTTTTCATAAATTGCTTGTTGTTGTTTTTTTAAACCTGATCCTCCATTTACAAGTTCTGGGAGCTTGGACAAGCTTTATCTCTGTATCCTCAATACAAAATGAGAGCAAGAATAGCATCTATATCTGAAGTTGTCAAGAGGATTAAATAAGCTTATATTTATTTATTTATTTATATAATATATATAAAGTGTTTAGAATAATATATATATTATTTATAATATAGAATTAGAATAATTCTATGTTATGTATGTGCGTGTATCAATTTAATAGTTTTGTCAAAAGATAGGTTGGCATATAATAATGACCTCTCTCTCTCCTATTCTCTATCAATCACCTGCCTTTTCCTCGAAATTTCAGTTTAGTACAGTTACTTTTGAGAAAATGCTGTTCACATTGTAGTTCACAATGTTAATGAGCTTGTGTTTATGCAAATTACAAACGTCCATTTTGATGTACATACTGTAACTTTCAAACTGTAATCCAAAGTCTGTCCTGACCACATAAATCCAAAAATTAAAGCTAGAAAATTTTTTACAGTGTTTTATCCATACATTCTCACCCTTTTTAGTCCATTACAATATGTAAAAAAAGAAAGAAAGAAATAATTAAATAATGATGAAATTATAGCAAAGTAAGCCCACTGAACCAGACAGCAGCCCCAGGCTCTTTGCCTGCTTCCCATGGGTGTCCACTGGCACGGCTGACCTCACCAAGTTCCAGGAATAAACCCTCACCAAATTCCTTTAAATGACTGGTTCCTTTAGTCTAGGCGCTGAGCTGGTGCATAAATCTCTCCTGTAGCATCTAAGGATTTTCAATGACTTTGCTTTTCCCATGGTTTATTTCTTATCCTCAACAACTAATCACTCTTCTTTTTTTTCCTTTCATTTGCAGTCATTTGGGTCTCATCTCTGAATTTGCCAGGACTATATTTTACTTTCACTTTGAGATTAAGCTTGAAGCTATCAGCATGGAAAATCCCCAATAAAATGCTCAAGAAAGTGTATATTATAGAGTTGACTCTAAGATGTCCTTAAACAAGGGAATGCAAAGCATTTATGTACAAATGGAAATATTTTAGAATTGTACACAAATTAAAACAGAGCATCTCAATCCCTTTGTGGAGAGGTGAAAAAAGGCTACTGCTGAAATGTGCATCCCAGTGTTGGCTCATATTTGTGATGGTCTAGCTCTGAACATCTCTTAAAAGTGCTGTCCATACTGTTACCACTTCGTGTGATTTTCAGATTTCTCAGTGATTTCTCTTGGTGACCAGATAGACTTTTGTATTTGCATATGTGCCCCATGAAATGTGAGTTTATTTTATTTCCTAGTTTCAGTTTGCATTTTAGAAATTAATTTAAAATCAAAATTGTTTTATTAAGCCCCTTTATGTTTTTATACTTTCCAAAGAAACCCCCAAAAATTATCTAAAAAAACACACATTCGATCTAGAATGAAGGCTTATTACCTCAATAAATATATTTCATTTAAGAGATGGATGTTGAAAGATGATTCAGATCTTTTTTAAAAACTAGATGTTGTTACAGATAAAGTGATATTTAATTGTCAAGTTATTTTTTAGAAGTCCAGCAATACAAATTCCACATCTGCTTCAACTGCAGACATATAAAACCAGTGTGACAAAAAAGGATCATTAAACAATCTGATTTTCTTGTTGGGAGGGTTTAAAGCTGTTGGGTATAGTATTAAAATGTAGAATTTGATAGCATGTCTTAAACTTTTAATGATGTGTCCATGAATATAAAACATGCTTCTCCCAGTAACTTTATGACTTCTCCTCTGCATAATTAGTGGTATCTGTTTTATGAGCTTACTGTTGTTTCCTTGATCCCATGAAAATGTGAAACCACTGTAATGATTTACACCATTCCAGAGTTTAAAAGATACGAGCTGTTTCTTAAACTAAATAACCAAAAACAAAAGAAAAAAATCAAAAAGTACAATACTAAAATTGACGTCATAGTGGGTTCTTGAATGTTAAAAAATTCACTTATGATTTGGAAATTCATTCTTGACATTTTCTTTAGTAACATTTGATTTTTAGTAAACAGTAATACAAAATATTTTAGCTTTTATTGTTTACATAAAGCTCTCCTCATATTATATATGTTTTCCTTTCTCACAGTTGAAACATTTAGGGACAATTTCCTTGAAAAATGTTCGAAAAGTGATTGTTTAGATCATTTGTAACCTTAAGAATTGTTAATTGTATAATGGAGAAACATTTCTACTAAGCATTAGTGAAAGTCACTCAGTCGTGACCGACTCTTTGTGACCCCATGGACTCTACAGTCCATGGAATTCCCCAGGCCAGAATACTGAAGTGGGTAGCCTATCCCTACTCTAGGGGATCTTCCCAACCCAAGGATTGAACACAGGTCTCCAGCATTGCAGATGGATTCTTTACCAGCTGAGCCACAAGGGAAGCCCAAGAATGCTGGAGTGGGTAGCCTATCCTTTCTCCAGTGGATCTTTCTGACCCAGGAATGGAACTAGGGTCTCCTGCATTGCAGGCAGATTCTTTACCAACTGAGCTATCAGGGAAGCCCACTAAGTATTAGAGATCCACAATATTTGCAGCAAATTATATTATTCATTAAAAAAGAATTATAATTAGTAGATGCAAAAATTGGTGTTTCTATGCCTTTGACTTTTAGATTTAATCTGGTTATTTTGCTTTTCACTGTTGTTTAGTTGTTAAGTCATGTCTGACTCTGCAACTCCATGGACTGCAGCACGCCAGGCTTCCTGTCCTTCACCATCTCCTGGAGGTTGCTCAAACTCATGTCCATTGAGTTGGTGATGCCATCCAACCATCTCATCCTCTGTCACCCTGTTTTCTCACCCTTAATCTTTCCTAGAATCAGGGTATTTACCAAAGAGTTGGCTGTTTGCCAAAGAATTGGAGCATCAGTCATCAGTCCTTTCAATGAATATCCAGGGTTGATTTCTTTTAAGATTGACTGGTTTGATCTCCTCGAAGTCCAAGGGGCTCTCAGGAGTCTTCT